>NC_020496.1:32065984-32103964 GCF_000184155.1 Fragaria vesca subsp. vesca | reverse complement strand
CCCCCCTTTTGTTTAATTCCCACAGTTCAAGTCTTCTCTTCATATTCATTAAATTTGTGAATGTGTGATTCAGGGATTGTTCTATGCATGTGTTGGAAAAGAACTTTTTCAAAATTAAAACTTTCGACTCTATAATTGGTACGGACCACTTCTTTGACACAGAACTTTGGCCGGAGTCTTCTCTGATTAGCAACTTAGCATTGTTGTTCAGCTAAAGTCTGAGGTTTCTGGTTTGGTCTTTTGCAATATTCACTTTACTTCCTATGAAAGAATGACGACCTGTGCAGATATTTCTAAATTTTGGCTTGTGATATCACCAACAGCTTTTATTTTTCTGTTATGATGAACTCAAAATATTCATTCCAGGGAAGGATATCAGTACAGGTGCGAATAATTTCAGATAAACAAAAGATAACAAACAGAGAAAGCATATAACCCTCAGGCTGCAGTGAACACCAGAAAGAAACAAAGGCACTGGGAGTTGGCTGCAATATTTCAAAAGCTTTTCCGGGAATAACTTTAGAAGTGGGAGATGAGATGTTGGAGAAAACCAAACAAATTGCAGTCATCGTGAGGTCAGTTTGTTTGGTATCCTCCAACTCTCACTTACAACTTTTAAGTGGAGAGAACAACACGAGATCTCGCTTTAGATGTCGGAGATAAGATATTAGAGGAAATTAAACAAATTACAAATTGTTATTTGAAATGTTAATTTGCTTAATTTCCTCTAATTCTTACATCCAACTTTTAAACGTATAGATAAAAGTTACACTTTAGATGTCGGAGATGAGATATTGGAGGAAACTAAACAAAACTGGTTAATTTGTTTTGTCCCCTCCAATTCTCACATACGACCTCTAAACAAAGCAAAATATTTATAGCTATTACTTTAGAATTTAGATGCTGGAAATGAGATATTGGAGAAAACTAAACAAATTAGGAACTTTCTTCATTGAGAGGTCGATTTGTTTAGTCCTCTCCAATTCTCACATACAGCTTCCAAATGGACAATGGATTTCCGAGAGGAGATGTTAGATAAGATGTTGGAGGAAACCGAACCATTCTCGGGGTAGACAGAAAGATTTTTGGCCTATAATTGGTTCAGCTTCCTTCAACTCTTATCTACAAGCTCACTCTTTTGGAGTCTACAAGCTTTGTGGGAGCTGTTGGAGATGAAGAGCAATCATGTGTCTATTTATAAGGATGCCCATGAAGGGAAAAACCCAGTTTCATTCATGCATAATTGGTGCCCTGGAAGCAAAATTTGCATGCTATTGACTAACAGTACAAGTATACTGGGTAAAACCAACTGATTCTGACCAAGGTAGAACACATAAACTTATGATTTTTGGGACCCCAAAGAGTTTAGTAAAACAATCCAAAGACTAAAAAGTAAAAACTAGACTGACTAGTTGTGAATTTCAGGCATTTAATAATGGTTTGCTTGTCGACCCTCATGATCAGCAATCAATTTCTAATGCATTGCTGAAGTTGTTATCGGAAAAGAATTTATGGGTTGGCTATAGAAAGAATGGATGGAGAAACATACACCTTTTCTCATGGACTGAACACTGCCTAACCTACTTGACTAGGGTAGCAGCCTGCCGCATGAGATATCCACAGTGGCAGACTGACACTCCGGAGGATGAAATGGCTGCTGAGGAGTCCTTCAATGACTCTCTCAGGGACGTGTAAGATATGTCTCTTAGGCTCTCAGTTGATGGGGACAAATCCTCACTGAATGAATATCTAGATGTGACTACAACTTCTGGCGACCATGAGGTGCAAGATCAAGTGAAGCGTGTCCTAAGCAAGATGAAGAAGTCAGATTCTGGTCCAAAAGACCATGAAGACGGATATAAGCTGTCGGATAATGTATCCAGCAAGTATCCTTTGTTAAGACGTAGAAGAAAATTGATTGTCATAGCACTTGATTGCTATGACCAATCTGGAGCGCCTGATAAGAAAATTATTCAAGTTTGTGCAAGAAATATTTAAGGCTGTAAGACTAGATTCTCAAAGCGCAAGATTTACAGGGTTTGCTCTGCTGACGGCTATGCCGGCTTCGGAGACTGTAGAGTTTTTGGCATCAGGGAAGATTCAGGCAGGCAAATGAGTTTGATGCTTTGGTTTGTAGCAGTGGAAGCGAGGTTTACTACCCTGGTACTTAAACAGAAGAAGATGGAAGGCTTTTTCCAGATCCAGATTATTCGTCACATTGACTACCGATGGGGCAGTGAAGGATTAAAGAAAACCATTTGGAAGCTCTTAAATGCCCCTGATGGTGAACGAAATTCGGGATCTTCCAACCAAATTGAAGAAGATTTGAAATCAAGCAATTCCCATTGCATTTCATACTTAATCAAGGATCCTAGTAAGGTAAAGAAAACTTGTTAGTTTGAGTGTGGACAATTTAGAGAGGACTTGGTTTTACTTTTGGAGCAAGTTTCTAAATGTTTTGTTTTTGCAGGCAAGGAAAGTTGATGATTTAAGGCAGAAACTCAGGATGCGCGGACTATGCTGCCATCCAATGTACTGCAGGAGCTCAACACGAATGCAAATTGTTCCGCTCCTTGCTTCTCGAGCACAGGCTCTCAGGTACTGTTTCTGTTTTCAACTTGGGGATAGTGTTCCATTTTTCTTTACATATAGCAATGCCATTTGATTGTATACCATGTTTTGCCTGATTGTTAATAGGTATCTTTTTGTACGCTGGAGATTGAATGTCGCAAACATGTTCGTGTTCCTGGGAGAAAGTGGGGACACCGATTATGAAGAAATGATTGCAGGGACTCACAGGCCATAATCATGAAAGGGGTGGTGGGAAAGGGTTCTGAAGAGCTGCTAAGAACATCAGGAAGCTATGTGAGAGATGACATTGTTCCTCCTCAGAGCCCATTGGTCGCCATTGTAAATGGGCATGCTCCAACAGCTGATGAGACTGCGACTGCTTTGAAGCAAGTCAGCAAATCTGCTGCTGGAATGTGATTACGATGTCGCTAGAACCTGAGTTATGTACTTTGAGAAGAAACAAAATAAAGGCGGAGAATCAATGAAACCCATCTAAACACGGCCTTGTACTAGCTACTAAGAATGCAGCTAGCCAACTGGTTCTCACAAGTCACAAGTAACCTGGTTGGTGAGATAATATTTAGGAGAGCATGCAAAAGATATTTATATATGGATGTACACATACTCGAATGTTCTTTACTGTCCACCAGCCATAATTATCTGAAGGTATTGTACCTGATCAGTCAGGTTGGCCCCTATTTGATTAAGCAGAAAACTGCTAAATGATCAGCAGACGATGAATGTACAAGCGTGATGATTAGCTTTTTCGATTAAAAGTGACAATTATCCTTTTTACTTGTTAAGAATTTCTCCAATTCATTTGCATTCTTACTTCTTAGCAGAGAATTGAATGTAAAACTCACAAGCTAATCATCACGCTGAAAAACGCCAATTACACCCAAAACTCACAAGCTTTCGATCTTTCAGTTAAAATTCCTCTACATCTCTACCATAATTCACAACAAGATCATACCACCAAAAGGAATCTTATAAATATGGAACCACCATGAGGCTTGCAATACGCTACTAATCATACTACCAAACAAGCCCACAGTACCTAACTGCAAAGCTTATGTGCTCCATTCATTATAGTTCAAGCATCCCTATGAGAAACACCAAGAGAGTGCACAACTGAGAAGTGTAACAGAAGTCTGTTCCAGCAGCAGCAGATAGCAAACGCAGAGTGCATACCTAGTGCGTATCAGTTGGACTACTAGTTCTTCCATTTGAGAACAGAATAGAGCCTGTTGAAAAAAATTACAAATTATGACAACAATAAAGCCATCCATCAAGAAAAAAATGCAGCAAGTAAATACCCTATAGATCAGAAACTAAAAGAACAGTGCATTTGAAAACTTGTTAAATGTAATCAAAGAGGAACACTGGAAGGGAAGAGGCCAGAAGTAGTGGTATACAATGATTTCAACAACTTGTTGTACTTGTTCTTAGAACTTGGATGTAAATAATCATGTGCAACTGCAACGTCAAATACTCCTCAAGCGCATGTATTCCCTGACTTTGGAACCATAAACATCTAACTGAGCTTAATCGTCCTCCTAGTTCTTTACATTTTGTAAATGCTTCACACAGCTTTTCCAAATCTAACAAATGCATACTAGCTACATCCAAAAAATTTATAACCATGACCTCAATTCCATGTTCTTTATGCAATTAGAAGTAATACTTACTGTGTGAACATTAGGGTTGCATAAATTTCGCTACCTACTAAAGCAAAACCAAAAGTGAACAATTGGAAAGCTGTTTAAGTGTAAGATGATGATTAATTTATTTTGAAATAATGAAAAATTGGACTTGCATTATTCACATTACGATTCTAACAATATGCATGTGGTTACTTATGAATGAAGTGCTCAAGATTTCATTAAAGTTTATGTCCTGAAACTATGAGAATTTTTTATTGGTATTGGGGAACTTAGCTAACTTGTAGGTGAAATTACATTGATACAGAATAAAGAGGAGGACCTAATTGCTTTAGTATTAGGATCGCTATAAATATGTCCAGGTCCCCGTATTCTCTAAACTCCTTGGTAATCTCAGTCCCCACCATTCTGTGGCTTACTCGACTTTTAGAGAGGAGAAGTGATTAAATTTGCTCGAGACGAGACTCCCACAAAGCCAGGTACGTACATCTTTCTCTTGAACATGAAAGCCATGTCCATCAAAACGTGGGGTACTTCACTGAGGCATTGCATGGCTTCAAATCTTCAATCAAACTGAATATAAGAAAAAGCTCAATTGTCAATTCTGAGTATAAGAAAAAAAAAGAGGTAACCAGACCATTTCTATTATATATTTTAGACACGCACACAGCTTGAGAAGACTTTTTACAGAAAAAACAAGACAATTAAGTAGTGATCACAATAGTAGTGGAGCCATAAATAAGCGTATACAAACAAAGTAGAAAACCTTTCAGACCAAACAAACAAAAAGAAAAGTCAGAGAGAAGCTTGCTTACTTCTGATATTTTGAATGTGAGAAATCTTGGGCCATTCTTCACCGCTGTCCTCGGTGCATCTTTCTTCTAGAAGTGGACAATCAATAACTTCTAGACGCTGTAATTTGGTGAGGCGTTGCATTGCTTCGAGAGAAGGTAGATACTTGAGAATCTCACAATCCTGAATTCTCAGCTCCACGAGAGATGCAAGGTTGCCCAGCCACTCTGGTAAAGTCTCCACTCCTTTGAAAAACCATATAGCCAACCTCGTAAGCGAAGTCAAGTGTTGAACTTGTTGAGGAAGAGACTTGAGCTTAGGCCACCCGTTCAACTCTAATGAGACAAGTTGTTGGGATTGAACTTGAAAATCAGGGAAAGAGTCGAGGTTCTCCCAGAAAGGACCTAACCGCAAGTCACGGAGGGATGTGAAACTACGGAAATCTGGAAGAGATTGTAGACCTTTGCAGAACGATATAGTCAACTTCTCAAGACATGGATTCAACTCCTGAAACGAGGGACGATATTCCCGAACAGCCAAGCAAGATAGATTATCGCAGTACAGAACTCCCAATTTACGGAGGGATGGGAGGACTCGTGTAAACGAAATGGTCGCTAGATTTTTGCATCCGAATACATGTAATAGCTCAAGAGAGGTGCAGTTTTCAATCCCGCTCGGTAGGGTTGATAATCCACCACAGAATGTAATAATCAATTTCCGGAGAGATGGAAGGCCCTGTGAGGATGTTAGGCCAATACTAGATAATGCATTACAGCTGCCAATCCGCAGTTCCTGTAGAGAGGTGCAATGATCGAGTTGGCCAATACTAGATAATGCATGACAGCTTTGAATCCGCAGTTCGCGGAGGGATACCGTGCTGTAGGGAATTCGAATGAACCCAATACTTGGACAATTGACTATCGTCAACTCCTCCAAGCAAGGGAACACCTCTACTTTTGTCGTCGTCGTTGTGGGTGCTTCCATCCATTCAATTAGCCCACGGCAATCGAAAATTTTTAATGTTTTTAGTGCTGGAAATAAGACTATTGTCTCCTTCTCTCGTGTAGCGTCGTAAACAAGGTCATAACCATAAATTTCACTTCCAAAGCGTTTTAGGTTATCCATACCATTTATCTCCACATCTCTAAGGAACGGTAGATGGCCAATCGAGAGTTCTCCACATTTGAGGCACCCAGTTAGGACGAGCTTCTTCAAATTGTTGAGAGGCAAAGGGACTCTCATCATCCATGAAGGAAATCTATCACCCATGAAGAATGTAATCCTTAAGATTTCCAACTCGGTGTGTGGTTGGAGTCCTTCGAGTACATTCTCATCATGAATGTTGCTGGTTAGTGGTCTCCAAGAGAAGTCCAAACTTAACTCCACAACGTTTTTCTTCTCTTCTAATTTTGCCTTCTTCGCTTCCGCTTCATCCCTTACATTTTCCAGATTACGAATGGTTAACATACCCTTCAGTTGGTTCAAGCCACGCAATTCCTCAATTCTACAACCCATCTCCTCGCCCACATTAAAGCAAGACAATGTCCGGAGATTAGTTAGTCCCCTGAACATTCCAGCCGGAAATTCTATATACTCATCAACACAAAGATGCCTCAAGTTGATCAAGTTTTGCATCTCCCTTGGAAGCTTGTTCAGATCACAATACTGCATTCGCAATGTTTGAAGGTTATAGAGCTTGCCAATTGCCTTGGGAAGTGCTTTGATTCTTGTTTTTGAGAGGTCTAGATATCTCAAGTGCTTCAGCTTGCCAAATGAATTTGGCAACTCTTCTATATTTGATGTATCTAAACTTAAGACCCGCATTGCTTTGAACTTGGAGAAAATGTTCTCTGGGACCTGGTCATTTGAAAATAGTGAGCGCAATCTCCCAACAGTTACTTTTGACATGTTTTCTAGTGTTGAAGGAGGTCGACTACGTGCAACATGTCGAACATCATCATTCAACTCCTGTGTCAAGCGCTCACTTTTGGACACTTTTTCTGCAAGATCATGCACAAGATCGTGCATTGTGTACTTCGTAATAGTGCCTCCTTCAATTACCTCTTGGAATAAGGAATTGTTTAGTAGAATGTTAAAATATTCTTTGCCAGTATCCTCCATCTCATGATGATTTTCGACAGTTGAAGAAGTCTGGAGTAATCCTTGAGCCATCCAAAGCTGGATCAAATTATCTCTTTCAATTTCGAAATCTTTTCTCAACATTGAGCAATATGCAAAACATTGTTTCAATGGCGATGGCTCCAGATTATCAAAACTCAACTTCAATACCTTCATGATCCTGTCCTCCCCTTCAGGTAGTTCCCATAATCTATTGTCTCGAATTGACAACCATTCAACTTTACTAGCTCTTGAGCCCAGTAGGCTTCCCAAAACCTGTAGTATATGATACAAGAGTTTAGATTTAAGGTTAAGACACAAATTAAGTCAAACGTTAAAATGGTTATGAGATTAAAATCATATTCTTATATTTCTAACTTTTTCTATTTGGCTTCTGTTTTTTTCCTGTGTCCACATCCGTTGCCTTGTATGTTATTTCAGAAACAGAAAGACTCTCTACTGAACGCTAAGGCCTCTTGATCAAATGTTGGAACCGCTTTCAATATGAGTTAGAGCTATCTTGTATTATAATTTCAAGTGAGATGCATTCAAATAAAACCTACAAAGCAAATATATATGTATATCGTGTTCTCAATGAAAAGAAACAAGTGGAATTTTCGTTAATAACTTGATATCATATGAAATTTAGTACCTTTGCAACCAAGGGTACCCCTCCACACTTCTCAGCAATCGCCCTCCCAATTCTTTCTAGTTCTGCATCAATGAAACCATTTTCGTCTAAATTTAAAGCTCTTTGCTTTATAATGGACCAACATTCCTCCTCTGATAGCTTTCTCAACTCAGGTCTGGGGAGTGTTTCAGCAATAGTTGACACATAGGCGCTACGGGTGGTGACGATAATGCAGCTTCCGGGATTAGAATTCAGCTTTGACAAACAACTCATCAAGCTATCCCACTTTTCCCTCTCCTCATTCCAAACATCATCGAGCACCAGAACATATCTCTTCCCTGTAATCTCCTCTCTCAGAACTTGAAGCAATGCATCTCGACTTTTCATTCCAGCCTTTTTTGTTAGAGATTCTACCATCAGACTTAAAATCGTATCCACTTCAAAAGTGTTAGACACACACACCCATATTCTTTGATGGAAGTGTGTTTTTATGGCAGATTCATTGTACACTGACTTAGCCAGAGTCGTCTTCCCCAGTCCAGCCATTCCCACAATGGCCATAACTGAAAGATCCTTCTGCTGAATGTCGGAGCTGATCAACGTCGTAACTATCTTTGTCACAGCGTCTTCCCTTCCAACAACTTTTTCACCCTTCTCAAAAAATGAATCAGTTTGCACTCGATCTGGTCGTTGCCTTGAATCTCCTTTTTTTGCAACCAAGTTGATTAAAGGTGCCTCATTCTTAAGCTCCACCAGAGAATCATTGATCTTCTTAATCTTATGCGCCATTTTGAAACGAAACCAAAGAGGATTGGAGGCAGAAAGGAAGTTGAGTACCTTTCTCTTCATGTGGTTTCGCAGCTCCACTTGTTGTCGGAGAAGTTCATACTCGAACTCGTCCAAAACATCATCTGCGTCTTCAGCTACCTGTTGAAGTTTCTTGACCCATGTCTCTACTGCCTTGCCCCGATCATCTAGTCTCTGATCCGCAGCGCTGCCTAAGAAATCTTGAATGTTGGATAAGGACTGTCTGAGCTTCTCCAGTTCGGTGTGGAACCCCCGTGCAAGAGCAATTTTGTTAGCGGCAAGTAAAGAAACCTTGGTCAGAATCCCCTCAGCAGCGAAAGTGAGCACTAATTCAGCTGCCATCTTCCACCTCACGAACTCGGATCGAGTTTATCCACTGGTGATCGAGTTCTACAATTAGATTTGAGAGGACTGAGGCTGTGCGGCTGTTATCTTACTTTGCTGGATAGAATAATTGAGGAAAGTTTGTTGGAGTTGGAGGAGGACCTTGACGAAGACTTCACTTCCATAATTATTGACTTCTCAGTCTACCTGTAATAATACTCTCTGCTCTAGTTTTCACTTGCAGTAAATGGCATTTTTTTTCACTCTTCTGTATAAATGGATGATTTTCGACCCAACAGGAAAGATCCATAAAACACCAGCAACACGGGGACATACAAAGAGCTCACTTCAGTGATACCACTAAAACTAAACTGTAGCTATAACTCTTTATTTCTTGTGAACAAATTCACCGCAGAAACGTTTGCTTACCTCTGAAAGTGATTGGGTCAGAACAGTGTGTGTATTTTCTTTTTAGCTATATTTTGGTGTAGTTACCTAGAGTTATCTATGTTGTAAAGCATCCTAAGTATCGCTATCTCGTCTAGAGTTGAAGTCGCCCCCACAATTTCAACAGTTGAACCAGCACCACTTTGAGGGCTGGGCTCATGAATCATGATCAGGAAAGCATGGCAGAGATGTAAGTGGTTTCTTGTATGTTGCAAGGCAGGTTTCAGCCGCATCTTTTTCCAGCTTCACTTGCAATGGACATGTCGTCTTCATTTCTGATAAAAGGATAAAGGTGGAAGATAAGCTATGACAGACCACGAAGAAGTTCCTATATAAGAGAAAATATCACGACAATTGAAAAAATATTAACACTTGCTGATGCAGAATGCTCATCCTTCACGGGGGGCTCTTCCGAGTTAAACGCCAACAACATTTTTACAGTAGAATCCAGAAACCTTAATCTGGTAAGGTAAGAATAATGCTCATCCTTCTTAATATTCAAAAGTTGTTGTAATGCTTCCATGATAGGCTCAGGCTCTCTATAAGGGGTGGACGAGTCTTTCGGAACGACTACATCAACGGTTCCCACCATCTTTCCACCTGTCATGTCAACTTTTTTGATCACGAAAAATTCCCCATAAGTAATTTTCTGTACGTGGACTTGTAACAGTGTCTGCACGGGCAAAATTCCAAGCATCGTATAAGGACACAAAGTAAATAACTACGATCGAAAGCACACATATAGTAATGTACGTGTGCATGTAACTAAATGCATAAAGCCTACTAAAGACACCAACTTCATGATGCAAGAAGTTACCCTAGTTAACTATTTGTAACACACTATACGTAGTTTGTGACTTGGCCCCTAGCTTCCTCGAAACTGTACAATTTTCTTGCTACAGTGTTAATTGACTAATATATTGATGGTAGGTTAGAATTGTAACTAAGATATATACCAAGTTATCTAAAAGGTGGAAATCTCTGCAAGAGAAGATGCATTCTGTAAGAAAGCTTACTCAGCGAGTAAAAATGCAGCTGGGTAGATGTAAATATCAGCAAATCTACAGAATCCACTCCATCAAAGTAAATTCTCATCACTGAATTTTGGGTATCCATGACCTCAAACAGCAAAGCATAGGTCTCTCTTGATCTACAAATCAAACGGAGAAAACTATGTTCAGACAAGATACTTACATGTGGACAACATATTTCATACATAACAACCAATATATGCAACTCATAGTCACAACTCACATATATGCACACCATTCTTCCAACACTGTTATTCGTAACCTATCCAGATAGTAGTGGATTTTGTTAGTATAGAGTTGGTATGCTTTTGGGGTTTATGTTTTCCTTTGTGTGGCAAAAGCTATGCCTACTGCTGGAAACTATACCAGACTCAAAATTGATTATCTCTCTTCTCCGCCTTACCCTTTTATTTGCAGCTTTTGCACTATGCTCGTATATATATGATCACATACCTATGACAGTATGACATAAAAATTGCAAGATTTTTATGGTTCCAACTCTTGCAAATATGGTTCTGCTATTCTTGTCCCAAAAAAGAGAATGCATAACCCTATTCCCAGCCACAACTTCTGGTGCACACTTAATCTCAGCATAGAAGCTCATCAAATCATCAAAGTCCTTCCTCTCACAATACCCATAAGCAATTTCATTTAAAACCAAATTGCTAGGCTTGATTTCAAAAGCCATAGCCTCCTTGACAAAATCTCTAGCCTCCTGAATCTTCCCATCCCTGCAAAGCAGGTTAATGACACCCTCAAATGTGGCCTTTTTCACATCTCTCAAATCAAGACCCATCTCCACCATATCACTACAAACTCGAAACGCCAATTGGGTCTTCCTCATTCCCACCAATTGATCAAGTAACACACCACAACACTGCAATGATGACACTACACGCCCCCTAATTCGATCATACACCGCAATAGCCCTATCTAACCCACCAACACCAACATACCCTTCAATCAGGTCACTGTAAATTTCTCCACTACCCAACAAAACTCCTTGACTCTCCATTGTGGAAAGCAAGACATCAACTTCTCTAAGCAATCCCACTCTGACAAGCATCGAGGCCATGACCTCACATGACTGAGGTTTATGCTTAAAACCATCAACTTTCTCACTAACCCACTTGAAAACTCCCCACAAAGACTCAACCTTTCTAGCATCAAATCCAACTTTCCCACACTGCAATTCAAAACCCAGCAATAATTCAAGCACATCTTCGGGTTTGGACTCCGAAACCCGCCTAAGCCTATGAGTCAGTTGAGGCACTAAACCTGAAATCTCCAAAAGAAGGTCTTTTAGAGAAGCATTGGCAAAGTTTTGGATGTTGAAGATGATGATGATGAGAACAGAGAGTAGAGAGAACCAACCTGTTTGATGTGAGGCTTGTGGAGTGAAGAGGTAGACAAAACTTGAAGCAGCTCATTGTATAGAGCTATGGTAGTAATGCTTCCTCTCATTGATGCAAAAAAAAAAGTCTTTTGCCTCTCAGATTTCACGCACTACCAAAATCATGTCTTTCATATCACTTAAATTTTCAATCAGCCTCCATATGCTATAGTTGTAGGCTTGTAGCAACATGCATGCTACAGCTTGCCATTTATGTGAAATGACTTGCTATGTAACAGTTAAACTTAACAGAATCATTTATTATTTTATTTAGTGTAAAAAAACACTATGAACTTACAATATCGGTAACCAAGCATGAAATGACATACTTAATAAGGAAAGAAACTACACACAGCTCTAATCACTACATTAAGGGGTCAGTTTGCATACGTTTCAGATTGCATCACAATGGAAAACCAATTTTAATAGCATGAGCAGCATTAAGGACGACAAAACAACAACAAAACAACAAAAGAAAAAGAAGCCAGGCACAAACCAGTTCTCATTACATCAGTTCTAGAGTACGAAACAGAAGAAAGATAAGCCAAAGAAGCCAAAAAGAAAAGAAAAGAAAGGAAGCAGGGCACAAAGTTTATATCAGTTTATGCTTCACTTGCGAAAACCTCACTTGCGAAACAAAAATTGTAAGTTACATCCAAATCTCTTTACAATGAAACGCATTACACACAAAAAACATGTAACAAAACTGAAACGCTAAAAATGAATTTGAATCTGAGAAGAGAAAAAAAAGGGATAAGAAACCATTTTCTCATAGGCCCTTATCTTCTTGGCTCTTGCAGGGTAGACATAGACTTAGTAGTAGCTCCCCTAAACTAAGCCTAATAGTTAACTCAACCTGAACTGGATTAATGAGCAATTAGAGCTTATAAACTCCGCCATAGCAGAATTGAAATCTTACAGAGAGAAGCTAATTTGAAGGCTTGTTTACTTTAAAAATTGACACAGGAGGGATTCTGAGATCAAAAGATATAACCAATTAACCATCTCAGAAAGAAATAGGTATAACAAATTGGTACTGCCTTTTAAACTAAGGGTCCAAACCTGGACAGGGTACCTAACTTTTAATAGTAACAACAAATGAATGCAATCCACCAGAAGGATATTTTTTTTCAGACTACTCCTAATGCAGATATATATATATATATATATTATTTTTTTTTTTTTCGATTAGTTACAAATTGTAAATATGAAACAGAAATATTACATCACAAATGCAAGACTAAAATATACAAATGGAAAACTTTGATTACCCAAATCGGCCAAATGAAAGCTAGAGGCAGGCAGTGTTACACTGAGACAATCCATCTGCAGTGGAGTTATGAATAAGCCTTTGTGAGATGGAACCTACAATGTTTTCATCATGAGTTCTCTTTCTACAAAACCAAAGGTATATACATTGAGAAGAATTTTAATACAAAGCATAGAGATGGGTCTGAAATTTAAAGAAATGGAAAGCTTAGTTACCTGCAATGAAAGACATTGGAAGTTCGTAAAGTGAGTCAAAGAAGTAATCCAACAGACCAACACCATAACTAAAAGAACCAGACTTGAAATCAATTACTTCTGAGAGTTTCAAACAAAAGAGAAGAACCAATTCAGAACAACTGGCATACAAACAACAATTTGAAAATTTTCTTACCTGTCTTTCATATGATTGATATCCCCGCATTCGTAGTCCTAATCAACAATTATTCTGGGTTCATCTGCAAATCGCCAACAACTGAAATTAAACATTGAAAATCAATAATTTGGTTCCCACCCAAATGCGTACAAATTGAATATTTGAAGACTAAAATAACAGAGTAGACCAAACTCATCTAATTTTTGTTTTGCTGCTCCCTTTTTGGATTCAATTTTTGCTTTGAAGTAACCGCACACACCCAAACAAAAACCAATTGCGATGCATTTGGAGTAGTCTGAAAAAACTATCGAAATCTGAAAAGCAAAATGCGAGGACGATCGATGATCGAAGGAAAGAGACCCAAACAAACCTCGGACTGATTTTGCTCTTCTCTTCTCTCTTCTCTCTGAGTTCGATGTTATACGTGTTCCAACAACCTCCCACGTCGTTTTTGGTCTCCGTTTTGTCGAGTTCGTGCGCCTAGCGGTTATCAACTGCCGATCGTGACTGCTTGTTTAATCCTGTTCCTGTTCCATTCTCCTCGGCAAGTCTCTCCGCTTCCGTTTATATTCTCTTCCAATTATTGACTTTTTACGGTATTAACCATAGTTGATTTGTTTTGTTTCGAGTCTTGTTTTCTCTGTCAAGGGTAATATGGGGAGTTCAAAATTTTGGTGAAGCTTTTGACACCAAAAATGCCTCGCTTTCTAGTAGAGATAGTAGAGATATGAATATTTGATCTTTACATGATTTTGAGACATCCATAATTTGTTGCTACGTGTATGAAACCTTTTTGGTGCTGCTGGGATTTGTGGATACCTACAATAGTGATGCAGATAGCGCGCAAGACTTGAATACTGGATATCTGATGGACCTTAAGATGAGTTTAGACACATGAAATGTCTCCTTACCATTTGTTTGTTGCAATTGCTTCAATATAGTGAAGTTCATTCCACTGACTACATGATACATAGTCTCTTACAATTTTTCTCTCTACATTAAATAGTCACCACCTTAATAGTCTCTTACAATTTTTTTCGCTACATTATTTTTTGTGCTAGGCTTTTGACAGTAGTCTTCCTACTTTCTATTGGTTAGGATATCACCAATTGAAGATGCAATATTCATTTCCTATGATGGCTACAAAAAATGGTGGACCGGTTGACATACATCGGGTGCATACCTTCTATTTGTTAGTTGTTATGAAAATATGAAGTGAATCTGTCCTACACCTCATTAATATACAAGGAAGAAGGCAACATAGTGAGAGAAAATTCAAATTTTGATAGAAGTTGTTATGGTTCCTACTTTTCGATCTGTTTTCTGCACTCTAGCTATTTAATTCATGGAAGCTAAGAGAAATAAGATAGTAATTTCATTTAAATTTTACAGATTACTTTTCTTATGCCTCTCGATAAGCCTCTAGTTAGTCTAGTGTTTCTTTTTCTCTAATGAGTATGACAAATTGCATTTAGATTATGTGTGGCAACTTAAGCTCTGCCTCTCCTCACCAATGTGGCAATGTCTATCGCTTGTTTTCATCTTGTTACTCATAAAAGAATCGATTGATTTCAAGTTCTTATAAAATAATCGATTTATTTTAAAATACAAGATGCCATATGACTAGTTTCAAGCATGTGCAAACTGAATTACTACAAAATTGAAATGCTAAATTTACAATACGAAATAACATTACTACATCAATTTGATTTGTGATTACGCTGAATCTAATTACTTTTATCTTCAGGGTAGTAACACACTTCACTTGGTATATCATTACAATTTTTCCTCATTACAATATTACATTACCCAAATTCTTACCCTGGCCGAAACAGTAAACCAGTAACGCAGTAAAAACAATTTTATTTACCTCCCAATCTGACGTCAGCCCTATCTTCCCATTTCCAAAGTCCTCAACTTCTACTAACCAACTTCAACACACACTGTTAAACCCTTCTACATCCCAAAACCTCAAACCCGCCGCCATGTCCTCCAAATGGCGCGCCATCCAGCACCGCCACAAGTACACCTACAACACCGTCGTCTTCCCCGCCTCCTACACCGCCTCGCTGACGTCACTCCCTCCCGAAATCTCCTCCGCCTCCTCCAAATTCTTCTCCCAACTCCTCCACCTCGTCTCCCTCAACTCCACCTACGCCCAGCTCAACCACGCCAAGACCCTCTCCTCCTCCTTCGCCGACTTACTCTCCGCCGCCGACGAATCCCTCGTCTCCGAAGCGGCGCCGTTTTACCTCGAGCTTCTCTTCCTCGAAAACTCGCTCCCCTTGCACAAGACTCTGGTCTCTGCTCTGGCCAAGGCGAGGAATTTCCAGCCTCTGATCGGAAAATGCTTCCGGCGGCTCTGCGAGGACTACGGCGGCGGGAAGGGGAACCGGTTCTGCGTCTCGCGGGCGGCGCTGTCGGTGATGGGGATGCCGAAGCTGGGGTTTCTGGTGGAGGTCGTGGAGGAATGTGCGGTGGTGATTGCTTTGGACGCCGTTTCGAGCTTGGATTCTCTGGTTTCGGAGACGAAAGCCGCGGCGAGGCCCTCGCCGATTGTGATGGAGCAATGCCAGGAGGCTCTGTCTTGCTTGTATTACCTGTTTCAGAGATTTGCTGCTAAGTTTGGTTGCGGCGGCGGAGAGGTTTTGGAGATGAGTGTGGTTGTGATTATGAGCATTTTGAAGTCGGTGGCGTTTTCGAGGGACTGTTATGTGGCTGCTGGCGTGAGCTTCTGTGCAGCAATGCAAGTGTGTCTTAGTGCTGAGGAGCTTGGCTGGTTTATAATTGAAGGTATTTTTCGTCGAAATTTGGATTCTAATTGTGAGAGTGAGTTAAAGAATGCTATTGCTAAAGTTCCGTATAAAGGGGATGTGTACTCTGAAATTGGATGTTTATGTGATATGAGTAGGCTTTGCTTGATAAGAGGGATTCTTACTGCGGTGTCGAGAACGGTGCTTAATACCCGGTTTGATATGTCCAGGGGTAATGAGGGTGATCATGTTAAGTCTATACTGTATGATGGAATTTTGCCTGAACTGTGTAACTACTGCGAGAACCCTACAGATAGCCATTTTAACTTTCATGCGTTGACTGTGTTGCAGATTTGCTTGCAGCAAATAAAATCCTCGATGTTAGCTAATCTTACAATCCCATCTGAGGATTATGATCCAATCCCAGTGGAAATGGGGGCCCGAATATTGAGAATTGCATGGAATAATCTGGAAGATCCTTTGAGTCAAACAGTTAAACAAGCTCATCTTATTTTTGATCTCTTCCTAGACATTCGTTCCACCCTTTGTTGGTCAGAAGGTAGTGAGAGAATAAGGTCATTCTTGCAAAATATTGCTTCTGATCTTCTTCGTCTGGGTCCTCGTTGCAAGGGGAGGTATGTTCCTTTAGCATCATTGACCAAGCGATTGGGTGCAAAAACTATGTTGGATATGAGTCCTGAGCTGATGTCTGAGATTGTACATGCCTATGTTGATGATGATGTCTGCTGTGCTGTCACATCGTTTTTGAAGTGTTTTCTTGAGCACTTGCGTGACGAGTGTTGGAGCAGCCATGGTATTGAAGGTGGTTATGCACTTTATAGAGGGCATTGTTTGCCCCTGTTATTGTATGGACTTTCTTCTGGGGTTTCAAAACTCCGCTCTAATTTGAACACTTACGCTCTTCCTATTTTACTTGAAGTGGATGAGGACAGCTTATTTTCCATGCTGGCTTTTATTTCTGTTGGTCCAAGTAAGGGTGAAGATCAACTGTTATATCCTGAGGTCTTTTGTGAAAACATAGTATTGAGGGTTGAACAAAAGGTGGCAATCTTAGTTTCATTGCTCAAGGTTTCTCGTTTGCTTGCTTTGATTGAAGGGGACATTGATTGGTGTGAAGATTCTGATCAATATGCTCTTGTTTGTATCAAGGGGATAAAAATTGAAGTGGTTGTCAAGTGGCTAGTGCTTGCGTTGACCCATGTCGATGAGTCATTACGTGTGGATGCTGCAGAGACTCTTTTCTTGAACCCCAAGACAGCTAGTTTGCCTTCCCATTTAGAGCTCATGTTGTTAAAGGAAGCAGTCCCACTGAACATGAGATGTTGCTCTACAGGTTTTCAAATGAAGTGGAGTAGCTTGTTTAGAAAGTTTTTCTCTCGGGTGCGAACAGCCTTGGAGAGACAATTCAAGCAGGGAAGTTGGCAACCGATTGAGGATAACAACAGCAGTGGAAAACATCTTTCAAATGGAAGTGAGCACACTGAAGCCAACAGAGCAAGTGTTCTTTTTCATTTCATGAGGTGGTTAAGTTCATTTCTATTTTACTCATGTTATCCTTCTGCCCCTTATCAGAGAAAAATAATGGCCACACAGCTCATTCTGATAATGCTTAGTGTTTGGTCAATTGTGCCTGCTACTGAAGAAAAAAATGGCTCTGTATCTTTAGAAGGCTGTCTCTATCCTTACAATAAAGGAACCACTTCACCTGATTCAACTTTGTTGTTAGTTGGATCAATAATTGATAGTTGGGACAGGCTGAGAGAGAGTTTCTTTCGTATACTGTTGCACTTTCCAAATCCACTTCCTGGAATTTCAGATGATGATATGGTCCAGAATGTGGTTTCATGGGCTAAGAAATTAGTTTGCAGTCCGCGTGTGAGAGAAAGTGATGCTGGAGCTCTGGCATTAAGGCTAATTTTCAGGAAGTATGTCTTACAGCTAGGATGGATAGTTCAAGCTTCAGTTAGTGGAGCTTGCATTCGATCAGAGTCTGGATTGGAAAATGGTGATTGTCAGACTTATAATTGTAGGCACCCTGTGATAGAATATATTAGGTCACTGATTGATTGGTTGGATGTTTCCATAGTGGAAGGGGAGAGGGATCTTTCAGAAGCCTGCAAAAGCAGCTTCGTCCATGGAGTATTACTCACACTGCGATATACTTTTGAGGAGTTAGACTTCAGCAATGATGGAGTACTGTCTAGTATTTCAGAGATGAGACATCTATTAGAGAAGCTCTTGGAGCTTGTGATGCGAATAACTTCATTGGCACTTTGGGTGGTTTCTGCAGATGCTTTGCATCTTCCTGAGGATATGGATGATATGGTTGATGATGAAAGTTTGTTATCTGAGGTTCCAGAAGAGATGGAGGTGAAATCATCTCCGTTGGAGCATGGAGACGAAAACTCCACAGTTGTGCAGGATAATAGGCGTTCGGAACAAACTGTAATGGTTGGCTGCTGGCTTGCGATGAAAGAGGTATTTGATTCTTCTTTTGTTACTTTTTCTTTGTATTGTTGGTATCAGTTATTTCAGGAAAGAGAATTTTAGTTGAACAAATACTTAAAGGTGTAAACCAATTAAAAGTACATAAAAATTCTTTTACCGTCAAATGCCTGGGCCGTAGGATAATCTATTGTAGCATGCAGTATGTACTGGCACCAAGTTTAGTAAACTTCATTACCCTGAAGGTTAATTATGCAAAAATTTCAGGTGAGTCTTCTTTTGGGAACTATCGTAAGAAAGGTTCCTTTACCAAGTAGCCCTTCCTCAGACTCATTACATGTAGAAGGCACCTCTTGTGCTTCTGGAGCTTCAGTGATGGTGGATTCAGATGCAATGCTTGATCTGAAACAACTTGAAACAATTGGGAATCACTTCTTGGAAGTCCTTCTTAAAATGAAGCATAATGGTGCCATTGATAAAACAAGGGCCGGATTTACAGCTCTTTGCAACCGTTTACTTTGCTCAAATGATCCTAGGTATGTTTCTTTTTCATTTATATTTATTTTCTTCATCTAGGTACATTCTAATATTGGATTCCATTATGTCTTCAACACAATGTTATTGTAAAGCATTCATGTATCTAATGCGTTCATGGTTTTAATTTTTTCAATCAAGTCCTCACTATTCAGAAGGTTTACTTGTCAAATTCTTTATAGATAGGAAATTTTGAAATTCGTTCTTTCCAACAAGAAATTTACTATTGTAAATGCCTGATGAACTCTTTCACTGCGTCATTGAGATTGTTACTTAAAAGTAATTTTTTGTTGGCAGGCTTTGTAAGTTAACAGAATTCTGGATGGAGCAACTTATGGAAAGAACTGTGGCCAAGGGTCAAGTAGTGGATGACTTGCTAAGGAGAAGTGCAGGTATTCCTGCAGCATTTACAGCTCTTTTTCTCTCAGAGCCTGAAGGTGCACCTAAGAAACTTCTCCCACGGGCATTGCGGTGGCTAATAGATGTTGCTAAGGATCAATTTGAAAATAACAGCTCTAATGGTGACATGCATAAATTATCATCGACAAACTTAGACAACGGTTTTGATTCTGTATTGCCATCAGAGAGAAATATAAGCGACAAAGTTTCAAAGATCCGGGATGAGGGTGTCATTCCTACCGTGCATGCATTCAATGTCCTTAGAGCTGCTTTCAATGACACCAACCTGGCTACTGATACATCAGGGTTTTCTGCTGAGGCTATGATTATTTCAATTCGCTCATTCTCCTCTCCCTACTGGGAGGTTCGGAACAGTGCTTGTCAGGCATACACTGCTTTAGTACGTCGCATGATTGGATTCCTTAATATCCAGAAACGGGAGTCGCAAAGGCGTGCACTAACTGGGGTCGAATTTTTTCATAGGTATGCATTCCTTGACTAATAAATTCTATATTTCTCTTCCCCTGAGTTGGTTAATGCCTTTCACAATCTTGAAACCTATTATATTTTCAGAAGTATATCCGATGATCCAACCTATCAGGAAAATATAAAAGTTGACATATTTGAGCTGGAAGTTTAATCTGAACTCATCACAAGGTCCCTCATTTGTCCGTCTCCACATTGACTATAGTTTTTTTTGGGAGGAACGTTTTGTTTTTTTAATACCCTGGAAATCCCCCCAAACTTGCGCTGTTGACCCAGGCTCAAAGCTTCTGCCTTCTGCCAATCCCTATACCTCTGAGACAGGAACCTCTAGGAAATAGCTTAGGACTGAGGATGTTCGAACCTTGGGCCCCATGGAAATGAACCATGAGCCTGATGCTAACTACTCGTTGTTTGCCACTTCATTAGCTGATCATTTTTTTTGCCTCTTTCTGATTCCTTAATTGTTGTTCTATTGCATTTCGTTTCTGATAAAACGAAGAACTTTCATGAAAGTACCACTATGCTTTGCGTAAACTTCTTTGGCTCACATTCATCAAGACTCCTTAATCCCTTTGGTGATCCTTGGCATGATGTAGTGGGAGGAATTTATATGAGTTGGCTTAACATAATTACTATCAAGTTAAGAAAGGCATGAATCTTTCTTCTATGTTAAACTTTCCCCTTTTGCTTTTAAAGGCTCAGTCTGAAGCCTGCAAAGGAATTTCTAAGAGAAGCTTGCAACCTTTTTCATGTAAATGCCTGTGGGCCATGCATAGGCCTGACATTCTTATTATTTATTCTGAATGCACTGAGATTACATTACATTTTTCTTGAGTAACCACTAAATCAGAATGTCTTTTCCTATGAAGGTATCCCTCATTGCATCCATTTCTATTCAAGGAACTGAAAGCTGCAACTGAGTTACTTGGGAATGGGCCATCTGGACAGTCTGGGTGTAATCTGCAAGATGCTGTGCACCCAAGCTTGTGTCCTGTGTTGATTCTGTTATCCAGGCTGAAGCCCTCAACTATTGCAAGTGAGACTGGAGATGACCTGGATCCTTCTTTGCTCATGCCGTTCATTAGGAGGTGCTCAACCCAAAGTAATCTCAGAGTTCGTGTCCTTGCATCTAGAGCTTTAACAGGCCTTGTTTCTAATGAGAAATTGCCAACTGTTATCTTTAATATAGTATCAGAGTTGCCTAGCATAGACGACCAAGCATTAATGACTCCTGAGTTGTCCTTACTACTTCACAAAACCAGTAGTAATTGGATTCATGGAATTCTGTTGCAGCTAAGTTCCCTCCTGGATACAAACTGTAGAAATCTGGCCGATGTTTTGAAGAAAGACCAGATTCTAGGTGACTTATTTGAAGCTCTTCTAACTCGTTCATGGATCGCAAAGCCCAGATGGTGCCCTTGTCCCATCCTCAATGCCTCTTTCTTAAAGGTGCTGGACCACATGCTCAGCATTGTGAGGACAAACCATACCAGCAATCATTTTTATGCTCTCCGCAACCTACTGTTACAGTTATCCAAAGAATGCTTAGATGTAGAAGCTTCTGATGGGTTTCCTTATTATGATCCGACAATAGCTCAACTCCGCCAACAAGCAGCAGCATCCTATTTCAGTTGTGTTTTTCACTCAACTGAGGAAATGGCCGCAGAGCCTTTTCCCATGCCTCAGAGGTATTCTCAGATTGATTCAACTAATCAGATGATACCTGAAACAGAGAATGCTTTTATAGGACTGCAGGAAAGGCTGGTGCGCTCTCTGTCTGATCCGGAATATGAAGTTCGACTTGCAACATTGAAGTGGCTACTGAAATTCCTAAAAGCAACAGAATCTGGTAGTGAGTCCCATAATTGTAGCAGCGAGGTTATGGTCATTCTACACTGGATCAGAACTAAACTCCAGACCTCATTGGTTGATCTTTTAGATGTGGAGAAGTATTATAGATGTTCATATTACATTCTGAGAATTATATTCACTTGGAACGCCCTACTGTTCCAGAAGCCTCGGGATGAAAAATGCAGTGAATCAGTTTCTGTTGGTAGTATGGCATGCGATTCTGTGTTTCTGCTTTGGGATAAGCTGATATCATTGTACAATCTCACAAGACACGCAAAGACTCGAGAAACACTCATATGCTGCATTGGAATCTGCATAAAGAGGATTGCAGGTTTATTTACTAATTCTGTTCTTTCTGATGCAACTGACGACAATGAGTCTGATCAGTTGGCAAAATTGGCTGCACTTCATAGTAGAATATCCTTTTTCACCAAATTAATTAAGAAACATAGTGCTTCATCTCAGCCAGTAAACATGCGAAAGGCAGCAGCAGAGTCTGTCATAGCATCTGGTTTGCTAGAGCAAGCTGCGTTGATTGGTTCTACCGTGTTCAATAGCCAAATCCTTTTGGAAAGTTCATGGTCTCATTTTGAAGGAAAAGAAGCGGTTAATATATATGCTCATCAAATAATAGATATATGGTTCACATGTATCAAGCTGCTGGAGGATGAAGATGATGAGATTAGGCAAAGGCTCGCCATGGGTATTCAGAGGTGTTTTTCTTGCCAAAGATCTGGAAGAAGCTCTCTTACTGGAGAAGTTCCAACTCAAGTGGAGAAAGTGATAGAGTCAAGTTTTGAGCATCTAACTTCCATCTTTGGTCACTGGATTGGGTATTTGGATTTTCTTTTGCGCTGTGTACTGAATGCAGCAAGCCATGAGGTGTCCAAAGGAGATCTTGTGAGACAGGTATTTGATAAGGAAATTGATAATCATCATGAGGAAAAGCTGTTGATCTGCCAGCTTTGTTGTTCTCATTTGGAGAAGCTTCCCATTACAAAATCTTTTGATGTCGACATTCCAGAGAAACAGCAGTTTAGAGAATATATACGTGATTGGAGACTGAGATTTTCCTGCCAATTGATGTCGTTTGCCAAGGATCGCATGGAGAAACTTGGTGGAGCAGATTGGGTTGGTGGAGTGGGCAACCATAAGGACTCATTTCTCCCCCTGTATTCCAATTTGCTTGCATTTCATTCCATCTCAAACTGCATGTTGAATTGGCATACAGAAGATAGGACACATCTACTGTCTGCTGTTGTTGAACTCGGGAGAACCATCAGTCCATTTCTGAGGAACCCTTTGATCTCTAACCTGTATTTTTCAGTACTTAAATCTCATGAAGATGCTCTTGATCTAACCAATGATGACCTGATCTCCAAACTGAGAGGAGAGGATGTAATATGGAAGGGGTTCAATCCCTATTTTCTCCTTGGTTAGATCAGAGTTTGTGCAACTGTAATAGCTGTGATTCTTATACTTTACTCATACGAAACTTTGTTAATTATTGGAGAACCTCAAGGTAAGGATTCCAGCTTCTTATTTTCTTGCGGGGAAGGTACCAACCGAAAACGCTTTACAACTGTACCAACCGAAACGCCATTAAAATTACATAACTACCCCCGCTCCGATCCCCCCAAGTATAAATTGGCTGTTGAGTACCAAAAGAGAGCCTTCTTCTTCCTTTGATCTTCTCTCTTCTCTAAAACCCTCTCAAAAATCAAAAATGGCGAAGAAGGCCAAGATCACTGACAGAGTTCCGGAGCAGAACGACGCCGACGACGATCACGTCGACGGCGAGCTCGTGGTTTCCATCGAGAAGTTGCAGGAGGCTCAGGACGACCTCGAGAAGGTTCAACCTTACCTCTAACTCTCTCTATTCGTCTCCGTTACGTATAAATACGCGCGTATTTTGTTCTTCGTCTCCGTATGTACAAAATTGTATGCAGAAATTATCTGAATTTGAATTCGTGTTCTGGATTTGAGGAAATGTAGTTGATACAGAATCCGTATACATGTTTTAGTTTAATGATTTAGAGTTTGAAATTTAGGTTTTCTCAGGTTTTGGGAATTGAGAGTAGGAATCTTTCTAGTCTCAGTATTTGTAGAAAGAAAAGTCATATATAAGATTGAGTCTGTTAATGTTTTCCGGTTAGCTTGGTTTGAATCGATTTATAAAGTTTGGTGAGATTAGTATGTATCAGTAGTCAAGTGTAGTTGGCAATCAATTGGTCATATATCTCGTACTGAAACTGTTAATGAAGCTCTTAAGTGCAGTCATATGAGTGGTTTCTTCAATTTGTAACAGATTTGCGCTCTATGAATTCAGTTTGCCTATTATGAATGTTGCCATCGTGTTTAGAATTGTGTTTCGCTGTATTGGACTTAAATCTATCATTGTTATGTCATTCTGATGGTTGATATGGCAATGTCAAACAACAGGTTAACGAAGAAGCCAGTGACAAGGTATTGGAAGTTGAGCAGAAGTATAATGAGATCCGCAGACCTGTCTATCTGAAACGGAATGAAATAATAAAAACCATTCCTGACTTCTGGTTAATTGCTGTTAGTGTTCATGCTTTTCCATTTTTATGTCTCTGAAAATTTCAATGATTATTTGAGATTTTTTTCCGTATATGACTTGTACATTGTTGGTCCATGCAGTTCCTTAGCCATCCTGCATTAGGCGATCTATTGAGCAATGAAGACAAGAAGGTATAACTATTAATATTGATATTGAGCCAAAAAGACTACAAATTTAGGGAATTGAAATCTTTCTAAATCATAGTCTTCTTAAATATTCTTAGCTGACTGGAATTGAGGAGTGTCAACTAACTATTTGTTTTCTTTCTTGTTGGCATAGATCTTCAAGTACTTATATTCTCTTGATGTGGAGGACTTCAAAGATGTTAAGTCAGGTTATGCTATCAGATTTGTAAGCTTCTTCTTCTGGGATATTGATTTTAATAATATTCTGTCCTTTTCCTGTCCTAGTATTTGAATTACTCTTTGCTAATACTTCTTTCAATTCCTCAATTTTCAGAACTTTAACGAGAATCCTTATTTTGAAGATACAAAGCTAACTAAAACCTTCACATTCTTTGATGATGGGACAACTAAAATTGTCGGCACCGCCATCAAATGGAAGGAGGACATGGTATTAGCACAACCCTCAGACCTTTGCCCCTTACCTTCATCTCTTTATTTCCTCCTTTCAGAAAATTTACAAAAATTGTGAACTGTGAAGGGTGTTGCAAATGGAGTCAAACACGAGAAAAAGGGAAACAAACGACCATCTTCTGAGGAGAGGTTATATTTTTTTCAATCCTATGTCTATTTGTGGCCTATTTTGTTAAAGTTGGTTGGGGCGAAGTTATGAGCTTTTATGATCTTTGGTTGCTTGGCAGAATGAGTTGATTCCCTTTGTAATGTACATCTGAAGATATTGTGTTAGATTGTGTTCACTTTTTTTTTATCTTTTTGCATATTTATCTATGCTTGCTCTCTCTTTTTAACCTCTAAATTTGTTAATGCTTCTATGTTCTTGTTGCAGCTTCTTCAGATGGTTTAGCGAAACCGAACAGAAAGATATAGCTGAGTTTCAGGATGAGGTAACTCCTTGTGTGCTCTATTCACTGAGTTATGATTTTATGATATACACACTCATCTTCTTTCATTAAAATAAAAGTGTAACTCATTTGATTATCTCAAATTCTCAGTATAGATAAATTGGAATGTCCTACGAGGCCCCTTTCATTTTCTTCTTGCTCTTATATCTTTAATTGTGAAATTTCAGGTGGCAGAGATAATTAAGGAGGATTTATGGCCCAATCCTCTGAAGTACTTCAACAATGTAAGATTTCTTATCATAAATCTGTGCTTTCTAGTTTTGACTACTTCACTATTTTCCATTTTTACACTTTAATATCTGTGCGCTTTCTAGTTTTGAATACTTCAATAGTTTCCACTTACAATGTAAGGTTTTACACTTTTACTTTTAAATTAAACCTCGGTACGCTATTGTAACTTTTCAACTTTTTATGTTGCAGGAGGCTGATGAAGAGGAATCTGAAGGTGATGAAGAGGTAAAAAAATATAACCTCACCTATACTCTTGTTGTAAAGATTAGTGATGCTCTCACTTGGACTGTAACTTCATTTTTATGCATTTAGTTAAGTTCTGCATGTCGGTTACTGTTTCTACAACACCTATCTCTAATTCTTTCTGGGTGGGTTGCACATTGAAGATAGTTTCTGCTGTGCATTAAACATCATGAATAAACATTGGTGTTTGATATGTTGCGAAGCTGAATGTTTCAGCGCTTTTAAATTGTGACAAACTAGTCTCACGTAACACACACAGAAGATATATTTAGCTAATATTGATTAGTGACTGTTCTGACAACTTCTTAATCTGCTTGCGCAGGAGAATGGTGATGAGGATGACAATGATCGGGAAGAAGACACTGAGGGGGATAACTAAATTATATGGATTGCTCTCAAGTTTTGGTAGTCGCAAAATTGGGTCAGTAAAAGCACTATGCCATTGATATGAACCGTTTCTTGCTACATTGGATGACAAGTTCAATTTCTACCTTGATGTTATCTACCTTCTAGCAGACTATAAATTACTGGCCCATCTTTTGGTTTGCATGCTTATGCTTATATGTAGAGTTTTAGCTTCAATGTGAACTAATCTGCAATATCCACGATTTAATTACACAAATACATTAAGGTATACTTGCTTTTCTATTTTCTGCTCGGGAACTTCCAAGTTCTTTCCATTTTCTACCCTAATAGTCATTACTCTGCTAATTGTGTTATAAGGACTATCTCAAAAATGAAATAGAAATAGGTGAAGAGACCATGTGCTAGAAACCAAGCTTTTCTGTAGACTGCTGCGAAAATGAATTACAATCATGATTATGTGAACTTAGCCCTCGCCAGGTTTTGGAATCTCGTCCAAGGAGGGACACTCAAATGACAAGTGGTCCACGACCTCCATACAAATTAACTTCACAAAGTTAAGGCTCTTCACCTGATTCTTCATCTGAGTCTTCTTCATCTGATTCTGAATCTTTGTCTTCTTCATCTGATTCTGAATCTGAGACTTCCTCATCAGGGGTCATCACCCTTGTCCTATAATATCTTCTCTTTTTACATGCATATCCTGGCCAGCCTCCATCAGGGTGGCCATGATCTGACTTATTGCAGTGAAGGCAACGTATTTCATAGCCCTCGCCAACAGTTGTGTTCTCGGGGTTTGGAACGTCGTCCAAGTAGGGACACTGATATGACCAGTGGTCCACGAGCTTCATACAAACTTCACAATGTCGAAGTTCTTCATCTGAGTCTTCTTCGTCGGGCTTACCTGTTTGTTTTTCTGGTGCCAATGATAATTAAAAATTTGTTACCAGAAGTAGCAAAACTTAAACTGTACGGAGACATCAAAGTTACAAATACTCTGGCAATGAGTTTCAATTCCAATGAACCTATTTAAAAAACACAAGGCACCTATTACATTTATATATCAAAAAATTCAAGTTCAAGCTTTTAAGCAATCAACCATTTTTCTACATACACCCTATTTCCAATACAGTTAATACACAAAGTTTATATACTAGCTCGTTTTTTTTTTTTTTTTTTTTTGAGGGAAAATATATAGTAGCACTTGTGGAAACCTAAGAAAACAAACTTGTAACAATGACAAAAATTACATTGTATATTGTACTCCGGCAACATACTAATTTTCCACAAGAATTTTGACCTGATTGTATATTTTTTCAAGTCATCAACCATTTTTCTACATACAATCTATTTCCATTACAGTTAATACACAAAGTTTATATAGTACGTAGCACTTGAGAAACAAATATATAAGAAAACAAACTTGTAACCATGATGAAAATTACAACATACTAATTTTCCATAAGAATTTTAGCCTGATTGTATATATATTTTTTTAAAACAAAAAAAAACCACCAATCCAGAGCAGATTTAAAAAATAAAAACGAAACCTCATGAAATTAGATTCAGACTGCAAAACAAGGATGAAAAGCATACTTTCAGCTATCTTCAGTTTCCTAAGCGCTTTAGCTTGCTGTTTGGCTGCCTCGGCTTCTTCAAGTTCCTCGTATAACTTTTGACATTCCGCTTCATTCATAAACATGGTCTCTTGGAATTCCTCGAAAGGCAAGATAAGTACCTCTCCTCGAACTTTCCAACCATCTATGATCCTTCTTAGGGCTCCGGCTTGTTGTTCAGACAATTTTTTGTTAGGATCGGCACCTGTTTAAACAAGAGAAGGAAACATTACCAACCAAACCGAGAACCCAACACATATATAACTAATAAAAAAAAAGCATACCCTTGTTCATCTTTGCATGTATCTCTTGTAATTCTTGTTCCGAAATCTTTGCTTTCTTAGAGGCGTCATAGAGCACCTGTTCCAAGTCATAAGATCCGTCTAGCCGCTTCCGGCTCCCGCAGCCTGCCTCAGCCCCGGCGGGGCCGCCGATTGTCGGTTGGTCGCCACTCACATCCATTGCCCTAGTTTGTTTGGGAGAATTGGCAGCTCTATAGAATTGGGATCAGAATGTTATATATAGCGGTGGGCGGGTATGGCCCGGGTCCGCAACTTGGCCCGAACAAAATCTGTCCGTCCGTTTTTTCATTTAAGTAGCTGATGAAGAAAGACGCTTTTGCCCATGCGGGCCTGCGGAGTTGAGTCCGCTTGTAGCAATGAGCCCACCACAATGACCCGAAAACGCGTCCAATTACATAATTATCCCCACTCCAATATCCCCCAAGTATAAATAAAGCCTTCTTCTTCCCCTCCATTTTTGATTTTTGAAAGGCGAAAATATGAAAACGGAAACGACAATAGCGCCAATCAAATTGCTAACGCTCTCTCTTCGTCTCCTTTACGTATACATACGTGTGTATTTTGTACTTTGTCTCCGTATGTACCAAAATTATATGCATATATCGTTGTCTGAATTTGTATTCGTGTTCTCGATTTGAGGAAATGTAGCTTGATGCTGAATCCGTGTACATGTTTTAGTTTACTGATTGCAGATTTTGGAATTCAGGTTTTCTCAAGGTTTTGGGAATCGAGAGGCGGAATCAGTTTTGTAGAAAGAAGATTCACACATAAGGTTGAGTGAGTTAATATTTTTCGGTTAGCTTTGTTCGTAATTGATTTATAAAGTTTGGTCGAGATTAGTATGTATCAATACTCAAGTGTGGTTGGCAAAATCAATTGGTCATATATTTCCTACAACGATCGACTGTTAGTCAAGTTGTTAGTCTATGAGTTAAGTTTGCCTAGTATGGATGTTGCTGCAGTAATTAGAATTTTTTGTTTCATATTATTGGACTCAAGATCTATCATTGTTATTTCATTCTGATGAAGGTTGATATGGCATTGTCAAACAACAGGTTAACGAAGAAGCCAGTGACAAGGTGTTGGAGGTTGAGCAGAAGTATATTGAGATCCGCAGACCTGTCTATCTGAAATGGAATGAAATAATAAAAACCATTCCTGACTTCTGGTTAACTGCTGTTAGTCAAGTTCATGCTTTTCCAAATTTATCTTTCTGAAAAGTTTAATGATTAATTGATATTTCTTTTTTCTTTTTCTTATATATATGACTTGTACATTGTTGGTCCATGCAGTTCCTTAGCCATCCTGCATTAGGCGATCTATTGAGCGATGAAGACAAGACGGTATGACTATTAATACTGATATTGAGCCAAAAAGACTACAAATTTAGGAATTTTCACTTTTGTTTTCATTCTAAATCATTGTCTTCTCAATTTGTTAGCTGACTGGAATTGAGGAGTGTCAACTCACTATTTCTTTTCTTTTCTTGTTGGCTTAGATCTTCTAGAACTTAAATTTTCTTGACATGGAGGACTCTTAAGATGTTAAGTCAGGTTATGCTATCAGATTTGTAAGCTTCTTCTTCTGGGATATTGATTTCAATAATATTATGTCCTTTTACTATCCTAGAATCTGAATTACTCTTTGCTAATATATAGTCTAATACTTCTTTCCAATTCCTCAATTTTCAGAACTTTAACAAGAATCCTTATTTTGAAGATACAAAGCTAACTAAAACCTTCACATTCTTTGATGATGGGACAACTAAAATTGTCGGCACCGCCATCAAATGGAAGGAGGGCATGGTATTAGCACAACCCTCAGACCTTTGGCCCTTACCTTCATCTCTTTATTTCCCAGCTCTTCAGAAAATTTACAAAAATTGTGAACTGTGAAGGGTGTTGCAAATGGAGTCAAACACGAGAAAAAGGGAAACAAACGACCATCTTCTGAGGAGAGGTTATATTCTTTTCAATCCTGTGTCTATTTGTGGCCTATTTTGGTGATGAAGATGACGATGATCGCAAAGAAGATACTGAGGGGGATAGCTAAACTATATGGATTGCTTTCAAAGTTTCAAGTTTTGGCACTCGCGAAATTGGGTCAGTAAAAGCACTATGCCATTGATATGAACCTTTTCTTGCTACATTGGATGACAAGTTCAATTTCTACCTTGATGATGTTATCTGCCTTCTAGCAGACTAAATTATTTGTCTATGCTTACAATGTGAACTAATCTGCAATAACCACGACTAAACTACACAAATACATTAAGCATTAAGGTATACTTGCTTTGCTATTTTTTGCTCGGGAACTTCCAATTTTGTGAACCTTCTTTCCAATTTTGTGAACTAGTCATTACTCTACTAGTTGTGTTATAAGAATATCTCAAATAGAAATAGGTGAAGAAACCATGTGCTAGAAACCGAGCTTTTGTGTAGACTGCTGGAAAAATGAAATACAAACATAATTTTGTGAACTTAGCTATGTGGCATGTACTAGGACAGTAGGGTGCTACCTACCAAGGATTCGGAGTGAACCAGAGAGTCTGAGTTCATAGTTTGGCATGAGAAGGGTCCTCGGCAGTGGCGGATCCATGATTTAGAACCGGAGTGGGCTTGAAATTGTTTCTCTTCAAATCGATTACTTATCAATTTTTAGCTAACTACAATAGGTATCTAAAATTACCATTTAATTGATTACTAAACAAAAAAAATAAATAAATCCTTTACAGTGAAAAATAGTAAAATAACGACTTGCAATAGTTATAAACACGCACCTACAAAAAATACTTTTGAGCTTGGTATGTATTGGGAGAATTCAGAAAAAAAACAAGTTAAGGAAATTAGATGTAAGAGTTAAGGAAATAAGAAAATAAGATGTAAAAATAGTAAAAAAAAAAATAGGTTTCTGCTTATTTTCTCCGGTTTTCAAGGCTTATTTCCATGCGGTTCCGAGAAAGGTTTCACCAAGATGACTGCCCAGATTTGTAGAGGAGCAGTTGTAGATCAATTTGGACTCAAGAATCATCCAAATCGGTGATGTCATCTGGGAGTTATGAAGCTCCAAAGTTGGACAGAAAATCAGCAGTTCCGGGAAAGCTGTGCAGCAGTCAAGTTCGAGGCAGTGTTTGGGCTGGATTCTGAGAAGCTTTCTTGGGGGTTTTTGCACGATTTTGAAGAGTGACATCGTTAATATAATTTTCCCAAAAGCCAAGTCCAGATTATATGTGGAAGACATTCAAAAGCTGGCCCAAACATTGATTCTAGTCAAAGAAGGAAACATGGTCTGAAAAAGAAGCTTTGAAGACTTTGAGACTACTTAAGACAGAACCCTAATACCAAAACAGGCTAAGCCGTCATACAGCAAGAGAGCCTTCATGTTGCTGCATCGCACAAGAATCCATCAAGGGGAAGTCGCCAAGATCATCGCCAACTCCTTCCATTCACAGTTTTCTTCTTCCCTTTGTAATCTTTAACTTTCGAATTTATTTTCTCTGTGTGATTTCTACAACGATGTGTGGCTAGTTTATCTTAGTTAGGGGTGGAGGTTTGAAGCCCCAAATTATGCAATAAACTTTGTTTCACAACCTTGATTTCGTAATTACTTAGTTGGATTGCCTGTTTGGTTTTGATTTATGTTCTCTTGCTTGTTTATGTTCATGGATGCATACATAGAACATTATGAACTTGTGAGTGGGGCTAGAATTAGGTTGTTTAATCTCCTAAACGGTTAATACGGTTTAATTCAAGGTAGTAAAACCTATAGGACAATAGGTGAAACCAAATAGAGAGACTTGCATGCTAGGTAGGCGTTCCACACTAGTTTTGCATACTTGTTCAATCACTTCCATTGATCTTAATGCTTAGAATAACTTGTTGATAGGATAACGTCTATACCTTGATTGGTTATTCTAAAGGCTTAGTAATGGTGCGTTCATCTTGCATAAGTAATTAAGGGAAGTAATAAGAATTTACGCAGTGCGTTCACGGTTTATTCTTGATTGAACCTTTTCATAACTTGGTAATTGGAATCTTGGTTGTGTGGACTTTGTTTTAGAGCATATTCAGTGGTGAATTTCCTAAATCCCTAACCTCTTCTCTATCATATTTCTCAAACTACAAATCAAAACTGTTTTCTTATTCTTCTGTCTTCTGTATTTCGTGATTTATTTAGTATAGTAAACAAACTCCAAATCCCCTCAAATTTTGTGTGCATGTTCTTTTGTGTGTCTAGTTTAGTTTTATAAATTTTCATAATTTTCTGAGTAGTGTAGATTAGGTAGTTAATTATATTTTAGTCTGCTGTTCGTCAGGAACTATAGACACTTTTGTGACATTGTTTTTGTGTGTGAAATTAAATACCCTCAATCTCTGGCAATTAACGATCCTTGCTTCTTTATACTACAATCGACAATCTTTTGCAGGGTTAAATTGTGAGGCTATTTTAGCCGTACCACTACCGTTCCTTAGAGATGTGGAGATATATGGTATGGATAACCTAAAACGCTTTGGAAGTGAAATTTATGGTTATGACCTTGTTTACGAGGCTACACGAGAGAAGGAGACGATAGTCTTATTTCCAGCACTCAAAACATTAACCATTGACGGCTGCCCTCAGCTAATTGAATGGATGGAAGCACCCACAACGACGACGACAAAAGTAGAGGTGTTCCCTTGCTTGGAGAAGTTGACGATATCCGAATGTCCAAGATTATCCAAGATTCCAATTCCCTACAGCATGGCATCCCTCCGCGAACTGCGGATTTACAGCTGTTATGCATTATCTAGTATTGGCCTAACATCCTCACAGGGCCTTCCATCTCTCCGGGAATTGAGTATTAGATTCTGTGATGGATTATCAGCCCTACCGAGCGGGATTGAAAACTGCACCTCTCTTGAGCTATTAGATGTATCAAGTTGCAAAAATCTAGCGACCATTTCGTTTACACGAGTCCTCCCATCCCTCAGTAAATTGAAAGTTGAGTTCTGCGATAATCTATCTTGCTTGGCTGTCCTGGAATACTGTCCCTCGCTTCAGGAGTTGAGTGTAAGCCGATGCCCCAGGCTAGCATCCATTACATTTTCTACGGATTTGAATCCATGTCTTAAGGAGTTGCTTATAAAGTACTGCGACGGTCTACAATCTCTTCCAGATTTCCGCAGTTTCACATCCCTCCGTGTATTGCATATTAAAAGATGTGCGGTGAGTGAGTTTCATATCCCGGTGTCTCTGGAGCATTTGTGGATTTCTGAATTCGATAATCTGGAGAGTATTCCACGTTTAGAGGAATGCACATCCCTTCGTGGATTCGGGGTTGTTTATTGTGACAAATTGAAGTTTCTACCGACAGGGCTGAGCTGCCTCGCTCGTCTGGAGGACTTGCAGTTAGGTCCTTTCTGCTAGGACCTCGACTCTTTCCCTGATTTTCAAGTTCCATCCCAACAACTTGTCTCATTAGAGTTGATCGGGTGGCGTAAGCTCAAGTCTCTTCCTCAACAAGTTCAACACTTGACTTCGCTTACGAGGTTGACTATACATTCTTTCAAAGGAGTGGAGACTTTACCAGAGTGGCTGGGCAACCTTGCATCTCTCGTGGAGCTGAGAATTCTGGATTGTGATAATCTCAAGTATCTACCTTCTCTCGAAGCAATGCAACGCCTCACCAAATTACAGCTTCTAGTTGCTATGGGTTGTCCACTTCTAAAACAAAGATGCACCAAGGACAGCGGCGAAGAATGGCCCAAGATTTCTCACATTCCACGTATGTAAGTAAGCTTCTCTCTGACTTTTCTTTTTCTTTGTTTGGTCTGAAAGATTTTCTACTTTGTTTGTAAACGCTTATTTATGGCTCCACTACTATTGGGATCACTACTTAATTGTCTTGTTTTTTCTGTAAAAAGTCTTCTCAAGCTGTGTGCGTGTCTAAAATATATAATAGAAATGGTCTCGTTACCTCTCTTTTTTTTTCTTATATTCAGTTTGGTGAAGATTTGAAGCCATGCAATGCCTCAGTGAAGTACCCACGTTTTGATGGACATGGCTTTCATGTTTCAAGAGAAAGATGTACGTACCTGGCTTTGTGGGAGTCTCGTGTTGAGCAAATTTAATCACTTCTCCTCTCTATAAGCCGAGTAAGCCTTCTCTTTACCATGAATGATTTGGTATTTTCATATAAAGTTTCATATCATGTCATAAAGTATCTAACAGTATCATGTAGATTAATCATCCTTCTGACTTCAGAACAATCATAAACAGTACGAACACTAACACAATAGGCAAGCTTGAAAACAGATTATTTCGTAATGATATACATACATGAAAACAATTTCTTCTGAAAATCTCTGTCTGAGGATCCACAGAATGGTGGGGACTGAGATTACTAAGGAGTTTAGAGAATACGGGGACCCTGGACATATTTATAGCGATCCTAATACTAAAGCAATTAGGTCCTCCTCTTCATTCTGTATCAACGTAATTTCACCTAGAAGTTAGCTAAGTTCCCCAATACCAATAAAAAATTCTCATAGTTTCAGTACATAAACTTTAATGACATCTTGAGCACTTCATTCATAAGTAACCACATGCATATTGTTAGAATCGTAATGTGAATAATGCAAGTCCAATTTTTCATTATTTCAAAATAAATTAATCATCATCTTACACTTGAACAGCTTTCCAATTGTTCACTTTTGGTTTTGCTTTAGTAGGTAGCGAAATTTATGCAACCCTAATGTTCACACAGTAAGTATTACTTCTAATTGCATAAAGAACATGGAATTGAGGTCATGGTTATAAATTTTTTGGATGTAGCTAGTATGCATTTGTTAGATTTGGAAAAGCTGTGTGAAGCATTTACAAAATGTAAAGAACTAGGAGGACGATTAAGCTCAGTTAGATGTTTATGGTTCCAAAGTCAGGGAATACATGCGCTTGAGGAGTATTTGACGTTGCAGTTGCACATGATCATTTACATCCAAGTTCTAAGAACAAGTACAACAAGTTCTTGAAATCATTGTATACCACTACTTCTGGCCTCTTCCCTTCCAGTGTTCCTCTTTGATTACATTTTACAAGTTTTCAAATGCACTGTTCTTTTAGTTTCTGATCTATAGGGTATTTACTTGCTGCATTTTTTTCTTGATGGATGGCTTTATTGTTTTGTCATAATTTGTAATTTTTTCAACAGGCTCTATTCTGTGCTCAAATGGAAGAACAAGTAGTCCAACTGATACGCACTAGGTGTGCAAACTGCGTTTGCTATCTGCTGCTGCTGGAACAGAGTTCTGTTACACTTCTCAGTTGTGCACTCTCGGTGTTTCTCATGGGGATGCTTGAACTATAATGAATGGAGCACATAAGCTTTGCGGTTAGGTACTGTGGGCTTGTTTGGGAACAACCCAAGTATGATTAGTAGAGCGTATTACAAGCCTCATGGTGCTTCCATATTTATAAGATTCCTTTTGGTGGTATGATCTTGTTGTGAATTATGGTAGAGATGTAGAGGAATTTTAACTGAAAGATCGAAAGCTTGTGAGCTTTGGGTGTAATTGGCGTTTTTCCGTTTTGGGTGTAAACAGATGATGAATGTACAAGCGTGATGATTAGCTTTGGTTCTATTTTACATTCAATTCTCTGCTAAAGTAAGAATGCAAATGAATTGGAGAAATTCTTAACAAGTAAAAAGGATATTGTCACTTGTAATCGAAAAAGCTAATCATCACGCTTGTACATTCATCATCTGCTGATCATTTAGCAGTTTTCTGTTTAATCAAATAGGGGCCAACCTGACTGATCAGGTACAATACCTTCAGATAATTATGGCTGGTGGACAGTAAAGAACATTCGAGTATGTATACATCCATATATAAATATCTTTTGCATGCTCTCCTATATATTATCTCACCAACGAGGTTACTTGTGACTTGTGAGGACCAGTTGGCTAGCTGCATTCTTAGTAGTTAGTACTAGGCCGTGGTTAGATGGGTTTCATTGATTCTCCGCCTTTATTTTGTTTCTTCTCAAAGTACATAACTCAGGTTCTAGCGACATCGTAATCACATTCCAGCAGCAGATTTGCTGACTTGCTTCAAAGCAGTCGCAATCTCATCAGCTGTTGGAGCTTGCCCATTTACAATGGCGACCAAGGGGCTCTGAGGAGGAACAATGTCGTCTCTCACATAGCTTCCTGATGTTCTTAGCAGCTCTTCAGAACCCTTTCCCACCACCACTTTCATGATTATGGTCTTGTGAGTCCCTGCAATCATTTCTTCATAATCGGTGTCCCCACTTTCTCCAAGGAACACGAACATGTTTGCGACATTCAATCTCCAGCGTACAAAAAGATACCTATTAACAATCAGGCAAAACATGGTATATCAAATGACATTGCTATATGTAAAGAAAAATGGAACACTATCCCCAAGTAGAAAACAGAAACAGTACCTGAGAGCCTGTGCTCGAGAAGCAAGGAGCGGAACAATTTGCATTCGTGTTGAGCTCCTGCAGTACATTGGATGGCAGCGTAGTCCGCGCATCCTGAGTTTCTGCCTTAAATCATCAACTTTCCTTGCCTGCAAAAACAAACCATTTAGAAACTTGCTCCAAAAGTAAAACCAAGCCCTCTCTAAATTGCCCACTCAAACTAACAAGTTTTCTTTACCTTACTAGGATCCTTGATCAAGTATGAAATGCAATGGGAATTGCTTGATTTCAAATCTTCTTCAATTTGGTTGGAAGATCCCGAATTTCGTTCACCATCAGGGGCATTTGAGAGCTTCCAAATGGTTTTCTTTATAATGACAGGGTAGTACCAGTGTTCAGCATTCTGCTAATAAGGTTGCACAACAGAAGGAGAATGTGAATCAAAGTGTAACCCAAAACAAGCAAAACAATCCAAGTGTTCAGAGATCTGAAATTCGAAGTCCAAAGAGCAAGCACAGTAACCAAAGAAAAACTTCACGTCTTCAACACTCTACTGATCATGGGATGAAAAGTAAAGACAAGGAAGGTACAAGGGTCAAAGGTACAAAGGATGATCAAAATAGAATTGAATTGTTAAGTTGGTTTGAGATGAGCGAAGGTGTTGTTGCAATTGCAAAACTTGATTCCAAAGATCCAAATGCTATGGTTCATCATGTGCCCCTTGGTCCTGAATGCTGGAAAGTTTGGGTGCTTGATGTTTTTGATGATATAGCTTTATATCGACCAACCAGGGAGTTTGGAACACTGAGCGAGGCTACAGGAAGTACAATTGCATGGCCTATCAAGTACATCAGACAAATTTAATCTATTAACAAGATATAGCAGGTAACCTACTCTTAACATATAACCTCAATATTTGTTTTCAGTATTGTACTCTATATTCATTCATTAAATTAAATTTAGTATATATTCATCCAGATTCTATGTTAATTCTGGTTTGTTCTTGTAGATAGTGCAACCACTCAATTTGCTTATAAATTAATTACTTTGGCGTAGTTGTAGATTTGATTAAGTTATATGAGGACTGCCACATTCTTGTCTGGATACCTGAACTCAATTTTACATGTGCTAGGAGACCATAACTCATCGTATTTGGAGATATGAACTCTTTTTTTTTTCTTGAGTATTGCCTTATGTATGCAATTATTTGGATTCTTATGATCCTTAGATGAACCAATGTATAATATGTATATTTCAAACTTGTTT
>NC_020496.1:32049300-32065964 GCF_000184155.1 Fragaria vesca subsp. vesca | reverse complement strand
GCTAGCTCTAAAATTAGATTGTTGTTCTTGTATAAGGTTTTGAAGTTAATTATTGTTAACTGTGATTTGAGCAGCCATTGAAATGTAGTACTATGAATCTGGAATATGATCAGCAGATCATATATAATTGTGGAAACAAGAAATGCAAAAAGCAGCATGCATAGCAGATAGGTTATTACGGCATGCCTATGCGCCGTAAATGTCTTTAAACTAAAACTCTTTTACGGCATGCTAGAGTGCCGTGAAAACATTCTAATCCAAGTCTTTTACGGCGTTCTTTTGGATCATTTACGGCGCACAAAATGCTCATTTGGATGTTATACCGTTGGCGGGATCAATTTTACGGCGTGTAATTATCTATTTTTATGGCTCGCATTGGCGCGCCGTTAATGTAATGTGTCTTTTACGGCGCAGGCATTTATTGCTTATTTTTGTGCGCCGTAAATAGTCTTTTACGGCGCGCATTGTTGGCCATAAAAACCTTTTTTGGCGTAGTGGCTTTGGAGTTCTTTTAAAAGAAATCTGCATATGATATCCGGTAAATTCCATGGAGGAGAGATTTACTGCATCGATCTCTAATCTTTCTAACGGGTAACACGATAACACTTTCAGATCATGCAGGTGAAGCGATGGACCAATAATCAGATCTGAGCACACTCTACACTTTGTCAAGGTGAGGCGTTCGGGAAGTGAACAAGCAGAGAACAGATGTGCCATAAAATATGGATCAACTTCAACATAATGCAGACAAAGAGTTGTTAGCTGAACGAATCTGTCAAAACCAGTAGGAGGTTTTAGAACACATCGATACAACGTCAAATGCTTTAGGGTTGATACGTTCAAATCTGCAAGGATCCAGTGAGGAAAAACATATATATCTTTATCAGCCTGTAAGTAATGTCTAAATAATCGAAGATCCAGCTTTTGAGCTCCCTTTGTGATTGCAAAGCGTACTCATTTGTCAAGAGCTTGAGTATATTCTCGATCCAAAAAGAATGCCACTTTGAATGAGTCTAGCTTGTTGCAAGACAAGAGCACTTTATTAACACGTTGTATATAGCACTGCCTCTCAAATCGAGGAGTCATGGATGCAAAAGTATAGTATCTCTCATGTCTTGCAACGACTGGAGCATACACGGATCCAAAAATATTTGCAATGTCTAAAACAAGATCAGAAGGCCTTGTCTTCCAAAGATTCCTCCACCGGCGGGCACACAATGCTGGTCTCCGCTGCATCTTTGATTCTTAACGATGAAAGTATGTATGACAGAATGCAATCCGGCAGCTCATTTATCCAATCTGTAGTCTCGCCCACTGCCTTAAAATTCAACAAACACAGTAAATAAATATCACTCTCGATTAGATAATGACATCACCAATATAGATACATACACAAGAAAAATTGACAAATACCAGAATGGTGGATCGAACAACTAAAACTATACAACTAAATATCGGCGAGTATAGTTTACTGTGTAAAATGAAGTTAATTGGAAAATGGGTATAGCAATATTATGAATTTGGGTTTCCTTTGTTAGCAGAAATACAGACAATTTCAAGACACAACCAAAATCCCCATTAGAGATAAGTGTGGGTTGAGCTATTATACAGGGGAATAGAGAGAGAAGCTTACTTAGATGATATTCCGCTTTGAGATTGATGATCATCCATGGACCATGGCTTCATCTGGCTATAGACGAAGAAAAAAACAACAAATGAAAATCAGATCACAGAATAAGAGCGTAGAGAGTGAAACGTTTAAATTGAGGAAGAAGAACAAGAGAGGAAAGCTCAAAGCTCACCTTCGTAGATTGCGGCGAACTGTGTGTGTCTGTATGACCGAGGATTGTTGTAACTTGTAAGGTTCATTGGGCCTGGGTCGGGTTTTCTTATTGTATGGCATGCGTTAACGTACAGCAGAATTTTCCATGTAATGAAGCTAGTCTTGCTTGCATAGATGAGAGGAAGCATTACTACCATTGCTCTATACAATGAGCTGCTTCAAGTTTTGTCTACCTCTTCACTCCACAAGCCTCACATCAAACAGGTTGGTTCTCTCTACTCTCTGTTCTCATCATCATCATCTTCAACAACCCAAGTAGATTCATCTCCTAATTGTTTCAAAGGTATAGCCCAATCTCACTCCTCGGGGAAACTGAAATGCCCAATGAATCATCAAAGGGAAGTGATGCAGTTTCTCCCAAGTGACTTGGAGGGGTTATGAAAATTTTGGTTATTAGTTGCTGGGATGATTATGTTGCTGGAGCGACTATAAACAATACTCGATCACTAAGGTCCTCAACTTCTACACCAAGAAACATTAACATTGCACTCTAGTCTGTACACTTGAATTCCTTTAGTTCTAGGTGCAATGCTGACAGTTGGATAATTTAAGAACCAACCAAGCAAATTGTTGGATCCTCATCATCCTCGAGAGCAATATTATCCCTATATTAATCATATACAACTCCTTTTGATGAAGAATCTTTTGCCAAGTAAATAGCGTCGCAAACCTCAAGTCCATCAGCTATCCACCTCTCCAGAGTCGCCCATTAGCTCGTTGCCTACTGCTAAAAAAGATGAGCTTTACCGGTGGAGTGTTGGCTACAACCTTGTTCATGGAACCTTGCTAATGAAACCTTTTTCATGTTGCTGACGAAAAACTCAGCACACTCGATATCATAAACTCAGGATCAACAAAAAAGAAAAGACAGACAATTCAACAACGAAGATGAAGATAAAACCATCAAGAGGAAGTATGAGCGAATGTTGAGAGCACAAAGTTAGAAATAATCAACATAACAGTAGGACAATGATAAGTTAGAGCTTCTTTACAACACAACACTTCTAGATTTTCTTATCAACATAACAGTTCTGCCCATCGAAATACTGCTCTGAGTCAAGTAGTTAATCGCTGCATCATAGTATGTCTTCAGATATCAGATTTTGATTTGCCACAAAATCTGCACCCTAAGTCCATGCCTTGTTCCATGCATATCCTGCCCAGCTTCCATTGGGGTGGCCATGATCCGACTTATTGCAGTGACGGCAACGTATTTCATAGCCCTTGCCAACAGGTGTGTTCTGGGGGTTTGGAATATCTTTCAAGTAGGGGCACTCAAATGACCAATGGTCCACGACCTTCATACAAACTTCACAAAGTAGAGGCCAGTCTGTTGGGTTTGTGGATCCGATTCCACCAAGGATGAGGATTGTGTCATACTTGATCTTACTTGGTATTGGTTTTCTATGTCTATTGGGAATAGGTTTCCAATGTGTTATAGGTTTCAGGTTAAATATCTATAAATAGGGGCATAGGGTGCAGTAGTTGTGTCGTGGTTGAGAGAGCAAGTGAGATCTTGAGAGTTGGTGAGAACGTCTTGTGAGAGATCTTGTACTCTTGTTCTTGTGTTCTTCTTCTTCTATAGTGAAACCCAGCAGCCCGAGGACGTAGGCAAAGTTCTTTGCTGAACCTCGTTACAATCTTGTGTGTTCGTGTTTGTTGTTTCTCGATCGTTTATTTATATTGTTTCGCACGTGTCTACTTCCGCAAGAGGAATTCTAGGCTAAATTCCTATCAGTTTGGTATCTAGAGCTCAGGTTCTTGAGTGGAAACAATGAGTATAGACGTTGAGAAGAGGGTCGATAAGTTCAACGACCACGACTTTAGCCTATGGAGGTCACAGATCGAGGACTACCTAAATATGAAGAGGCTTGCAAAGACTCTGGATGGCAAGCTCCCGAAAGGGATGGAGGAAGAAGATTTTGTCGAGATGGATAGGATGGCCCTTGGAGCAGTTCGACTATCGCTTTCGAATGAAGTACGGCGATTCGTTATCAAGGAGACTACGTTGAAGGGAATGATGGATAGTTTTTCCAACATGTATGAGAAGCCAAATGCAGTTCAACAATTGTACCTGATGAGAAAGCTGTTCACTCTGAAGTTGGGGAAGGGGCGTATATCTGTTCGCTAGGAAGTTGGGTTAGTTGGTGATATTATCGAGCAACTAGCTTCAGTGGATGTTAAGTTCGACGAACACATCAAGGCGTTGGTGTTGTTGGCTTCTATGCCTCTAGATTGGGATGTGACTGTGAACTCGATTTGTAGTGGAGCTGGGACTACAAAGAAGCTGAAATTTGATGATGTATGTGATGTTCTTCTGAATGAGGAGACGCGAAGACTAAACAACCATGAAGATCCTTCAAGTTCTGCATTATCTATGGAGAATAGAGGTAGAACATTCAACAAGAACTTAAACAACAATCGTGGGAGGTCCAAGTCTAGGGCACTAGGAAAAAGCCGAAGTATGTCCAAAGCAAGAAAGTGGTCTGATGGATGTTGGCATTGTGGGAAGCCCGTACATGTCAAGAAAGATTGTAACCAGTGGAAGAGTGATATGAAGATGGCAAACACAACTGAGTTTGATTCAGATGCACTAGTACTGAGCGTGACTGAAGCACCATTGGATTCATGGATCGTAGACTCTGGAGCATCTTTTCACTCAACTTCACAACAAGGGCCATGATGAATTATCGACCTGGTAATTTTGGCAAAGTGTTTCTTGTTGATGGTGCACCCTTGGACATTGTGGGAAGGGGTGATGTGAAGATCTCACTCGGGAATGGTGGAACATGGACCTCTCACTACCAGAAGAAAGGCTTTAGCCGACGAAAATAAAAAACCAGACCGACGAATTATTTTTTCGTCTGCTAAAGTCACTTTAGCCGACGAAATTTTCCTTCGTCGGCTAATTTAAAATTTTCGTCGGCTATAGTCAACTTTAGCCGATGAAATTCTGAATAATTTTTTTTGTCGGCTATAGTCTGTGAACTTTAACCGACGAAATTTTTAAAAGTTTAGCCGACGAAAAATATAATTTCATCGGCTAAAGTTCCTTTTTTTTACAGATCTGGACAACAACTCATCTAGGAAAAAAACTATACGTAGAACCTTCAAACGCAAAAAAGCCGTGAAATAAGATATGACCAGAATGGTGAAATACGTTTACGGTTGAAAAATCATGGTATTCCGGTACAGTCTCGGTGCCGATAGTTGCGGTCAATGCAATTTACCTTTATTATTCACTACGCTGCAGATTTGGCGTTTGGTGTCCGATTGACTATTGTGATACCTTTTATGGGAAGCGTAATGGCCCTACGAGTCAAACTCATTGCTAATGCCATGACATATGGGCCTTTTTGGCCATCCGAGTCTGTTTAGGGCTTCAAAATGTAGTTTTCTTATTTCCGATTAGAGTTGACCGTTTCGATCGAGCCCTTAACGTTGTCGAATCCAGTTGAATTTTTTACCATAGACATCTTTCATCATAATGATCATATCTGACGATCAAATTTTGGTTTGTAAATTTTAGTCATCGGAATCACAACGTGTCTACTATTTACAGTTATTATTCCTTATGGGGAGCTCTATCGTCGGAAGGTAAATGTCTCAAAATTTTTATATGGAAAGTTGTGTCTCATCTATGTGAGGGTTTTTCGTGTGGAAGGTTTGACCAAACTACATAATATAGAGGGAGATATGAGCGTTTTCGTGTGATAAGTGACGATGGATTATGGTTGACCGTTTTGATCGAGCCCTTAACATTGTCGGATCCAGTTGAATTTTTAACCATAGACATCTTTCATCATAATGATCATATCTGACGGTCGAATTTTGGTTTGTGAATTTTAGTCATCGGAATCACGATGTGTCTACTAATGTTGTATAACTTGTTTACTAGGTTATACAACTTTGAGAACCAACTCTACATAGGAGGCAAAATTATCAAAAATCTCGTGAAATAAGATGTGTTCATAATGGTGAAATACGGCTATGGTTTAAAAAATCACGTAAATCGGGTAACGTCTCGGTGCCGATAGTAGCGGTCAACCCTATTTACAGTTATTATTCCCTATGGGGAGCCCTATCGTCGGAAGGTAAATGTCTCAAAATTTTTATATAGGCGGTTGCGTCTCATCTACGTGAAAGTTTTTCGTGTGGAAGGTTTAACCAAACTACGTAATATAGAGGGAGATATGAGCGTTTTCGTGAATTTATAGACTTTAGCCGACGAGATATTAAAAAAGTCGTCGGCTAAGGTCAAAATTTTTTTTGTGGTAAACCAAATTTGAAGGAAAATTTTCAAAGGACTTTAGCCGACGAAAATATATGAAAAGTCGTCGGCTAAAGTCGAAAAAAAATTTGGCGGCAAACCAAACTCTTTTGAAAATTTTCAAAGGACTTTAGCCGACGAAAATATATGAAAAGTTGTCGGCTAAAGTCGAAAATTTTCAACCAAAATTTTTTGGCGGTCAACCAAAATTTTCAAAAGAGTTTAGCCGACGAAAATAAAGAATTTCGTCGGGTAAAGTTCTTTATATAGGAGTTTTACCACACTTGAGACTGCCACACTTGAGTTTTTCTTCTCGTCCTAGCTCTGCCGTCAAGCCACCGGAGACCGTCACACTTGTCCCTAAAGCTTCGTCGTCATCTCTACTTCATTGTTGGACAGCTGGTGCATCGAGTGGCGCCGCCGTGAGGGATAAATCGAGCTCCAAAACTTCGCCGGTTCGGATTTGGTGTCGATCGAATTTCTCCTTCCTCAGGTCACCATTTGGTGAGTTCTATATATGGATAAGTTGAGTTTGATTAGTACTACATTCCCTTAGAATTTGGTAGCTCGATTCGATGTGTGTGAGGAGAATCGAAGATTTGAAGTTTTTAGGGTTTAAAATTAGGGATTTTTATATTTTGATTCAATTGACCTGTTTAAGCTTAGAATTGGGCTTCGACTTCTTCTAGAAAGTTGTTCGAAATGTTGAGAGGAAGATTCTATCAAATTTTGGTGGTGATTGGAGGTGGCCGAAAGTTTCTGCAGTTTTTTTTTTCAAAAACCAGCAACTTTAGCCGACGATATTTAAATATTTTAGCTGACGATATCTATACGATATTCGTCGGCTATAGTATTTTTTTTAATTTTTTATAAGGTTTAGCCGACGAATTATAGCATGTTTCGTCGGCTATAGTATTTTTATAATTTTTTTTATAAGGTTTAGCCGACGAATTATGGCGTGTTTTGTCGGCTATAGTTATTTTTTTTATATTTTTTTATAAGGTTTAGCCGACGAAACAGACTATATTTCGTCAGCTATAGTTTTTTTTTAAATTTTTATTACACACTTTAACCGACGAATATCTTAATTGTTTCGTCGGCTAAAGTCTGGGAAAAAAACCGACGACATGTTTTTCGTCGGCTAAACTGTGGGACTATAGCTGACGACTTCTTCTGGTTTTGTCGGTTAAGGTTACCACAGACGACCTTTTCCTGACAAAATCTTAGCCGACGAGCTTTCGTCGGCTAAGATCTTAGCCGACGAAATTTTTTCGTCGGCTAAAGTGCTTGTCCTGGTAGTGCCTTGACTAATGTTAGGCACATACTGCGGTTAAGGAAAAATTTGATCTCTATGGGTCAGTTGGATGACGAAGGATGTCGTACCATTTTTGAGAATGGTAAATGGAAGGTATATAAGGGAGCTATGGTGTTAGCTCGTGGAATCAAGACAGGATCACTCTATACGACCTTAAACATTATTGCTGTTGTTGAGAACAATGAAGGCGCTGCGATCGTTGAGAAAAATGAGGATGCAAACTTATGACATCGTAGACTTGGGCACATCAGCGAGAAAGATATGGGCATACTTCAGTCGAAGGGACTACATGGTTGAACTCAGTGAAGATTGGGCTTTGTGAAGACTGCATATTTGGGAAACAAAAAGTTATCAGTTTCTCAAAGGGTGGCAAGGCGCCGAAAGATTCAAAGTTAGAGTTGGTTCATACTGACGTGTGGGGGCCTACACCTGAGGTTTCTTTGGGTCGCTCAAAGTACTATGTGACATATATTGATGATTCCACAAGGAAAGTATGGGTTTATTTCATGGACCATAAATGGGAAGTTTTTAGTACTTTCAAGAAGTGGAAGGCGATCATAGAGAATGAGACCGGGATGAAGGTCAAATGTCTGAGGTCGGACAATGGAGGAGAATACTATCGTAATGCCTTCAAAGAGTATTGTGCAGAGAATGAGATTAGGATGAAGAAGACAATTCCTGGGACTCCACAACAGAATGGAGTGGCTGAACGCATGAATAAGACTCTGAATGAGCGCGCAAGGAGTATGCGGATACACGCAGGATTGCCATAAACGTTTTGGGCTGATGCGGTTAATATTACTGCTTATTTAATTAACCGTGGACCGTCAGTGCCATTAAATCATCTGTTACCTGAGGAAAAATGGAGCGGAAAAGAGATAGGCCTATCACACTTGAGAGTTTTTGGTTGTGTGGCATATGTTCACATTGAGTCCAATGCAAGAAGCAAGCTCGATCCTAAGTCTCGAAAGTGCATATTCATTGGCTATGGCGGTGATGAGTTTGGCTATAGATTTTGGGATATGCAAAGCAAGAAAGTAGTAAGGAGCCGAAATGTCATCTTTAATGAAGAGGTGATGTACAAGAATAGGCAAGCAGCAGAGCCTGAAAGTCCTGTAAGAAAAGATCAGCAGTTTGCAAGAATGGAAGAATTATCCGATGAAGATGTGTCTAAGGCAAGTCATGGGAAGGAACAACAACAAGAAGAAGCTCCTGAGGTCGCACAACCTGAAGAACAAGTTCCTAGTGATGAGCTAGTGACACCTCCTTTTGTGCCAAGAGTATCGTTGAGAAGTACTAAAGGTGTACCAGCTATTAGATACTCGCCTTGTGCTAACTATTTGCTGTTAATTGATTCTGGTGAACCCGTGAGTTATGATGAGGCAATGCAACATGAAGATTCTGCTAAGTGGGAGAGTGCTATGCAAGATGAGATGGACTCTCTCATGTCCAACAATACTTAGGTGTTAGCTAAGTTGCCAGCAGGCAAGAAGGCGTTGCATAACAAATGGATTTACAAGATTAAGCAAGAAGTTGATGAGAGCAAATGTTACAAGGCAAGGCTCGTTGTGAAAGGTTTTCGATCAACAAAGGGAGGGAATCGATTTTGATGATATTTTTTCGCCGGTTGTGAAACATACCACAATCCGGGTGGTGCTTGGTTTAGTGGAAGCTGAGGGTTTGTATTTAGAGCAGCTAGACGTCAAGACTGCTTTCCTTCATGGGGATTTGAAGAAGGTCATATACATGAAGCAACCACAAGGGTTTATAGCACCTGGTGAGGAGGACTTGGTATGCAAACTGCAAAAGAGCTTGTATGGCTTAAAACAAGCCCCAAGGCAGTGGTACAAGAAGTTTGATGCATTCATGTGTAGGAGTGGCTACACAAGATGTCAATCCGATCACTACTATTACTTCAAGAGTTTTGACAAATCTTATATCATTCTCTTATTATATGTGGATGATATGTTGATAGCTGGGGCAGACTTCATAGAGATCGAGAAGTTGAAGAGATAGATGTCAAGCCAGTTCGCAATGAAGGATTTGGGTGAGGCGAAGAAAATCTTAGGAATAAAGATTATTCGTGATAAAGTGGCTGGTACTCTGAAGCTTTCACAAGCAGAGTATGTTGAGAAGGTGCTTGGGCGATTTAATATGGATGAATCGAAGCCTGTAGGAACACCGTTGGCGGCTCACTTTAAATTGTCAAGGGAACAATCACCCAAGGGCAAAAAAGAAAAGGAATATATGAAGAATGTACCTTATGCGTCGGCAGTTGGATGCTTAATGTATGCTATGGTGTGTACTAGACCCGATATTGCTCATGCGGTGGGAGTTGTGAGTAGGTACACGAGTAATCCAGGGAAGCAACATTGGGAGGCTGTGAAATGGATCATGAGGTATCTTCGGGGTACTACTAATATGTCTCTTTGTTTTAAGAGAGGTAGTACTGAACTACAAGGGTATGTGGATGCAAACTTGGCAGGATGTAACGATACTTATCGGAGTACTACTGGTTATGTGTATACTGTGGGTGGTGCTGCCATATCTTGGGTCTCAAATTTGCAAGGGCATGTGGTCTTGTCCACAACAGAGCTAGAGTATGTAGCAGTTTTGGAGGCTGGCAAGGAGATGGTGTGGCTAAAGGGTCTGTTGGAAGAATTGGGCAAAATGCCAGAGAATTGTGCGTTGCACTGTGATAGTCAAAGTGCAATTCACCTGGCAAAGAACCCTGCGTTTCATTCAAGGACTAAAGTACTAAACACATTCCTATGAGGTATCACTACATACGAGAGCTCGTGGAGAATGAAGTGCTGCAATTGTTGAAGATTCAAGGAAGTGAGAATCCTGCTGATATGTTTACTAAGTCTGTGCCGTTAGGCAAACTGAAGCTGTGCTTGGCTTTAGTTGGTCTCCAGAAATAAAGAAGGAGATGTTGGCTGTGATGGTGGGTTTTGTGTTGCTATGTTTGAAGAGTATTGAAGAATGGTGACTACTGGCGTAATCGGCTCCAAGTGGAAGATTGTTGGGTTTGTGGATCCGATTCCACCAAGGATGAGGATTGTGTCATACCTGATCTTACTTGGTATTGGTTTTCTATGTCTATTGGGAATAAGTTTCCAATGTGTTATAGGTTTCAGGTTAGATATCTATAAATAGGGGCATAGGGTGCAGTAGTTGTGTCGTGGTTGAGAGAGCAAGTGAGATCTTGAGAGTTGGTGAGAACGTCTTGTGAGAGATCTTGTACTCTTGTTCTTGTATTCTTCTTCTTCTATAGTGAAACCCAGGAGCTCGGGGACGTAGGCAAAGTTCTTTGTTGAACCTCGTTACAATCTCGTGTGTTCGTGTTTGTTATTTCTCGATCGTTTATCTATATTGTTTCGCACTTGTCTACTTCCGCAAGAGGAATTCTAGGCTGAATTCCTATCAGTCATCTGACTCTGTATCTGAGTCTCTCTCATCAGGGGTCGTCCAAAATCCAGTCTTTTTCCATGCATATCCTGGCCAGCTACCATCGGGGTGACCATGATCCGATTTATTGCAGTGACGGCAACGTATTTCATAGTCCTTGCCAACAGTTCTCTGGGTTTGGAATCTCATCCAAGTAGGGGCACTCCAATGACCAGTGGTCGACCCTCATACAAACTCCACAAGGTTGAGGAGGCTCATCATCATATGATCCCATAACTGTGTCAATGTAAATCAAAAATTTGTTAGACCAGAAGTAGCAAAACTTAAACAGTATGGAGTCATAAAAGTTACAAATATTCTGGAGATGAGTTCAAATTCCAGTGAAGCTAATTAAAAATACACAATGCCCCTATTACATTTTCTTACCGAAAAATTCATGTTCAAGCTTTTAAGTCATCAACCATTTTTCTACAAACATATTTCCAATACAGTTAATACACAAAGTTTATATAGTAGCACAATTTTTTCTGGGAAATATATAGTAAGACTTACGGAAACCTAAGAAAACAAACTTGTAAGGATGACAAAAATTACATTGAAAATTGTACCCTGGCAACATACTAATTTTCCACAAGAATATTAACCTGATCGTATTTTTTTTTTAAACCACCAATCCAAAGCATATCAAAAATAAACAACGAAAACACAAGAGATTCAAGATTAGATTCAGACTGCAAAATAAGGATCGAAAGCATACTTTTAGCTAGGATCCGTTCCTTACGCGCTATAGCTTGCTCTTTGGCTGCCTCAGCTTCCATAAATTCCTCGCATCACTTTTCAAATTCCGTTATAAACATCTTCTCTTGGGATTCCTGGGAAGGCAATTTAAGCACCTCTCCTCTAACTTTCCAACCATCCATGATATTCCTTAGGGCTCGGGCATCTTCTTCAGACAATTTTTTGTTAGGATCAGCACCTGTTTGAAGATCGATGTCAAAATACATAATAGAAATTCCGTACCCAAAACATTACCAACCAAACTGAAACCCTAAAACATATATAACTAAGAAAAAGCATATATACCCATGTTCGGCTTTGCAAATATCTCTTGTAATTCTTGGTCCGAAATCTCTGATTTCTTAGAGGACTCATAGAGCACCTGTTTGATGTCATGACATCCAGCCGGAGCTGCCCCGGCGGCGCCGCCGAAAGTCGGTCTCGGATCCATTCGCCCAAATGTCTCGGTGTTCTACTTTGTTTGTTTTTCTCTCTTTTTTTTGGTAGAACTATTTGGGATTAGCAAGTTCTATATATATCACATTAACAAGGGGGTCTGGGCCGGGTCCGCAACTTGGCCCGAACAAAATTCCGTCTGTCCGTTTTTTCATTTCACACCGAGAAACAAGAACTTCTACACACTGCGAAACATCAACATTGCACTCTAGTTTGTACACTCGAAATCCTTACCCTGAAGATTATTTGCAGAGATGAACACTTTGCTGGTGTAACTGATAAACAATATTCGATCACCAAGATCTTCAACCTCTGCCCACAGAGAGCCATTCACATTGCACTCTAGTTTGAACACTCGAAACCCTTCAGTCTTAGGTGGGATGTTGAAATTATAAAGATGTATCATGTAAGAACACCTCCCAAGGAATTACACCATCATCATAAGCAAACCTACTCTTACGAAGAATCATAAACAACTCCACTGCTTATAATTTCTCCTCGTAGTGACTAGTGATCCTCTTCAAGAAAGAACTACCTCCTTTGAAAACCATGACCGCAGATTTAGCATCAAAAATTCCAAAAGAACTGCATGAGTTATATGTTTTGCCCTAACGACATATATGATATAAGCCCGCGTTTTTATAAGCGAAATCGAATTTGGAATGGATTTCAATTCTATTTCGATACGAGATATGCTCTTGCGTGTGAATTTTTTTTAATCGATCATCAATTTTATTGCTCAACAAAAACTAGAAGACACATTACATCATATACTCTTACATGCGATATTTAAAATACCTTGAATTATATTACCTTGAAATCGCGTACTGCACCTTTTTCATATTCTAAAATTTGAAACAGAGAATATTTGAATTATTTTGAGATATGATCAATTACAATTTAATGATTTTGTAATGATAACAGGCGAAGTGATTATGAGTTTGTGACATATATTTATGCAGCTATGTACTGCAGTGAAATCAACAATTACCGGATCACATGCCAGGGTAATTTTTTGCAGATTTTTGTCCATATATATAACACTCACAGGAATTGCAATGTACTTGGGCATAGATCAGAGTTCTACAGTCTGCACTCTGCAGTGTCTCACTTGTGCCAAACTGCCATGGCTAGAGTGCCACCATGCGTGGTTGGCCCCATTGGCTCACTTTTGAAGGCTTTAGACCCGCTGAAAGCACTGGGTTTGATTCAGAATTTCAGGTCGATCCCCAAACCTTGTCGTGTAACATCTACCTTGTCCTCCTCTAGTCCTTTGTATGATATCTTCCATATTAGACTTATACATGGCAATGACACCCAACATGCATCTCCTAAGTTTTTCCTGCTGCGTATGGTATTGAGCTTAGCACAAATATACCATGACTAAAGAAATGGTTTCAAAGTGTTTCTTGTATTATGAATATCAATGTACAACACTCACCAATATACAGGGAGAGGCAGGAGTTACCTTTTGCGCAAGAGCAGTTATGCTGTCATACTTTTATACCTAATATCATGCTTTTCCTAAAAGACTATTCCCTAATTACATCAATGACTTTAATCAACTATGTATGGTTGTGATGATCACCACACAACCTAGCTAACAACTAGGTATGGTGGCAAGTACCACCATAATAGTACTATATCTCAATAATGACAAGCCTAATAATCGATTTAATCTAGTTACCGTACATGTTAAATAAAAAATATTTAGAAAAACTACCGTTTTCATGTATGGTTCAAATTTTATGATAACAATTACATTGTTTCCACCCAAATACCTCCGAATTTCTAAGAAGAATTGCGAGTTGACCAACCAGTGTGAAATTATATACGCATTAAAAGTTTCTAAAACCGACAACTAGTGAGTATTTGCACTAAGAAGATTAATGCTACTATTAATGGTAGTTTGACGAAACTAGACATCATTAACGATGGTTCAAATCAGTAAAAGATGGAAAGAAAAACAGATCAAAGATGACTAAAATCGGACACAACTTGACTAGTCTCCACCGAGTTTGATGCACCCTTCTGGTGCTCTTCTCTCTTGGTTTTTCCAGTCCAGGACCTATTTTCTCTAACTAATTACAAGAATAAAAAAGAAAAAAGAAAATAATTACAACGGGAAAAAATCAAATCCAACTTGTTAAACGTCTGACGTCCGCGCGTCTATATATAAATGCTCACCCCCCACTAGTACAAAGCTTCCCTCCCATTTCGTGTCTCCGTTTTCTGTCAGAGAGTGAAGACAAAATAGCGAGAGAGAAGAGAGAGAGAGAGAGAGAGAGAGAGAGAGGAGAGAGAGAGGCGACGAAGAAGCTCTGAAAGTTAAGGGTTTCGTTTAGTTTCATCAAAGCGACGCCGTTTCATCACTCCGCAAATGAGTTCTGCATTCTCCGCCGCCGAATCCTGAGCCCCGATCAGCGATCTCAGATGGTTCTGGTTCGTCTGAGCTCTTCTCTCTTCGAATTTTTCTCTAATTTTTTGTTTTTCGCGGAGTGGATTTCAAAATCGTGATGATTTTGCAGGAACTACGAAGCTTCGGAGCGCCGGAGCTCTTCAACTCGGCTCCGAAATGCACCTATTTCGCTTACAACGGCGAAGACGCCGCTTCGTGTTCCGTCGCGAACGCGGCGAGTTCGGCGAACCGATTCGACTCGGTCGAGGCCGAGACGAGTCTGATCAGAGCGTTGTATCTGGACAGCAAGGCGGAGCTCGCGGCTCAGACTAAGCGGCTCGCCGGCGAGCTGGACCGAGCCACGGCGACGAAGCTCCTCCACTTATGCTGCAACTTCGACTCGGCGGACTGCGCCTCCTCGATTCTCGGCGGCGATCTCGGGGCGGTTCCGATTGTGAACGAGTGTGACGACTCCGGGAAATCGCCGCTGCACACGGCGGCGTCGGCGCACGCGTCGCGGTGCGTGGAGGTTTTGCTTAAGAAGCACGCGCGTACTGACCTGAGGACCAAGGACGGTCAGGCACAGCTAGCTCTGGAGCTGTCGCTTGCTGACACAAGGTAAGCCAATTACGACGTCGTTTTCATTTGATACGAAAATGGCTAAAGGCGTTGCTCCTTCCCCATAAGCTCTCTGCAAATATGACCTAAAATGGAAAATCTGCTTTTGCCTTTTCAGCTCCGCTTTTGATTTTTTTCATCTTTCGTATTAATTGAAGCTCTTGTTCTTTTCCTACCTGCATTTATTTATTTATTTTATTAATTCCGATTTTATTTTAATTTTCCAGGACGGATCCGAATTGGAATCCGAACAATCTCTCCATTGAAGACCTGGTCATTCACATGAGTGAAAAGGTCTGTGTTTGCCAACTTTTATTTTCACCTAGCTACAAAACGACGTGTCGTTATTGATACCGGATTTTGTTGATAATTTGATTATGTGATCAATCTCAGGATTTGAGCACTGTGAAGCTTCTGAGTGAGAAAACCAAGGAGATCGCTGACGTGGCGTACGCCTACGCCGTTAAAGGCAGTATAGCTTCACTGACGGCGCTGCTCATCACCGCCGCGGAGAAGGTTAACGACTGCGTCTTGGAGTTGCGTGATTCCGAGTCGGGATGCAAGGAGAAGGTGACTCTATACGAATGCCTGATAAGGGAGGCTTTGGCCCTCGGCGGCCGTGCCACGCCGCCGCTGAGGGCGGTGAAACGCGCCTCCACGGCTACGGAGGGCGAAAACTCGGAGAGAAGGAAGCTATTGCTGAGACAGATAGAGCTGCTTCAGCTGTTTGGAGCTGTTGCACAGAGCGGTGGTGGGGAGAAGAAAGTGACTTCACCACTCATCCGTGCTGCTCAGGTGAGCCTCCGTCGTTCTGATCAGTTCTCAGTAATTTTCAGAGGGGAATTTTCTTACTGTTTGAAAAAGACGCAAAATTTCTGTATCTTTTGTGTTAAAAATCTCATCTTTGCACTGTTTGCTGATTAGGATGATCCAATTGAATTTTTAGGCATTGCAAGTTTGCAACTGGCCACTGGAGTGGTGGGTGGGCCTTGGGTGTTTTCTTCATTCCCTCTGTTGTTTTCTTGCTTTCGTTTGGTTTGGAATAATTGGTTCATTTGGTTGTATTCAATAATGTCTCCGAAATGGAAACAGTCTACTACTGTGTTAGATAACTTAGGATTCCATTACATTGCAAAGTGATGGTATACTCAGAATATTTAGCAGAAGCAAATCAAAATATATATTGAATCACATTGCCTCTATAAATCATAATGATCACTGACAAAAAGCTCTTCATCTTCGAAGTATTGTGCCTCAGCATTCATTGTAGGTAATCCATACTGGTAGCTTCTGAATGCAATCTAGCTGGAAGAAAATAGGCATGGTAGTTGCATGGGAACAAATTTGCAATTGTAGTGCTCTGCTTTTTAAATTTAGAGTGATCGATTATCATATACAGTACTTTCATATCATGATATGTGACTATAATTTGATAAATTTTTGATAGGGAGGAGATGAAGCTGTTATCCAGCTGCTTCTGAAGACAAATTTAGATGTCAATGACGCTGATGCAGAAGGAAATACTGCTCTTCATTGGATCCTTAAACAGCCCAGATTGTTGTGTCCTCAACAGATC
>NC_020496.1:32009531-32049280 GCF_000184155.1 Fragaria vesca subsp. vesca | reverse complement strand
CTACTCTCTCTCTCTCTCTCTCTCTCTCTCTCTCTCTCTCTCTCTCTCTCTCTCTCTCTCTCTCTCTCTCTCTCTCGCTCTCTCGCTCTCTCCCTCCCAAACACACAGACACACACACACGGATGCATAGGGTTTAATTACCTTACTAACTTTGTATTCTTTCATTCCCAGGATTTTATTGCTTCTTCTTGATCATGGTGCTCGAGTAAGCCAAAAGAATAGATTGGGGTTAACAGCATTTCATATTGCTGCTGGTAATGGCAATTCAGAGGCACTTGAGGTATCATATGTTTCCTATTCTACATATCCAATTTGCTTAACAAATCATCTTGCTTGGCAACCAGAAAAACATTTGTTAACAGCACCCTTTTAGTGTTTATGAAACTCAGTAGCAGTGACTTTGAGCCATTGACAGGTCCTCCTGTTGGAAGATCCAGTTGGCGTCCAATATAAGACGGAAATGAAAGAAACTCCCTTGTTTTTCGCTGTGAAGAATGAGAGTAAGGAGTGTGCTGAGCTTCTTTTGACATGGGGAGCAAACAGTGAAGTCCTTAATCTGCGGTAAGGAATAATGGAAAAATTTCTTCTCTAGTTCAATTGTGTTTGTATCTTTCCAGTAGTGGTTTCTAGAGCCTTTTTAGTTAAAAATTTGAATGCTAACATTTGTCCTTGTGAATTTCTGCAAAATGTTAAAATACCAGTAGGCAAAGAGCTATAGATCTGGCAACCTCTCAAGATATGCGTTACACATTGCTGAACCCAACCACAGTTAGCCTCAGTAAGTTCATTATTGAAACACGTGGAAGTATTTATCAACTGTACCCATCTTCTCTAGATGTGATTTAACTTCTGTAATTTCTCGTGTGCAGTAAATCATGCGTTCCCAAATCAACATAAATGTACGGCTTTGGTGTTGACAGATGAAGACACCACTACCACTGCCGAAAGGTAATCACTGTTATATGCATCAAAGTTGCTTGTTATGTCAAAGATAGAGAAAATATTCTGTCTTATATGCTTGTGTGTCAGCAGGCATTTACTCATGCATGTTTATATCTTTATTCTGATCATAATTCTCAATTTTCTACTTCTTGTGAATGCTAGAAATGTTAACTCCAGCGCCAAGGCAGACGTTTGTAAGTACTTTGACTCTCATCGAGGATGTGTCAGAGGAGCTAAGTGCTTTTATGCACATTGTGAGGAGTCTCGGAAAGTGAAAGAGGGAGTAGACCAGAGTTATTCTTTTGCTACTAAACTACTCGAACACAAAGTGTTTGTTGGAGGACTTCCTCCTTCAGTGGACTCTGGTAATGCACCTATGAACTTTTATCAAAATAATATAAGTTGTATTAACTATGATTGTCTAGCGTGATCAATTATCTAATAACAGACATACAAGTTTTTTCTTTGACTAACATAATTCTATTTACTTTGTGAGGCAGATGATTTAAGAAAGTTCTGTGAAGAAGAGTTTGGATCAGTAGAAGATGCTATAGTCATTGTAACTCAGATAGAAAACAAGATACAGTCTAGAGGCTTTGGCTTTGTCACATTTAGACAGGAGAAATCTGCTTCAAAAGCTATGCGGGCACACTACATCACCATGAGAGGGAAGACAGTTGAAATAAAAAGTTTGATTCCAAAATTGGTTTTACGAGCTGAGTTTGAGAAAATGTCACCTCAACGAGAACAAGAGAAGAATTTTCAACTTCTACAACAGAAGAATGAGAATATTATGGAAGTTGATAACCCTGAACAAGGTTCTTGGGCTGACAGATTAGTCCATGGACAACCAACGGTGTCTTCCACTGAACCTCAAGTTACCAAGAGTTCTGAGGACCCAACCACTCCTACATGGCTAAAGGTTTTCAAGAAGTGGTTTCCTGTGTTCTTAATGGGTCTGTCAAATCATCCAAACTATGCCCTCTCTTCTCTAAAAGCTGATTTTCGGGCTAAATTTGCGTTAGAATTGGATCATTCATCTGTGGGCTACTCTAAGCTCAGTGACTTCCTGAAATGTTTCTCCAATTTATGCACTGTTGAGATGCTCCCCATAAGCAAACGTCGAACTCCCACTCACATGATCCTCCGACCAAAATTATCAAGGCCCACACGCAGACTCCTTCCTACGCTGGCAACACCTCACAATCTGTCTTTGTCTGCATTGGTTGTGAATGGTGGTGATTCAAAGTGTCTTTCAGACCTCTCAACTTCTGATGGTGGTGATTCAAAGTGTCTTCATCAGGACCTTTCAATTGACAATTGTGGTGATTCGAAGTGTCTTGAGAACCTTACAATTGACACTTGTAGTGATACAAAGTGTCTCCAAGACCTAACAGCTGACAACGCTGTTGATTCAAAGTGCCTTGAGGACCTTTCACTTGACTTTGGTGGTGATTCAAAGTGTATTGAGGACCTTTCCATTTGCAGTGCTGGTGAAAAGTTTGGCTCAAGTATCACTAGCCATGGGGAACAGAACCCCTCCCCTGTGTATCCTGAAATCAACTCTGCAGAGGATGAAGCACACTGGGTGCACCCAAGGTTCCTCCAATTCTTGAAGCCAGATCCTCTGCTGTATTGGCAGAAAGAAACTGATGTGCTTTCCGGAGGGACTGACAGTGGAAAAGGACAGTGCAGTTCAGGGGATAAAGGAAGTATTAATGTTAGGCATCCAAGACGGCATCTGGTTTTGGAGTCCCTCTCCAAGAAATGGAGCAAGTCCTACTTCCTACGCGAATTTGATTTCTACAAGGTGAGCAACATGCCTGCAAACTAGATATATTTTGTTTTTCTTACTATTACAGTGTGTGTTATGTGAATCATCTGCATATTATCTATATCTAACTCTATGGTATAATCATTCAGAACTACAAGGAAAGATTATCGGCGAGAAGGTGTTTTGCATGCAAGCAGCAGAAAATGCTATGGGCCAATTTCCCTTGCAAACACTTGCTATGGTGTAATGACTGCAAGTTGCGGGCAATAGGGGCTTCGGGTCTTTTCCCTCACAAATGCGTGCTGTGTGACACAGAAGTACAGAAAATGGATTTAGTACTTCCATTAAGCAGTAACTGAGGAATCCAATTGCAATCTGTGCTTTCCATGAACAGGAGAACTGTAGGTGAACCGTATGTCTATATAGATATGTCGTATGTTAGATAGGATACATAGTATGTGGGTGTGGATGAACTATACGTAGAACACCCAGAAAACCAGAAAAAGTAAAGAGGAACTGCGGGTTGGGTATGAATCTCCCTCCCGGCCACACTAGACCACACTTTTGAACTGGCGGATTCCATCCGTCCTAGATTTTGTGCCGACTATCACAATAGTGTAATTAAGTTGGTCCTCCTAGCCATAGTTTCTAGTACTATTCTACTGATATCATGTATTGCCTCAGCTTTTGACAATGGAATATGATGAATTTGGAATGAATACAAAAACTGCTTTGTCCATCTATTAGCATTTTCTGAAACCCAAAAGATGGGTACATGTTTGCTTATTCTCTTTATCTAGTGCATCATGTGAGTTATCAAGTTCATGTTTATGCATTCTGCTGATTTAGGAATTAGGATTGCAGTACTTGTATAGTTGTATTGATCTGATATAACATAAATGTAATGAATCTAATAGACATTTTTCCTAGTTAACAGAGGATAGGTCTCCGGCTGACCTTATCCTACAAGGAAATAGAAACGTACAATTAACGCATTATACACAAGACTGGTCTATATAAGGCATCAAATTCTCTTTATCTGTTTCATTGATCATATTGTCCTCTTTATCTGTTTCATACTTTCATTGATCATATTGTCTAGTACTGGAAGAGCTATATTTATCAGATAACAGAAAGTGCTTACTTGCTGGTTCATACTCAATATGGATCCGAAGGTCCTTAGTTACAATGGTGTTGACCTGAGCATGAGCGACTTGGATCTTCTTAGAGGCCCTTGTTACTTAACCGATAGCATCATTCGATTCTATTTCACTCATCTTACTTCCCATTATGATGATGATATCCTTCTGGTTTCCCCTAATATCTCTGATCTTCTGGTAAATTCTCCGGATCCCGAGGATGAGCTTAGAGCCTTTGCGGAGTCTGACCAACTTGGTAAAAGGAAAGTTGTGATCTTCGCAGTGAATGATAACAAAGATCCGAGTCGAAGCGACGGCGGAAACCATTGGAGCTTGCTGGTGTATTTCAGAAAATCAAACGCATTCGTACATTACGACAGCTTGGGGGGTAACAATAGTTTGGAAGCTAGGAAAATGTATACAGTATTCAAGAAACTTGTGGCTGCTCCAGCAACACAAGCACCAATAACTCCAGCTGGGACTAGTAGTTTGGCTACCAACAACAGTTCTACAATGAGACACGAGTGCCACTCTACGCAGTCGCGGCGATTTATAGACTATACCAAGACAATGCTTGGGGTTTGGGGTTTTGTTGTCAACTACATTTTGTCAAAGTACTTGCGTCTGTTTGGAAATTATCATTATCATCCTTCGGAAGTGTGCTATCCCATGCAAAAAATCACCAATAGTAATCATGGAGATGATGATGATGTTAATGAACCTTGGTATAGAGAAGAGACTCTTATGCCTCAGCAGACGAATTTTTACGACTGCGGATTATATGTGATGGCAGTTGCTACAGTAGTCTGTGAATGGTACTACAACGAGAAGAGGGCGGAGCAGGAGCAGCAGCAGCATAAGGGCTTGTTTGGGGACGACCAGTTTCCGAATATCACCAACCATGTTGACAATTCTATTGAAAGAACAATGCGCTCTGAGCTTTTGCGGTTGATTCAACACCAGATCACACTTGAGGAGTACCGCAGTAGGCAGCCAAACAAAGTTAGGGAGTTTATACCTGAACAGCCGAAGAAGGAGACATTAACAGGAACAAACGCTTGTTCTCAGACAAAAAGAATTAGAACGGGAATAGAAGCTTCTCAAAATAAGAAATTTAGATTGAGATTGTAAGGGTCTTTGATTATTACTCACAAATTTAAAGTGAGCTTGTAAGAAATTTAATTCAGTTACTTTGGTCTTTGTTTGGCTAGCCGTTCTTATAAGCCTAATTGTATTAGAACTTGGTGATCACCAAAACCGACTAGGATCGGAATTGCTTATGTTATCACTGTTTTGCTCTCTTTTTATGGTTCACCTTCCTCGTCTTCATCACTTTTTCTTGATTCATTGGCTTTGCTCCATCTCTACTCATAGAAGTGTCTAATGGACAAGAATACAAAAACTAGTGCAAGCAAAAAGCCTGAAGATGGTGAAAACCAGATTATTAGCACCTCCCTAGTTGTGAATAGATCTCTATCAGAGTTACCTGACATTGCTAAGGAGAAAATCTCGTCTAAGACTCGGATGAAGTTTGTATGAAGGTCGTGGACCACTGGTCATTTCAGTGTCCCTACTTGGACGAGATTCCAAACCCTGAGAACACAACGGTAGGCGAGGGCTATCAAATACGTTGCCGTCACTGCAATAAGTCGGATCATGGCCACCCCGATGGAATCTGGCCAGGATATGCATGGAAAAAGAGTAGCGGTTTGAACTTTGAAGGCAAGGCTGATGACCCCTGATGAGGAGGACGCAGATTCAGAATCAGATGAAGACGATCACTCAGATTCAGAATCAAATGTAGAGGCTCAACTTATCATTAAGAACCTCTAGAGGAAAAATTAGAGAGCAGGATTGAAGGAGCACAAAAGACAGCTAAAACCCTCAACCCCTAAATGAGAGGCAAGTGAGACCCGAACGGCGCCGTTTCTTTTCTTACTGAAGGCGGGAAAGATGGATTGCTGATCCGGATTTCAAAACCTGGGCCAAATTGGGCTAGACCTCTTTATCATTCATTCGGCCCAAATGCTTCTACTTCAACCTTTCTCCAACATAATTTTTTGAATTAAATTCAGTTTACCCCATGAGGTTTGGGAGTAACTTCATGTTAATCCCTATACTTTCAATTTCATCAGTTTACCCCTCAAACTTTTGAATTTTCCTCAAGCGTGACCAATGTCCTATATTCTATCCAAATCGGACGTTAACTACTAATAATTTTAACCTTAACTGTGAGGCCCGTATCTAAAATTTGGGCAAATTGGACCTTATCTGTCCAAATCAAACCTTAACTGCTGATAATTAACGGTCAATTCAAACGGAATATGAGAATTTAGACACGAAAGATAGAAATTGAAGAGTTCAAGGGGTAAACTGATGAAAATAAAAGTGTAGGGACTAACATGAAGTCACCCCCAAACCACAAGGGGGTAAACTGAATTTAATTCTAATTTTTTTCCTTCCATTTTTTAGCAACTCATGCTTTCATGATCAAACTGCAGCTTATGTCTCTCTTTTTTTTTCTTTTTCCTTCCATTTTCCATAGTATCTGGTTCAGTAATGATTGATGCATAGGTCCATGTCATGAGCAATGCGTTTTTGTTAGAATGCAATGATATCTTCTGCAGTATATTTGAAGCAAAACTCAAAACCTATGTTGTAATTCTAAGAAGTTTGAGTTCAGAGATATTGATATAGATCTTTTATTGTGTATAAAGATAATGCATTTAGTATACAGAAATGTCCCTTTTTTATATTACCATTGTTCTCCTTACAATAACCATACTTATGTTCACATAGATAGTTGTGTATCATCGTTGATTGCCTTATTTCTCTTAACGAAACCAATTGTTTATGTTTTGTAACTTTGCTGAACATGACACCAATCTAATTAATATTTTTTTTAATAAGAACTATAGTTTCTCCTTGAACTGATAGCTTTTTGTACACAGATGTTTCAAAGCATCATTTCAAGCTTGGTGAGTAGCTTGTGTTTCTTAGACAATTGAATGGTAAGTATTTATTCATACAATTACAATTATTGGATGATACTCTAGCATTTGGCTGTGATCCTCTGTTTGGATCGTAACCTTTAATGAGCATTTGGCTGTGATCCTAGTAAGACTTGGACTTAATGATCTTATAACCCTTTGTTATTGCCTGTATATATGCACTGTCTATATATTATTATTTCATGAACTTGGTCTCATTCATTTTTTTTTTTTTGGCTCTTCAGGATTTCTCAAAACACCCCTAGTGTCAGAACACCACTAGTGTAGGAAGTAATTGCAAGAGATCTTCATGATAAGGAATGGAAATGCAGACATATTTTCAAGTAAGTATAGACTGTGACAGAGTTCAAACATCTGTTTTTGATCTCATGTTTCCACTTCTACTGTTTTTCTTTCTAATTTAGTGTGGGGGTTCAAATCAGCTACTCTAGCTTTAATGTTTAAGTAAGACCAGCTAATGAACTACTCACGCTTGTTGACTCAAAATGTCAGAAGGTTAAGAGTTTATGTGAATGTGTATTTACTGTTATGAACTATATATGTGTCCTGAACTCGCATGCCTCTAATTACTACCCAGTCTACTATGATATGTCAAAGAATAAAGTACTCCCTATCGAATTTGAGAAACTCAAAGAATAAAGTACCCCATATATGTATTTGCCAAGTTGATACCATCTGATATTGGTTGTTTTGCTTCTGTGTGTTTCTAGTTGACTTCTAAATGTAGTTTGAGTTTCTGACATTGTATCACTTATTTTAGTTTATGTTTATTGGCTTGTTTGTTTAGGTTCTCATTTTGACAAGGACAAATCAATGGAGCTCTTGCAACTTGGTACATGTTCAAGGTTTATAGAACACAACAAATGAGAAAATTAGTATAGTTAATAGTTACAGTGCTATTTTTTTTTTTACTTTTTGTAGTTGATTCCTCTCAGTTCGAATCTTAATATGCATACATCATTGCAGCTGCCTACCCAAGTACTCAAGGAAATCCTAGTGAGGTTGACCCAAATAACACAACAGTAAGTAATTTTTGTGAGAATTGTCGGTGATGAATGGCAAGCAGTAGGATCATGAGTGTAGTTATAGGTACATTATAATCAAAATGTATTGTTATTGTACACATGTATTTTTACACTTCAAATAATTTTGTAATTGAAGTGGATTCTTAACATTAAATAAAGTGGTACTTTGTTCATTTTATTCTTAGTTTTTGTTACATATGAAGTTCAATTCACAATCACACAACATAAACAACAAGAATATAAACAAGACTGTGAAGTCTAATAGACAATCAAACGACATAAGTCATCATACCCTACAAGATAAAAGCAAAGTGAAATGAACTATCAGACGACATAAGTGTCTCATTAAACAACATATATATGTTGTTGGTTTTCCATTGAGACGACATAGAGTCTAATAATTTTCCAAACTTGACAACATCAGACGACATTATATTGCCATTAGAAACCTCATCTAAGTCTAACCATAGTAGGTGAATATATTTGTCGTTGAAGATTTTATGGCTCGACGATTATATGCGGCATAAGGTTGTATCACACCACATGCATCTATTTTGACAAAACCTTAATTTTTCTTGTTTCAGTTGACATATATATGTTGTGATCTTTAACACAGATAACATAAGTTTGCAAACCCTCTAGACTTATCAAATTTCAAACGACATACGACATATGATATGTCGTCTGATCAACACTCAGACGACAGTTCTCCACCGTCGTCTGAGTGTGTTTAACAGACGACGGTGGAGAACTGTCGTTTAATCATCAATCAGACAGTAGGGCCTCAGCTCAACTGTCGTCTGATGATGTTTTTGGCATAGTGGTCATTGATTACGGTTCTGCATTCTAATCTGTTAGCCACAGTTCCTAAGCATTTAGATATAGTTATATATAGTTTTGATGCCATTGTGTGGTTAAACAGTAGTTTCTTTATTTCAGTAGTTCCTAAGAGGTGTATATAATTTGTATATTGGTGCATATACTTTATAATTCTTTAGTAAACATGAGAAGAAAGAAGATTACTGGTGACAATTGCACTGAGATAATCAACCTTGAAAATGGGCAAAGTGGAACTAAATCAGCTACTTGGAATCCTCAAACCGTAGCTATATTTTGCAACTTATGTATCAAAGAAGTTGGGAAAGGACAAAGGCTTGGTACTCACTTTAATAAAGAAGGATGGGCTAGCTTGGTTGCAAACTTTCATGTAGAGACTGGAAATAACTATGAAAAATCACAATTGAAGAACAAGTGGGATTTACTAAAAAAAAAAATGGAAATTATGGAAAGATCTGATTGGGAAGGAAACTGGCCTTGGTTGGAATCCCACTAAAAATATTGTTGATGCATGCATCAGATGAATGGTGGAGGAATAAAATCCAGGTATCTAGCACAAAGTTATCTATGTTCTAATGTTATTTAGTTTGATATTGTAGTATTATGTCTACATACCAACTGTTATCTTTATGATTTATAGATAAATCCACAATGTGTGAAATTACGTGTTCGAGGCATCAATCCTGATATGGAGGCGAATTTGGATATGATGTTTAAGGCGTTGTAGCTACCGGTAAATATGTTTGGGCTCCTTCTTCTGATCTACCACCGCCTCAAAACGGGAAAGCTCCAAAGGACAACATTATTTCATTGGATGATAATCTTGATTACGAGGAGTTTGACCTCAATGAAAGTCCACACTCCACAGTCAGCTCAAGTTACCAAAGAGACAGGAAAGAAGCGAGCAAATTGTCAACTTGACACATAAGGGCTGAAAGAGAAAAAGGCTAAAATGGGAGGTGCCGCAAAATTGTCCCTACAAATTAATCGTCTTGTTGAGGTAGTTGAGGCTAGGAGTACCACAACGTCTGCATTGATAGAAGGTTCACAATCTACTAGTGTTTCCAAAGTAATGAAGGTAGTTGAAAGTTTGTCATGGATAGAGATTGGTAGCCAACTGTGGTGGTTTGCAACCAAGTTATTTTTCTCCCAAGAGAAGAGGGAAATGTTTTCTGTGATGAAAGATCCGGAGATGAAGCTTCAATTTATCCTGCGTAATCAAGAAAGGGAAAATAATAAGCATTCACATATTTGAGTGTTAATATTATTAGCTTTTTTCTTGTCTTGAATATATATTTAGCACGTACTACTACATGATAGCTTGATGGATATTTGTATAATTTGCAGGTTATGGATATGGACATTTTAGAGGAGGAGGAAGAGGAGATTAGTAGAATTGTCTGCATTTGTGCTTCTATGATAGAAATGTATCATGAAAATATATTCATAAGGTCCCTTGTATGAATTCTTTATACACTGGTAACATTTGGGTGATGGAATTACAATCAGGAAATGACACTCGTTGTCATAACATGTTCCGTATGAACAAAGATGTATTCTTTAAATTGTGTGATGATTTGAAGAATACTTATATGGTGAACGCTTCCCGGAGAATAAGTGTGGCTGAGAAAGTGGCAATGTTTTTGTACACTTTAGGAGGAGGTGAAGCAAGTGTACAAGAGTGATTTCAACACTCTAGCGAGACAGTTAGTAGATACTTCAATAAAATGCTCAATGTGATATGTGATGTCACGGCAAAAGATTTCATCAAGCCATCAGATCCCGAGTTCAAAAGCACTCCACCTGAAATACTTGGTGATTCTAGATATATGCCTCACTTTAAGGTAAGTTATTTTACATCTTGTAGTCATTTTTATTTTTAACAAACAACATGGTATAAAATATCATAGTTTGTGCAGGATTGTATTGGAGTTATAGATGGCATGCATGTTCATGCAACTATATCACCATCAGATCAAGTACCATACATTGGCAGAAAAGGAATACCGACTCAGAATGTAATGGCGGTATGCAACTTTGACATGCAATTTACATTTGCATGTGCAGGTTGGGAAGGCATTCCCCACGATGCAAGAATATTCCAATCAGTAATTCACAATCCGGCTTTGAACTTTCCTAAACCTCCAAGTGGTAATTATATTTATATAAAAAAATATGCATTTGTTCAACATTAAAGCACTTCTTGCATTTGAAATTATGATAGACTTTTTTTTCTTTTCTTCAGGAAAATACTATTTGGTGGATGCAGGATACCCACAAATGAAAGGGTATTTGGGACCATACAAGTGTCAAATGTATCATCTTCCTGAATTTCGCAGAGGTGCTCAACCAACAGGTTATAAAGAGGTATTTAGTCATGTACACTCTTCCCTCAGGGGCGTTATTGAACACACTTTTGGTGTGTGAAAAAAAGATAGAATATTTTATTGGACATGCCAAGTTACTCATTTGATAAGCAAGTTAAAATTGATATAGCAACAATGACACTTCACAACTATATAAGAAGGTATGTCGTACGTGATTTAGTTTTTGACGAAAGTGAAACCTTTGATGACATTGAAGAGGATGGGAGAGAGGATGATGCACGTGGTCACGGTCATGTTTCTAGAGAGATGGAGGCATTGAGAAACAGGATTGCTTCAAGTTTGATGGGTGCACGGGTTTAGAGACAAGACTTTAGTTTTTTTTTCTTGCAATAAGGTTGTGGATTTATATTTAACTAGTATTTTTTTTAATAAATACTTTCTTATTATATATATGAAGTTTTGTTATGAATTAAGGTTTAAATATACGTACAGAGGCTCGTGAGAGGCTCTTCACAAGTTCACATGTATTTTTGTTTGATTATATAATGATTATAAGGTTCTGGTATAAGCAAAGTTAAAGAAAGAGGAATGACGTAATGGGTTATAGGCCAAAAAATGAAAGAGAAAGTTGTTATCGACAAAAAAAAAGAGTTAAAGAGTTTATTCTAGTGTTTTGTCTATTTTGGTCATTACATAAAAATATTGCAGTTTTATAATGTGGTTACTAAACATCTCACCTTACTTATTTTGATTGCAGCGATTAAAAAATGATAACTAACCAAACGCTTAACGTGGATTATTCTCACAAGTCACAACAGTGATTTTTTTAAACTGAAATTTCACACTGCAATATCAAATTGGGCCTTGGTGTACATATGGCTTCAATTTCCCTTGAGACCTTCGGCAAATAGAGAAGCAAAAGCATCCATGCAATGTTTCTTCAACACCAACGCAACATCAACGCCTCCACCACCAATTTTGGCGTCTGAAATATATACGGCCCCTGTTCTATCAATGGAAACAAGGTCAACGTTGTTTGGTCTTCCGAATCCAAAATCAGTTTCATACACACCAAACCGAGGTGAGCCAGCCATGGTAAGCACTCTACCACTACGCCCCCTACTCATTCCTGAAACCCAATTCTCTGCTCCATTCAGAGCCCCTTTTCCCAAACGGTTCATACCTTCAGTGATTGCAGTTAATGCCACAACCACCCCTTCTCCTCCCAACATCCCTTTTCTTTCTGCGACTGCCAAACACGGCGTGATGCAGTTCCCAAAATATGTTGCAGGTATAGGAGGGTCTAGCCGAGATCTACAATCCGCAACCAAAATGAGTTGTGTTTCATCTTCGTTTGTTTCCTCAGCCTTGACTAAACAAACCCACATGTAGGCACAAGCTAAAGAAAACGTTGTCAAATGGAGATTTGCATCGGAACTTACAGTACTTAGTACATGCCCTCTAAGTTTCTGTATGGATGCACGAGTGAGTTTGAAGGTGCCTCGAATCTCTAGTGGAGCGTGAAACTCCCAGAACTTTAGGCTTCTGTTGTTGGGACCGTCAATGTCTTGGTATTGGTTCGAAAAGAGTGTTCCAAGCCCTGCCTGGTCTTGAACCACCGTTCTGTCGTAGAAGGGTTTGAGGTGATCTGGTAATGAAGATGAATTTAGCCCTTGATGTTTGCATAGGTGCGCCCATGATTTGAAAAACGAGATTGAAGTTAAGCCATCAAGAACTGCGTGGTGTATTGCTGCTCCAATGGAAAAGCCTCGGTTTGGGAAGAGAGTGATCTGCAGTGCCATCACTGCGGCTCGTTCATGAGAATTCTCCAGTTGTGGGACAAGAGGATGGTATTCTTGGGGTACAAGCAAGTCGTAATTGCTTGAAAAGCGATCAAAATCAGCATTGGACTCGGCTATTGTAAGCGAAAGGGTGTCGCCTTGGACGTAAGTGAGAATGGGTTTGATGGAGTCTTGAGGCCAAGTGAGGTTTCCTGCGAGAGGTAGGAAATGTTGGAGGGTAAGAGAGAGTGAGGTTTTGAGCTTTTCAAGTATGGAATCAAATGAGAAGGTCGAAACGTTGGAGGAAGAAGATGATATCTCATAGAAGTAAAGGGGCTGCACTGGTGCAAACCTCAACCAACATATGTCGAAGAAGGTCAAGGGAAGGGAGAGATCTGGTGAGGGTGAGTCCGATGAGGCAGCAGGAAGTGACGGAGCCACCCTGCAAATTTGAACTACTCTTGCAGATGAGTTTGGAGATGCCATTGGAGATGATGCTGAATTGATTGAAACTTTAGCAATTATATATACAGAATGAAGCTTCTCGCCCTGCCTAGCTAGTTGACTTGTTGGTGATACAGTATCAGACTATCAGTATCACCTAAACTTTTCATGATTCACGTTGTTTCATTGGTTCATGGTTCACAAACAAAATGGAACGAGGTTCACAAATCATAAAATGAATTATTGAATCTCCAGCTCATCATTTATGGACGTGCAGATATTTTCGCAATTTATTAGAAAGATAAATACAGATTACATTCCTTAAATAACACAAGAAAACAACTCCCTAGTCCAGCAGAAACAGCTCCTGATCCTACTAAAATATATGCATTTGTCAAGGTTCATACACTAAACTTTATCTGCAGTCTGCACGTACACCTATGTATCGCTCAAGTTCCCCTTTCTGTTTCGTTCGTGACAGTTGCAAGTGAACGAACCCCTGCTTTCCCTGGAAGTGATTAATCCAAACCTATTCTGTCATTTGGTTTGGATTTGAATTTGATTCCAGGGAAAGCAGTGACTAATCAAATGAGAAACGTTACCCAAACCTATTGAAGTGAGGATGTATATTTACTGTTGCTGAAGAGAATTTGATAATACATGTGTTTAATTTGATATCTGGCTTGGACTGCATAATTACAAAGCCCATTGTACATTTGATTGATGCCTCCCTATATAAATTCATTTGTTTGTAGTTTTGAACATCTTTATTCTTCAATAAGCTAATTTGTTAGTTCCATGAGAGAAGAGAAGAAACTAATTTTAAAGGCAAGAGAAAGACAGGAAAAGAAAGCAGACGTTCCGGAAAGGAAGCGGCTAGAAGAGGTAAAGAGCTGGTGTAGGTTGAGAACGCGACTTAACGTCTCCTTCAGTTCTTCTAAACGACGTTTGCAATTAAATGGCTCATTTAATAAGTTTTAGTGGGTTTGTGCTGATGTGTCAAGTTTATGACCTTCAGATATTGAATGAATGGACACGATTCAAAGTTAAGGATAAACAAGGATGGCAGCCAAGGAGAGAATCCTTGCCAGTGGAAATTTGGTTTGAAACAAGAATACTTTTCTTAACAAACAAACATACATCTCATGTAAACAGACTAGTAGCAAATAACCGTACAACTCCAAGCCTACATTCATATCTGGAAGAAAGTACCTCTCAGCTGCTGCAACTCATTGCTGAATTATGGGTCCAAAAGCATTATCTCTGCATTCTTTGAAGCACGCTTAAACATAAGTAATTCTTTTACTAGCTTTGAAAAACCGTTGGCGCGCAGGGTGTTTGGCAGTTGCAGAAACAAAAGGGTTGTTGGGTGGAGATGGGTTGGTTGTGGCTTTAACTGCAATTACTGAACCTATGAAGCGTTTGGAAAAAGATGTTTTGAATGGAGCAGAGAATTGGGTTTCAAGATTGAGCAGTGTGCGTAGTGGTAGACTGGTAGGTATTGCTGGCTCACATCGGTTTGGTGTGTATGAGACTGATTCTGGATTCGGAAGACCAAACAAAGTCGAGCTTGTTTCCATTGATAGAACAGGAGCCATATATATTTCAGATACCAAAAATGGTGGTGGAGGCCTTGACGTTGGGTTGGTGTTGAAGAAACATTACATGGATGCTTTTGCTTCTTTATTTGCCAAAGGTCTCAAGGGACATTAAAAACCAAATTACATGCACATAAAAACATGGTTCTTTTGTCTTATGATACCGCTCCTAGATTATAATTTGCTTGTGTGTCTTTCCTTTTGGTTGTTAATAACTGGGAATCCAAACATGAGAGTTTGGATGATTTGGTGTTCATTGTTATTTCGAAAAAATGGAATCCATTATTTGTGATAGCTAGTTGGGCGGTGTTAACAAAGCTTGAGATTGAAATCACTAGCTAACTAGTTGCAAGTAAGGAACTAAATCTGGTGTAAACCACAACTCCTCAAGCAAACCAACATCTCCAAAAGACTCGATGATCGTCTATTTTCACTTCACAAATTATTTTGCTCACCCCGCAAACTAGTTTATATTTTTAATTGTAAGTTTGGGGGAAGAGGGGGTGAGTAAAATGGTTTGTAAAGTGATAATAGACGCACCTTTTGTTTCCAATTAATTTCAGTTTCTGAACATTTTGAACAAATCTTGACCCATTAGCTTAGTCTTTCTCTTTGTACGCCAAACCTCTGTTTAGTTCAGCCATGCACTATTTGGTTTAGCATGCATGCAATCATTTTTTTATTTTTTTATTTTTATTTTTAGAATGGGTGAGAAATAAGGATTGATTTTCATGATTTTCGTCGTTTGTGCTTGCAGGGGTTCGTTCACTTGCAACTGTCACGAACGAAACAGAAAGGGGAACTTGAGCAATACAAAGGTGTACGTACGTGTAGACTGCAGATAAAGTTTAGTGTATGAACCTTGGCAAATGCATATATTTTAGTAGGATCAGGAGCTGTTTCTGCTGGACTAGGGATCGTTGTTTTCTTGTGTTATTTAAGGAATGTAATCTGTATTTATCTTTTCAAAAATCATCGTAACTATGTTTACAATTCTAAAAACTTCAATGTTCATATATATGCGACCAATGCAAATAGATTTTCAATCAAAGCAGCATATATCATCATCATCACAAGTAGTATAGTCCAAAAGTGGCATGAGTAGAAAGAACTGAGCAACGACATAGATGAATAGCAGTGGATGTACACCAAATGCGCCACAACAGGTGTCAAAACAAATTACAGTATAACATAAACATGAACACGGTAAATCACAACAGGTTAGATAAACCCAGGTGTTTGATAAAATACCAGGACAAGCAATAAATCAATAGATATCAATAATCATAGAAAGAACTCAGGACGATAGCCAGATTTGAACATACTGTAAATCCCAAAGCTAAGCGAATATGAGGCTTTGCTGAGAGACTGTATTATTGAAGCCGTGGCCAGCGTGACCTGCAAATCGAAGCCAAGAAGCTCAGTCGAACAAATTAGGGCACAAACCGCACCGTGCTAATGGAGAACCCAAAGAGCATGCTTGAATCATCGCGTCTGCCAGATAGAAGGACCCAAATGACCAATTCCCACTTTCAATCAATTATTGGAGACTTGAGAAAAATGAAGATGAAAGTGGATCAGATTGAGAGAGAAACAAAAAACGTCAAAATCTGACCTATGGTGTTGGACACGGTTGATTGATCGTCATTCTCCAGATTTTTTCGTTGGGTTATGAACTTTTACATAGTATCTGGTTCAGTGGTACCATATGTTCGTCGTCTCCATAGTATCTGGAAACATATTAATACATTTGCAATAGTGAGAGACCGCTTATTCGAGCTCGAGACCTTATATTTGTGGGAACATATTAATACTTTTAAATTTTTTGTTAGTTCACCATAAATTTGTGTTGGTTGTTGCTAGTTAGTAGTTTAAAATAGAACTCAACAACCCAAAGAAACACTATAGTGCCTAAAATGGTATGATTGGAATTTAGGGAACTGTACAATGACTAGTAGCTAAATAACAAACATTACATGGTAGTTTAATACTCTAATTGCTAGAGCTAGAAGAATGGATTCCTTGTCCTGTAAACTATCAATTCTATCAAGTATAGCATTTGTTTGTAGAATAGCTAGTAGACATGTCACTAGGATCATCTGAGCCCAAACTAAAAGGAAACCCGATTGATCTGATAGTCCCCCAGTGACTATTAGTATTGTTAGCCAGGCTTGTGATGGTGTTTTCTTGATTCTGATCTTGAGCCAAACTGGTTGAGAAGCCACTAAACTGTTGTTGTTGTGAGCCATCAAAGTCTATGCTCCCTGAGGTGTTGTTGTTACTCAAGTCACCAACAAAGGCATGGTTGAAATTGGGTGGTGATGACATATCAATCGGAGTGAACATGAAGCCATTGGGAATGTTTTCTCCAACTAATGCAGGATTGAAGTTGGGTTTATTAGAGAGAGCGAAAGCTGAGTAAGTTGAAGCTTGTTGATGTTGTAAGTCATTGTTGTTGCTCCAAAATTGTATGGCTGATCCTAAGTCAGTGGTGCAAGATATGTTGTTTTCGGAACTGAACTGAGGGCATTGAGTTAGAAAACCGGATGATGTAGGTTCAGGCAAGGGAGACAGCCAAGATTGAGAAAGAGCCCTCTGTGCCATTGAGTTTGTTTTCTTGAAAATCCTGCAAATGGCCCATGCATCCTGTACAACATGACATATCAAATTAGAGACCAAACATTCAACTGAAAACAACAAATAGGAATCGAAAACATGAGAAACAGAACCAACTAGTACTACTTACATTTGGAGGGAGGCTTTTATCTAACAGCTTCTTGGGTGGTGATGAGTCTGCGATAGAAGGGAGGCGAAACTCGTGCATCATCCAATCAGTTTTGATTCCTTTAGCAGCTCTGCCTCTGTAGAACACAAGGGACTTCTTAAGGCCTATGCACTTGGACCCTTCAGATGAATAAATAGGCCTGTCTGTTCCTGTTGCTTTCCAAAACCCGGCTCCTGTGACTCGGTTAGGCCTAGCACTGTTGCGGTATTTTCGATCCCTTGGGCAGTAAAAGTACCACTCTTTCTCCCCAGTACTAGCCAGTTCTGCATCAAGATAGAAGATATAACTTTATTCACAAGAAACAATTGCTAAGCTCACTTAAAACATGTTCTTTCAAACCAAACATGAAAAAGGGACGTATGTATGAAAACTGGTTAAGAAACACAAGAACTAGAATCGTTTCTTACTTGGAAGATCCCAGGGATCATATTTATAAATGTCGACTTGCTTAATCAGTTCAATGGGGAGAAGCCTTTGCTGAATCTTTCTCTTGAGGTAAAACCCAACAAGCTCCTCATCAGTTGGATGGAAGCGAAAACCCGGCAACATCACATCATCAACTTTATCCATCTGATCATTCTTCTCTCCCATACTTCTCTACTTGAAGTTTATAAAAACTCCAAAAGTTGAAAGATAAGAATTCAAAAGTTCAAACCAGACCCTTGAGAAAAGTCTAAGAAATACCACTAGGCAGCTTGGAAGGAGTACTTCTGGTTCTTTAACATATGCTTAAAAGAGAACCAAGCTGCAGTTCTAGTGAGTCTCACAAATAAGAGTTTGCTTCATCCAAAGCTATCATGTGCCACCTGAAAAGGGGTCTGGCTCCGAAGCTTCGGCCGCCCTTTCAGGGATGAGTAATGAAGAGTACGATTTGCACGAAAATCACGATGACTTGGTAAAGAAGAAGCTTAGACGCTCACCCCTCTTAAGAACAGCTACCAAGGAACACAAGTCAAGTGAATTGGATTATTGAATTGAGAGGCTTTTTAAGTTGGTGATTCTTGAAGTACTGCATAAGGGTCTTATTTAAACCCAAATTAAGGATCTCAAAGAGTCTAAAAATTCAGCAAACATTGGAATTTTTTAATTACCAAGTTGCTTTCACAGTTGCTCATTTTCAGTTTTCTGAGAAACCACCCTCATTTATCTTCAAAGAAACAAATACAATATGACAAATACAGGTTCCTTATCAAGCTATTATAATCCAACCCTTTAAAAACACAATTTCTCTTTTGGCTGTATAACATATTATAAGTAATCATCATTATAATTAAGGAACTAACTTCCAAAACTAAAAAAGCTTAAGATTACAGTCAAACCAAGAGATATATGTATGCAAAAATTGGAAATTCCTCTCTGAGACGACCCCTTTTCAGTTTTTAGTCTAAGGAAATAATGAAATAATAACATTTGAATCCCTGGATCCAAAAATGCCATTTCTGTTCTAAATATTCTGAGAGCTTCTATAATTCCTTCATCTGCCACATATGAAAAACTGACATGTCAGTGGAATTTTTTTTTATGACAGTGGATATTTTAATATTTAAGAGTTAAGATAGGGCCAAACTAGTGATTAAGTATTAGTATAAGCATCTCTTCTATGGGTCAACCAGAAGAAAAATCCATCATACAAAATAAACCAGGGGACTAATTGATCGTTAAGAATTTTCTGGTTTACATACGTGCACTTTCTTTAAATTTTGGTCTACAAGTCAAAATTAGTAAAAGTTAATATCTTTTACCAAATACCCAGAAACGAAATATATAACAACTCCACTGCTGCAGTGAGGACAAGGTTAGGCAAACAGTACTAATGTGAACTATAATTAGCATGGGAGTACAGTATTTAAGGTAAATCTAGTTCACCAAATTAACTGTAACATATATGCAAAGGGGAGTTCAACTACTAACTAGCTAGAAACTATGTCATCTGACATCAGGAGCAATCGTCTCACACCTGTATGTTCAAAGTTGATCTTTAAAAGCAGAAACTTAATCATATATATTCTCGCCTTTTTAAGGAATCATTAAGCTCATTTCATCTATTTATAAAAGTTTGGCTTTGAACCCTTTTCAGTTTGGTTTGATATAAATCATATTGAAACAAGGAAAGGATCCACCTAAATTTTCTCAAGACCTGCCATTATAGCAGAGGCATAGGTCAATCCCCTTGATTTCAAGAACATTGGAATCCGAAATCCCTAATTTCCAAATTGTTTGGTATTTCCAGACACTAATTTTGAGCTGCTGTGTTTCTTCCAATGAGTAGAGACTAGAGCTTCTTCTATTCATTTTATTCTTGATCTGTGGGGTTCATATGTTAGAGCATTCTAGTTTCGAAATTTAAGGGTCATCACTTTGAGCTGAATACAATGTATCGTGTTTTAACAAGCAATTAAGCTAAACTAAATTAGGGTGAGGACATGCTACTGTGTACGTTTGATGTAAGCTAACTAATGGTCGGTTGCTCAAGTTTTGCTAATCATGTCTGGTACATAACTAGTTAAACATGATGAAGCATTAGTTATTTAATGGATTATGGCCGGCCAGGGTCATGAAGCTCATTAGGTCAAAGTCATATATGGCCAAATGGGGACTCAAATTTACTGAAGTTCCCCAGATATAGACCGCCCTCGTTTGCAACCCTGTTTGTCTGTTTTCTTCTAGGGTTTTGGTACCCATGCGTGCAACTTAAGTTTTAAAATTGGATCAAAACTCTTCCAGTAAACACAAACTTTCTGACCTCTTTCTCAGCAAAGATCTTATGATATTTATATACTGTTTGGCTTTGTATATAGCTTATGGGATTGTTAGCTGAAGTCCAGCACTGATTTTTATTTTTCTGTACTTTAAGAGTATATTTGTGTCTGAGAAGCTGAAAAATGTGATGCTTGTACTCCATATATAGTAAATAATTTGAGTAAGCAATTTATATATACTGCCTGGCCGGTTGCATGCTTTCATCTGCTTGTTCTTATCATTAACTAGATCTTAAACCAATTAACATCCCGAGTTCCATGTTTATTTACTGATGCGAGGAAAAATGAAGGTTCATGTTTTCTAAGATAGGAGTCAATAATAGCAACTTCAGTTCATAGATTCATACTAATAAACGGAGTCGCAATAACAACTTGCAATAATTAAGCCAAGTAAAACTATAATTAAAGGGATCGAAAATTTCCTTTACAGGTTTATATATGCATCGTTGTCAATGTTCTCAATCACATATGTAAGAAAGAGGTCAAAAATTTTGTGTTTGGAAGTAAGAAAGATCTCATTGAAAGCAACATCCTTCAATATCATATATGTATAATTTAGATAATCCAACCTTTTCTGTCTCGTTGCTTACTTCCTAAGTTACTATTCAAACCTTATCATGAATTTGATCGAGAGCCTTAACCATAATAGACAAAACATAGCTCCATTGAGTCACCTTCATCAAAATAATACGACTTTAACTATAATGGCATGGATAGAAGTCACAATTAGTAGTTATTATATATGCTTTCTTATATACAGGAGCACGATCTCCATCTATAATTTGTTCATGCACCTTGCCTGATATGTATGCTTCAATTATGGAAGTAAGAAACGATCATATCAAAAATCCTTCTATGTATAATTTTCATCCCAAAAAGATACTCGATCATCTCAACCTTGATTTCATGATGGAAAGTTCAGGAAACAGATCGAGAAGAACTTATATCAAACTCCCAGATTACTGGAAACTAATTGGTGATGTCAATTTGATTCGGAGGCTGTTATAAGCCTTTGAAGCAAAATGGACAAAGACAACACAAAGACAAAGTCTTAAACTCTGATGTATATATCTCATAATAATGTATTTCACATCAGTTACATTAATTAAACTTTCACGATATATAGTTTACATTGAAATTACGTACCCCCTCGATTAATAAAAAGAACAACTTACGTTCCGGAATATGATGATAATACACATGCTGGTGGTGACTTGTAAAACTAATCAACAAAAGCCAATATATAGTATGGATGGCAATTTGGAGACATGTGACATGATCTACATCAACATATTAAATTTGCGTTTGCTGAAAATTCTTTTCACACGTATTCATACGCTTATCTTAATACTAGCTATGCGGCCGGGTTGGGATTTTTGGGTTTCTACCTTCTCATTTTATATATCATACCAAATTAAGAATGGGTTTTGGTACTGTTTTTTAAAATATCCTTAAAGAAATAATTTGTAAGAAGATAAAATTTGGGTGCTGAAATTTGCACACCCTGTTTTACAAACCACACACCCTTGGTTTTGTTTTTACCAAATTACCCTTATGCTTAAATCTCATCATCTCTCTTCCACGGTTCCACGGCCTAAAAACTAAAACTACTGTCTCTGTATCCAATCTCACCAGGTTTCGTCGCCGAACTCAGGGATGAATACAAGTCCGTAGACCTCCACCAATTTTGGGGTGAAACGTTGACATGAACCAAACCATGAGCCCTAGAAATACAAAACTAAAACTTGAGCAAGTTTGGACGGAGCTTGCAGAAAAGCTATGGTGGGTAGTATAATACTTCAATTTTTTGTAACTTGGACTCAGTCGAGGATGAGGATATTCAGACTTCTAGTACTTTATACCGCGAATGATATGTAAAGCACTAAATACGTATTGTTTTGGCCACACCAGTAAATCTGGGTATGCAAAGTCTCTTTTAGTCGTTGCGAGCATGCCACCGCGCAGACGCGGAATGTAATGGTTGTAGTAGCGGGGTGCGCTTAGCCTTCTGCTTCTAATCAAGCGACTGAGGATGGAGAGAACACCAACTCCACCGCAGGGTTCTTTAGATTCGCCTTGCGTACTGGGCAAGGACTTACAGTAGTCCGCCTGAGCGTCACAATATCGATATTCGACGTAAGGTCGAGCAGAGCTTCAATTGGAAAGGAGAGGAAAAAAGACAAAGCTCCGGAGAGCGTACAGGGAAACGAAAGCAAAGCTCCGAGGAGCGTCTTGAGGTTCAACTGTGTTGAAGGTAATTTTGTAATTGTTGAGTGTTGTAGTGTAGAGCGTATCCTCGAACTCCTTTATATAGAGTTATTTAGGGCCGCTAGTATTGGCCCAAAGCATGTCAAAGACTTGTAGGAGTCTTTAACGATAAATGTGGCATAAGCGATGTTAATCACCTCATGATCGTCGCTCTGTTCTAAATAGTAGAGTTCACCTAGAACACTTCTTGGATGTATGCTCCCTCTAAGCACTGTATGAGTGCCCTTGAATACTAGAAGTCTGGATGTACATACAAAGTAGATATGCACAGTTTGCATGTATATCTCCTTAATTAAATAGAACTAGGAGTGATAGTATGCTTCACGTCTATACCAACCTTAATGCACCACTCCCTTCCAAACTCATCTCGCATGCAAACTTATACCTCGCGCGCCCATAATCCATCTCGCATGCAACCTTTGACTTTGCAATCCACTTCGCGAGGTAGTGATTCTGTCTCGCATGCAAACTTTGACTTGCATTACGTCTCTTTCCATGCATATAGAACTCTACTTCTATGCGAAGTCCCTAGCTTTTCGCATGCATATAGGATAAGTCTTATCCAATCAAGCACCACACGGAGCTCGCCTCATTCAATCCCTCTATGCGAGCTCTTCTTCTTCACTCCTCGCGAAGTCTCCTTTGTATGCGAAGTCATCTCACCTTGTTTCTTGGCGAAGTCTCCCGCGCGAAGGCATCTCGCCTCACGGAGCCAAATACAACTCAAAGAAAAGACTCTTTAATAATTATGCATGCTTCCTTGTATCACTCGTATGTATACATATGATATATATACATCTTACCAATTGAATGACCAACTGCATCCGGGGACCAGTCCGCCAACAACTCATGCGAAGTGATCCAAATTAATCATGGTGAGGTAATTTGATATCGTCCAGCTCATTGCACGCGAAGCCTCATGTGAAGTCTTATTTTCCTCCCATGCGAAGTCAGCTCGCATGATATCGTAGGTGAGGTAACCCGCGCACCTCTAAACCCAATATTACTCGGGCTCGCCGGTGTGACGTGGATTATGAATTTAACTAATATTCATTTAGACAATTACTCTCTAGTAAAATATTAATTTGGATGTAAACAAATAACATATCATTTGTAAATTCAGAAAGGGGCAAGAATAGTTCTGTTCAAGTAAAACCAAGAGTCAATAAGATCTGTAATAGAAACTAGGAAGTATCTCTCCAGAAACCAAAATCTCTTCAAACTTCTTTACAAGATTGCAATTACAAATTACTAAACTTTGAAATGAAATGAACCACTTTGAGTAGAATCCGAAACCAAAAAGCTAACAATGGAAAATTCCTCACTAGTTTTGAAGTTTTTGAATTCTTACAATTCGATCAAGACTCTGATCAAGATTCTCTCTGGGAATTCATCGATATCTCCAACACCGACTCCGATGACAACCCCCACCATTTCGGCTCGGAGCCACCACAGCAATCGGAGCCCATAATTGGGTCTTCCAGTGGGCTCATTGGGTCGACAATTTGGAGGACCGCTGTGGCCATGGCGTCGATGGCGTCGCGGTGACGAGGAGGACGACGGGTATGGACTGGATGATGAGCTGGTGCTGTGATCGGTGAGCGACAAGTTTGGGCGGGAGAGGATAAGGAAATTGGGGAAAGAATGGCCTGGGCTTGAAGCTTAATTAGAGATGAATAATTAGCATTCCTTCCAGAGCAGAAATGGCACCAACAGCAATGGGTTGGTTACTGAGTGTCTCTCTCTAAAGGGTGAATTGAAGTTATGGCTTCTATTAAAATTGGCCTCACACAAGTGAGTTGCAGAGAGGAACAGAGGGAGAGTGAGTGAGAGGGGTAGTTTTGGAATAACAATATCGTTAGTGGATGAATAATTATTAAAATATTCAAAGGGTGTGTGGTTTGCAAAACCTAAAATTTTAATCCAAAGGTGATAATATTGTAAAGTGATAGGTCAACAATGTGCACACTCACTTTTAGATTTTAAAGTTTTCTTCTACCATTTTCTATGTCAAATTCATTAACCCATATCTTTTTATGTGAGTAGGAGTAGGAAACCTATATTGAGTAGGGAAAGGAAAGCAATATTGTCCAAGTTTTATACGGAAAGCGGGAAAGGACATGCCCACCGCCTTATTTGCTTTTCCCATTCCTAAGCGGAATTGGTCTCCACCTCACTCAACTACTCAGATTGGATTTGGGAAACCCACTATATATCTTTCCCTAACAGTCAACACCCTCCATCATTTTTCCTCTTTCTCTCGTTCACTAGAACCTTGCTGCTCTCTCCTACCCTACCCTTCTGTCATGGATGACTACATCGTTTCCGGGAGAAACTTTTTCGATTTCGATCTGCAACCCGTTCCCCTACTTAGAAATACTTTTGTCCCCCCACGATTAGTCGACCCCGACTATACATTACCAGTTGTGTTCCAGTTCTACCCCAAAGTCCATCGTTACACCTTCGATAATCATGATCATTCTTCAGTTACTGTTGCTTCCCTTACCGACCTCGATCGATATCCTGTTCGTACGGAAATCATGAAACCAACAGAATATTGCGGATGTTATGATTTGCGCGAGTTGTCTTCGTCGATGGAGATTCTTTCTAAGTCGATGGCTGTAGCAAACCCTAACATCACACCGGGAACTGTTGTGCACGATGAGATTGTGAATGCAATTGTCAGCCTCGTGAACAAATACTCTAACCCCGTTTCCATTAAACGGTACTCGTTTTTGACCGTGGAGATTTACATAGATGAACACGTATTGGATCGCTGCGAGTGCGAGGAGTGTAGAGCTATAAGGGAATCGGCTTTGATGGCAGCAGAAAAGTTAATAGTACCAGCGAGTGAGTCATCAATCAAGAAGCTACTGAAGAGGGTTAGAGTAGCGGCCGCAGCCATGGAGGAGGATCATGAGGATCGTCAAAGAAAGAGAAGAAGGAGAAGTAAGAGTGGTAACAAAGCAAGCAGGCCAAGTGAAAGCGATGACTGTACTATCTGTTGTGATGAGTTTACTGCGGGAAAGTATGCTTCTCAAATGCCATGTTTGCATTCGTTTCATAATCAGTGCATTCAGAGATGGCTGAGACGGAGTCACTACTGCCCTGTTTGCCGATATGAGATGCCGGTTGCTGATGATGATCGAGAAGATGGATAAACATTGTTTAGCATTTACTTATAGCTGCTGCTGCTCCAATTCCCTTGTTCAAAAGGGTTTCTTTCTTTCATTAGTTTATAGTATCGATGTAGCATGCATGTTAATGTACCCGATATTTGTTATTGTTTATCTTCCAAATCATTTTCTCTGAGTTGTATCAGTGATTTTGTGGTTCATAGAAATTTTGTTTTAAGATTCCAAACGCGAGATTTGCCTCATTTCCTTCCTCAAAAATTGATGAAATGGAAAATACTGAAGACTGGTTGGTACAAATTACTTTCGAAGAACCATAAATTTATATACATGCAGTTTTTTCTCATGATTGTACGTACATCAGATGAGGAAATGCTATGCTGATTAATTAACAAGTAAAAAGTCATCAATATACCAATTATATATGAACTATTTCAACATATATAAACTTGTAGAAATGGTGTATGTTAAAGTAATTACGACTAATAAAATTAAGATTACCCAAACGATGACTCTATTTACCACAATGACAACAAATTTATTGTTTTGATTTTACCAAACCGAACAAAGAATGGGTTTTGGTACCCCCTCAGTACTCAAGAATGTCCCTAAAAATGATTGTAAGAAACTAAAAAATTTATCCAAGGATGATATATAGTACTACATAGATATAAACAATGCCCTCACTCACTTTTTAGATTTTGAAGTTTCCTTCATTTGTTCTACCATTTTCCTGATTTTTTCGTCAAAATTCCTTAGCCCATATTTTATTTATTGGAAAATTCAGTAGTAGGAAATTAACCTATATTGAATAGAAGAAGAAAAGCATACACCATTTCCAAATTCTATTAGGAAAGGACATGCCACCGCCTTGTTTGCTTTTCCCATTCCTAAGCGGAATTGGTCACTCCACCTCACCGCCTTGTTTGCTTTTACCCATTATATATCTCGAAAATTATACAGCGCACCTAACAGACCACCACCCTCCATCAGATTTCCTCAATCATTATCTCTTTCACTAGTACAGTAGTACGTACACCTTGCTGCTCTCTCCCACCCTTACCTTTTGTCATGGATGATGAGATCAACGTTTCCAGGGAAAACAGGTTCGATTTCCATCTGATTGCAAAATTACTTGAACGTGACGACCCAGAATTACTTAACCCCGACGTTAGAGTATTATCAGTTGATGTGGAGTTCTACTCTGCTGTCCTTCACTTGGTCTTCGATCATTCTCCATCAGCTGATAATGTACCCAGAAGCTGGTTTCTTACTGATGAGAAGAAAACAATATGCGGATGTGATTTGCGCAGCTTGTCTTCGTCGATGTCTGCAGCAAACCCTAACATCACACCGGGACATGTTCTTCACGACATGTTTGTGAATAAAATTGTCAGCTTTGTGAACAAATATTCTGGCCCCGAGTATATTAGTTGGTACAAGAAATTGACCGTGGAGGTTTACATAACTGAATACGTATACGATCGCTGCGAGTGCGAGGAGTGTAGAGCTATAAGGGAATCGGCCTTGATGGCAGAAGAAAAGTTGACAGTACCTGCGAGTGAGTCATCGATCAAGAAGCTACTGAAGAAGATTAGAGTAGCGGCCGCAGCTGACTTGGAGGAGGATCATGAGGATCGTCAAGGAAAGAGAAGCAAGAGTGGTAACAAAGTCGGTGCAAGGCCAAGTGATAGTGATGACTGTACTATCTGTTGTGATGAGTTTACTGCCGGAAAGTATGCTGCTCAAATGCCATGTTTGCATTCGTTTCATAAACCGTGCATTCAGACATGGCTGAGAAGGAGTCACTATTGCCCTATGTGCCGATATGAGATGCCGGTTGCTGGTGATGGTCAAGAAGATGGATAGACATTGTTAAGCATCTAGCTAGCTGATGATGATCAAGAAGATGGACTGACATTGTTTAGCATTTAGCTAGTTGCTGCAGCTCCAATTCCATTGTTCAAAATATTTGTTTTCATTAGTGCATAGTATCAATGTAGAATGTTAATGTACTCGGTATTTGTTATTGTTCTGTCTTCCAAATCGTTCTTCTCAGTTGTGCCAGTGGTTCATTTAGTGGTTCATAGAAATTTTGTTTTAAGATTCCAAACGAGGGATTTGCCTAATTTCCGTCCTAAAATTGATGTATATGAAAGTACCGAAGACTAGTTGATACAAATTTGAAATTTCACAAAACCATAAATTTATATACAGTAATTCCTCATTATACATCACAGACCGAGAACAATAATACACTCAAACAAATGAGGAAATGCTAGGCCGATTAACAAGTAAAAATCATCAGCATGCCCAATTATGAACTCTTTTCCTCTAATATTATGGGAACCTCTAAATTTTCACCGCTCCTCTGAATATTTAAGATTACTTTCTCTCCCACGCTAAATTCATCCAGTACGCTGTTCAACTCTGCTTGGTTTTTAACCTGGTATAAGATACAGAATCAAGCTAAAGTAACTATTTCCATAGGAGGGGTCAAGGATTATGTCCAGATTTACTCCAAGTAATTTTGTACTTATGAAAAGAGGAGAGGAAAAGAATTTGAGTAAGCGATAGCGATAGCTTACAGGTTTGTTGTTAACTCCGACAATGACATCCCCGAGAACTATGTTACCCGCAAATCCCCTTGTGGTGGGAAGTAGGCCAGCCTTGGCTGCAACACTATTTTTAGGGACCTGAAGCATTGCAAAGTTCATTAAAAACATTGAAGTAACCTAGCTATCAATGAATGGATATGAACACATAACACATGGAGCATATAATAAATGACTAATTGACTTGCAACTCGAGATCCGCATGATACCTGTAGGATAAGAGCTCCATATCGAACATTGAGTTGATTTGCAATCAGGTCTGGAGCTATATCTACATTCAAACCAGCTCGTACAACCTGACATGGAGGAACCAGAAGGAAAAGAATAAACATGCACTATCCGCACAAAGGCACATGTCATCCAGAAAACAAAAGTATAGCGAACAAGGAGCAAAGAAGATACTTTCTCAATAAGCGACCCATTAGGAGGGCAAGAAGAAGTCTATTAGTGGAGGTACTGACTTGTGAAATGAAATAAGACAAAAGTTAAGAATCGTGGAAACTATAAAAACTGGGCAAGTATACATACCTTGCCAAACTGGATCAACTGAGGAACAATTTTTAGTACAGTTGATGATTGGATAGCGAATCCTACACCTGCTGATGTCCCTGCGAAACCAATCAATTTTGAGGAAATATTAGAACTGCCATATCCCTCTAATTCCAGTTTTAATATGCATCAGATTTTTATAATGGATTTTACTTTCAAATTACTTACCTGACTGAGTAAATATTGCAGTATTTATCCCAATCAAATTTCCTTTTGAATCTAGCAGGGGTCCTCCACTGGCAGAGTAGGAACCAATTAAGAGCAGGTGAGGACCAGTACTTTAATACTAGCTAATATCTTAAATGATAGAAACTGTATGTCTGTGTGTGTGTCTATCAAGTCCAAAACTTCAAAAATTACAGAACAGGTGAAGTTGCAGTTGCTGTGAGTTCCTTCATGTCAAAAAAGAAAGTGGGATGGGAGATTCTCCACTAACACCTTCACAATATAATGAAGAGAACTAACCTGTTCCCAGGATTGATAGCTGCATCGGTTTGAATTCCACCATTAATGGTGACTCCAGCTTGACTAAATATGTCTCGATTCAGTCCGCTAATAACTCCAACAGTGAGGGTATGATCAAAACCAAATGGATTTCCAATTGCTAAACACTGCTGCCCAACTCTTAGAGAAGATGACTCCCCCACAACAATTGGCCTCAACAGATCTTCAGAGGCTTCTACCTAGTAATTTAGAGATATCAGTCCCTAGCTACTAATAAACTTCCAAGACACAGCAATTAGAAAGGGCAACCACAGAATGCTAGTGACGAATTAAACTTTAAACTTCCGGTCGACAGTTCAAGAACTAACAGAGGCAGAGGTTAATTGAGTTGACATGTTAAATTAAGCAGATAATTGGTACAGGAGAGCAAAAGTGGACAAAAATCAAGAACAGTTTCATACTTTCATTGAACAAAAAATTATCCATGGAACAAAAAGAAAAAGAATACCTTCAAGACAGCAAGATCCTTCGCACGATCAGCACCAACTAAGGTACCCTCAAAATTCTTCTGTACCCTATTTAAACAATCAAGAAAATAAGATAGTTGAATTTCTGGAGTAAGACACTGCTTAAAAGTCTCTCCATAAATGCTCTTAAATCTTACCCTTCCAAAGCTAGAATGTTAACTCGTGCAACAACATCCCCAAGACCTGGATTTCTTGAGAGTGCATTACCAATTACTGGAAGTAAAAGAAACAACTATTAGCTTCAAATCTCAGTCAAATCCCATAATCACAAGTTAAAATCAAAACCATCTCAAAAGAGCATTCACAATGCAGGACATAGAATGTTATATTAAAGATGAGCTAAAATTTTCATGCAAAAATACATCTCAAGTTTTATTCTTGAAACGATAAAGATGCCGAACGATGTATCAGAGAGCAAGTGAGAACTTGGTTGCGGCTCATCAAACATGTAGAAGAAGGAAACGAGTATGATGTACCACACAGAGGGGTATCAAATTGCAGATGGTCAGTATCAGTGAATGTGAAGTCAGCAAAATCTTTCTAGCAATACCATAAATAACATTTCTAGTGGAGAGAATAATGCATTCAAGTTGCATCACCAGCAGCTCTTACCATGATAGTTTGTTACAATGTGTCCTTGTTTATCCCAAACTACTCCTGAACCATTTCCTTCAGGAACCTGCTGATACATTTATAAGATATTATTTGCAATGAAAATATATTTCAAACTTAAGCATTGAAGAGTTTATTACTTCAAAGGTGGTATCGATACATCTCATAAGAAACAATGAATTAAAAGGAAAGTGAAACAAAGTTGATTAGTCCTACTTCCAGAAACAAAGATACAAGGAAAAGAAAAAAAAGAAAAAAGAACAGCCACACACCTCGACCACGCCGGTTACATTAAGTTGAGGGCGCAATGTTACATCAAAAATGTTCACAACAGAATATGTGTTCTTCTCAAAGAGTTCGACAATTCTCTCCTGTCCGTCAGACAGATATCATAACAATTAAGCCACTAAATCAGAAGAAAGGATGATAAAAGGAAACTCAATCCCGACACAAAAATGTGGAGAAATACAAACCTCAGTGGGGAAGAGTGCCCCGGAAGCAAAAACTGGGGGAGTTACTTCTTCAATTGTAACAGATGGATCCCCTAAAGCTAGAGCTGTAAATCCATAGAAAATTCCATATCAGAAGCTAATTGGAAAATTGCTATAAGTACAAAAGCTACATTAAGTATCATAGCTCAGAAGTGGATCGTAGAAACGAAACCAAGTGTGAAGCTTCTGACTTTACACAAATACAACTATCTACATTGCATATGAGAACCTCAACATACAAAAAAGTCCAAACATCCCAATTTGGATACGACATTCTTGACAGCCGCAATAGATCATCATCCAATTAGAAATGAACACAAAGCCGAAAAATGTGCGAACCTGACAAGTACCTTGAAGGATCATACAACGAGTACATGAATATACTCGCAAACAAAGCCCTCCTTGTTGTGAAGGGAGTACTCTCACGCACTAATGGCTCGATATCCTTGCTCAGTTCTCGAACACTCCTAAAAGGGTCAAATCATACAATACAACACAATGAGGAAAACCCATAAATATGATACAACATAATAAGAGCTCACTATTACATGAGCATACATATATACCAAAAACTTGTTCAATTCAAGAAAGTGTTATGCAAGGTGGAAAAGGACCTCTGAGTGGAAATGGGGAAAGGAGAAACGGCGCCGTCTGGAGAATGAGTACAGTTTGATTGAGATTCAGAGAAAGCAGAGGACATGCCATTAAAGAAAAACTGTCTTCTTCCGATGAAGCGGCATTCTGGGGCGCCCAATCTCAAGCATTGAGATTGCAGAGGACTAGAATTGCATGCCGACACTTGCATTTTTCAGTGGTGGCTCTGCAACCCAATATTTCCAGTTCAGTGAAGAATAAAGACAAAACTGAGAATCTGAGAGTGAGAGGTTTCTGGGACTTCAGAAGCTTGGAAGTGAATGCAGTGACCAACAGAGATAAGGGTTCGTTGGGCTTGGACCTCTTGTGTACTCTTCGCACTTGTCACTGATGATTGGTGATTTTACTATTCTACCCTGCTTCGATGAAACCATCAAGCGTTTTGATTCTATGTCGAAAGCATCGCCTATGCCTATGAGGCGAGAAGATTATACTATGCACACGATACTATGCACACTCGATGTCAAGCGTAGTCGAAATGCTGTATTCACTCGTGGAAAACGCAACCAGGCAGGGAGGAGAAGATCATAACAGTTTCAGTTCAAAAATTTTCTCCACAATAAGAAGCATCTTGCAGCCTCAAGGTTTCAGGTATGATATCAAACGCTTGTAGAAGTTGGTCAATGGTGCTTATAGCGTTGCAAGCAAAATCCAACAATTTAAGGGATGCTTCTATGACTTGGCAAGATTAAAAGATATCATTTAGGTGGAAATTTATCACGAGAAAGAAACACAATTGATTTGTCATCGAAATGAAATACCCAAGTAATCAAGTAGCAAATAACAATAAAAGCATTCCAATTTAGCTCCAAATTGTTCTCATCAACACAACCTAAGTCAAAATCTTTGCTCAAGCATATCTTATAATTCAAAAGGCTTTTGTTTCATTGCCGAATCATTTAGCTCTTGGCTGCCTGCCTTTCCTTGGCCTTCTGGATCTTCAAAACCTTCTTCACAATCTTTTGCTCTTCTACCAAGAAGGCTCGAATAATCCTATATAAAATTGAAAATGTCATGCCTCAATTACTAAACGGGAGAAGAGGAAAAACACAAGAAATGGAATCAGGAACAGTTAGAATGATCCAATATACCTCTCTCTGACAGCACCTCCAGACAAGACACCACCATAAGCACGGTTCACAGTCCTGCGGTTCCTGGACAATCTGGACCTCTTGTACTCAGCAGGCCTCAAGTGAGGAATCTACAGCAAGGAATTTAATGTAAACAAAGTGAGACACCATCTCCATGAAGATCAAAACTATACACTTGCAAACAAAGTTTGATATGAACGAACCCGCCTAGCAACAAGAAACAAAAATCAACAAACTACCTTCTACACGACCTACTTCTAAATATCTGAGAAATCACTTGCAATGACACAGAACAACCACCATAAATAAAGCTCACATCAGAATGGACCATACAAACTAGATTTTGATCCATCATTGTGCAGGCGAGTACATATTTACACACATTCCTAAATCGCAAAAACTGTGGTCACTAACTAAACTAATTCCAGCTCTCAAAGATAAATGCCATATCTCATCCAACACTAAACAATCGCTACAAACAAGTTCACGTCCCTGCAACTCTCTACCTTCCCCAGTTTTTAAACTTAAGAATTTCAGCCCAGTGTTAAACAATCAATCTCAGCCTTACCGGGTTTGGATTACAAAATCTGCGGCGAAAGATCGAATCAACTACTTAAACACTCGGCACAAAAACACTTGAATTCCATCAACCAAATACACTCCACACATAATTTAACAATCAAATTCCAAACCTAACCTAACAGCTCGTATGAACATAAACAGAAATTGATCAAAAACAAAGGAGAGTAGAATCATACTCCTTGGATTCTCTTGCCAGTCACAGGGCATTTTGGTCCACTGGCTCTCTTCTTAGTAGTCTGATACACCAACTTCCCACCTACGATTCAAAAACGCAAGTAATCCACTCAGCTCAAGCAACAAAACGACGTCGTAACAGAGCCAACACAGCTATTTGAATCTGGAACAGAAATGGTGAAAATCGGAGAGAGAGAGAGAGAGGGTTACCGGGGTTTTGACGACGCGGTGCTGGTTGGACTTGGTGGCGTAGCTGTGGCGGGAACGGTAGGTTAGCCGCTGCACCATTTTGGCTCTCTGCTTTGCGGCTCGAGGTTTGGGTGCGACGGATTTGCGACGAAAGGGTTTGAGAGAGAATAAGAGAGGGCTTATATAGGGTCTTCGAGGCTGTCAAACCCTATATCTGACGGCTGTGAGGGGTCCTTTTTGGTTTCGACGGTGTGATTTATATGGGAACATGCCGAAGTTTTGAGAATTGTAAATTAGCCCCTCAAGTTTACTAGATTTGTAATGGACATCATGTTTACACTTTTTTATATCGGAATAGGACTTCAGAATTTAGCCATTTGATTGTTGGTATTGATGAACATGTTACATGCTAGTATGACCTTTGTGAGTCCGATTGTTGGGTTCTTCTTCATTGGATTAATATTATGAATTTTGTGAGACGGTTTACTACAATGACATGAATCATATATAACATGAAAGTAGAATTGCGATATTTAAAAAAATATTGTTACATGAGCCAAGAAATTTTAAAGTGTACATACTCTCACCACATAATCTAATCGTCTAAAAGGTTGTGTCATCAATATTTCAATTGTTGAAGGATATGTTTTTGTTGTTATTGGGTTTTGGGTTTGAGGAACAAACCCTCACACCACCACCATCAACATACCAGCTTTTGATCCCCACTAACTCGTGAAAAAGGCGAAGGCCTAACCACAAAGCTAATGGGAAAGCCGGTTGTTGAAGGAAACGTTGGAGAAGTTGTAAGGCAATAATTTTGTTATAATATATATAATAGAAAAACTTATTTGAAATATATGACATGGAAGAAAGTTATATGGCTCGAGCTCATTGCCCTTCCCTCTGCCTCCAGGCTCATCATATCACTCCATGCTTCCTTAACACAAACATGTCCATATGTAAGCATTTTAGTCGTACGATCAAACGTGAAAGAGTTTAGAATCCATATAATTGACATCTCAATCTAGTTGCTACGAAGCAAAAACAATAAAAAGTTTAAACAATGCATGCAAAAGACCACTGAAGTAATAGAGTTGTTCTTCTTATCTACTACCTAGATTTGTTTACTCTCAAATGTCTTCCACCAAATCCCTGCTGCTCTTAGTGCTAGTACTCCTATTAGCACCATAGACATTTACAGGCACATCTTCCTGCCCCGCAGTCATGACTATTGTCAACCTTTTGGCCATGTCCCTAGCAGTTTCGAGCTTTCTTCTCAGTGCTAGATCCGGTGACTCAAGATCCCGAGCACATCGCTGTCTTGCTAGATTTCGTTTCTTAATATCAGCATTTCTCTTAAGGAAGACCACGCAAAACAAAACGAATCGCAAGGAAGGAATAGCGGTGACGGAAACAACACAAGCCTGAAGTACAGGAAGCATGGCAGAGAAAAACTTAACATAACCAAACGGTGCAATTGGAGCTTCACGAAGCAAAGCATTTGCAAGCATATGAATCCCTTTCCAACATAGTCCAACAAACCCTAAAATCACTGCCTTCTCCAAATTGCTAGTCTTGCTGAATCGCCACTTATGCTCCATGAACATCTTTTGCCTAAGTAGTAGCTTTCCGTTTTTGTCAAAGTTAGGATCACTCAATTCCTCGGGTGTGGGTTGCAGAGATATAAACCGGTATAGAACGTTACCGTTTTCTTCATCAATGACAGGATGGCCCTCGTACCTCGTCAGAACCGGAAGCATGAACGTTTCGTCGTCGATGTCGTTTTGGCCATTAGTTTCCAAAGGGTTGAGATATGGAGCAAGCTCTTCAGCTGCAACAACACCTCCTTTCCAGGTTATGTACTGCACAATCCACTTCCATCTCTCCTCGTTCGTTTCCTTATTTGGATCGCCGTCGCCAAACATGAATGACCGAATGGATTCGACGTAGTCGTTGAATGCTCGTGGCCTCCAAAACGGTGACCGGTACCTTTCACCCTTGAAATCAGCGCCGCCGAAAAAGGGGAACGAAACCCTAGGTGATTCTTGAAGCTTTGCAGAAAAGCATGCCGAGATTGGATGAGGAAAGGTATTGAGAGGTCTAGGGTTAGGGAAGAGTGAAGTGGTGAAAGCGAGACAAGGATAAAGAGTCGGTTGGAGTGTGAAGCAGGTCGCCACCATGGACGCCATAGCTTGATGATGTTGAGATCTCAAGAATCAGAATTGTGCGTATCGGGGTTTAGGTCAAAGAGACCAACTATTTATTTGTTTATTTGTTTTGTTTTTGTTTTTTTTGTTTTGCAAAAGCGCTAGCTTTGTTGATTTATGGAATACAATCTTTGTTGGACTCTTTGACGACGAAACGTACGTGCTTGGAATACAACTGATTTATGGAATACAATCTTTGTTGAATTAATTAGTCGATCGATTCCAAGTCTATGGAATAACGATACCATAGAAAAGGCATAGGAACACTGGGAAAAACTAAACCTACCTCGTATCTTCTGTATATTCTTCGTTGTCAAAGTGAAGGATTTGCATCGTTTTAGATCTTCCTAGAGCAATCAATACGGTTTAATATTGTGATTTGGTTTCGATAGTCTTGATATATGCCACTTTTATATATGGATGATCGAAATAATACTTCAAATACTCATTAGAGTGTATGGTCATGTTTGTGTAATAGGGGATATCAGGATATGAAATGAAATAGTTATACTCCCTGTAATACAGTTTTATCTGCTACATTGATCTATCAAATATGACAAAAGTTGGAAAAGAAATAGAAATCAAAATAACTGACATCTATATATGTCACATCATAGCTTTTACAGGCTTACAGCGAGGTTATGAGGAGCGAAACTTTGTGGAGGTTCTTTATTATCATCTCTTGCTTCTTCACCGTCCTTGAGAATTCCAGCCATTTTTCGAGCACCGGGGATCTTTTGTCTAAGCAGGAGATTAGGAGATTCAAGTGCTTCAGCAGCTTGTTGTCTTGCTCGGTTTCGTTTTTCAATGCCAGCATTCTTATAAAGAAAAACGAGGCCAAATAACATAAACCTGAACAAAGGAATCAATAGAAAGAAACAAATAACAGAAAGCTGGAGTCCTACGGCAGCCCATAACTTAGTACTACCGCTTTTCATAAGTAACAACTCCTTGGTAAGATACGAAAGGACGTCCCGGAGAACTAAACCAAATAAGACAACCTTTGCGCTCTCAAATAAGCTGATCTTACTGAACTGCCATTTCTTCTCCATGAAGGTTTTATGCTCGATGTCACGCAATTCCTTATCTTCGGGCTGTAGGGACATAAACCAGTAGAGAACGTTGCCGTATTCATCAATTTCAGGATGACCCTCATATCTTTTAAGAACAGGTAACATGAACTTTTCCTCATTGATTGGGATTTTCCCTGAAGTTTCGAAACCATCAAGATATGGAGCAAGCTCTTCTGCTGCTACAACACCACCCTTTGAGGTTATGTATTGCTCAATCAATTTCCATCTGTTCTCTTCATGAGATCCTTTGTTTGGATTACCGTCTCCGAAAACGAATGACCAAATAGAATCAGCAAATTTCATCAGGGAGTTCTTATTTCTGGGCACTTCCGCCGGCGCCTGAACTAGGTCAGATTGATTTTGCACCACTGGTCTCTTCCAAAGGTCACATCTTCCACAATTGTTATTGTAGGGGCCAACACTTACTCTCATAACGGGTACCAAAACCCTAGATTCTCGAACCTTCAAGCACCTTAGGAAAGCCGGTGTTTGGTTAAGATGAAGGAAGGTCTTGGGAAATTTAGGGTTAGGGGAAACTAAACTTTTGGGAATAAGACGAGGACGAGGCGTTGGTAGAAGTACTGATGAGCAGGTCGCGACCATGGAGGCCATTTGATTCAGGTTTAGAAGTTAAGGCTATGGTATGGAGCACAAGTTCTCTCTTGGGGGAGAAAGATATATTAGGGTTTAGGCGCTCTCGTTGGTAGAAATACTGATCGAGAAGAATATGCTTGTAAAAATAATAATAATAATAATAATAATAATAATAATAATAATAATAATATATTAGTGTAAAAAATTACGAATCACATAAATTACAAAATAAATAAGTACTAGTGCTACAACATGTTTTTCTGACCCATAAAGGACCGGGACAGATTCTTTTGATTTCTTGTTTGAATTTCGAATTTGTTAGCCGTATTTGCTTTCGATCTAGCAACTTCAAGCTGTAGTATGCATGTAAACTAAACAATATAACTTAGAAGCGCAAATCGAGCCAGAATTGGTTCGTTGTTTAAGAGAACTCAGAAAAGGCAGATTTTAGATTTCTGCAGCCTCATCATGGTTAAGATAGTAGATCAAGAGCAAGGTCATGATAATATTCTGAGATCCATTTTGCAATGATCCCGATTTCTTGCTTCCTCACATCTTTAAGCCATTCTGGATCTTCACTAGTTTTGAACCTCAAATCTACATGGTGAGCACCTATTCATTAAGAACCAGCATCACAAATGTGTTAGTATATATGCAATTCTCCTTAAAATGCTTTCATATACTTATACGTAAGTTGATTTGACTTGGAAGTGACTAGCTATGAACCTTCTTTTGCAACAATTGCTACTATGCTCTCGGAAATATTGCTCAGCACCCTGAAAAGATAAACACCAAAAGAATTAATAATTTGGGTAAGATCGAAAGACAGTTTAGGGCTTTAGGTTGTTAAACTTAAAGAAAAGAGATTGATCATTACCCTCCACCACTCCAAGGGTCTCTTAAACCATTAAAGAAGATAATGTTGCTCCCATATCTTCTCAAAACCCTTTTGATATCCTGCCAATTCAGACAATTTAGACAGTACGTCCAACATTGAGCCTAGCTTGAAACCCAAGTTCACTAATGGTTCCACAAAATTCTTTACTTAAACGTACACAATAATTGTCTCGTATAAGAATGCTTCGATCTTATTTCAATCTCAAGAACAAAGAAACTAACAAACAAAGACTACTAATTTAAGTTTTATGAAGATATAAGTTGGGAGAACGATCGAAAATGACGATGATGAGAAGGTACTCACATGGCCGCCAAACTCGGTGGTGATCCAATTAGGCCTAGGTTCGACGCCATAAGCCCCTTCGCAATAAGAGACTCGACCTTGGTATCGCCACTCAGAAGGCGGGAACATGCTCTCTTCATTGTTACCACTTGTTGGCATTATCATCTCTGTACACGCCTGCGGCTCGTGCCCAATAATTCATAAGTCTAAAATGACCGATATGATCGAGCATTATGTATAAGTCATCATCATCCCCTCGGTCTAGTTTCTAAAGAAGAACATGCATCTCAATCATGAGATTGAGAATATCTATTCCAGAATTAAGAAAAGATGAAGAATTCCCTACCTGCCATTGCCATCCTCCAAGGTCGTGAGGATCTGAGTTATCATTAGGATCGAAACATGTAGCGGTTCCAGTGTAATTATAGTATACAGTAGCTGCACCAAATAACTTAGCAAATGTATCATTTCCTGTCGCTGGATCATCTATTGCCTTACACATCTGCACCATGAATACAATCACATTTTCTTTCATCTTCTATACTAAAACACATAGCATTTTACGGATCTCAATGGAAAAAACGAAAAAACAATTTTTTTTGTCTGTCTGTTTATTTTAACCTGTTTCACTGGATATGCTGGCATGGGACTTAAGAAATTTGAGGGAGTAGGATAATCTGTCATTGCTGTGTAAATGTAAGCGGTTTCAAGCCAACCTTCAAGATCATACCCGGTAAAATGATTCCTGTAATGGATACATTCATAATAAATATTCTTCGGAAATTATTATCACTAAATTTAGATATAGGCACAAAGTGAACTGTGATCATACTTGCATATTCTGAACGATTTCCGGAGTAACTCAATCCCTCCAGGTTGGTTTGCGGTCTCTTCGATCTGTTGCCACGAGCCTTTGATCACTTTGTAACAACTCTCACTCTCA
>NC_020496.1:32006001-32009511 GCF_000184155.1 Fragaria vesca subsp. vesca | reverse complement strand
AGAGAGAGAGAGAGTACCCGAAAGTCTTTGGTCACTATATTGTTGAAGCTATACGGAGATGTAATATTCTCAAAATTGAGGATTGGAGAAGATGATGCCAAAGCTCCGATTGTTACATGGGGATACTTCAACCTAAACCATGCTGCTAGCACTGCATAAAATGTTGATATTATTATAAGATCAACTCCCAAACCAGCTGTTTAGGTCAAATGATCAAGACTAATATTCATAATTAATAATAACATATATCATACTTCCTCCATAGGAACCTCCAAAGACCACTACGGGTGAGTCCGTTGCTGTCAAGTTCTTTTTCAAATCAATAATTAAGGAAGCATAATCTGCCAAGGCTTGTGTGGAGCTTAGATATCCAAGTGTAGTTGCATTGCTATAAGCCACATCTTTCTTGCCCCCAAAAGGTATAGACTTTCCATAGAACCTATGCTGCAATTAATCGGTGTTCTACATGAATAATATTATAGATAGTCCATTTTCTTGTTAGTTGACGACCACGAATTTACAATCTAAGAACAACTTTAACATACTCTTTATTTTAGCTTTTAGCTATTTTAGATAGCGTGTTTAGTTTTTTTTTTTTGTTGATATTTTCGGAGCTCCAGCAGACTAGCCAAAGTTTAGATATTATGACTTTTAGCTATCTCATTAGCTAAATATAGGGAGCAAAATGACTCAGATGAGGCTAGCTATAATTTAATACATTCATTGTAAGATATTTTATGTGACATAAATATATTTAAACTATTTAATCTTTATTTGAAAAATAATGTTGATGTAATGCTAGTTAAAATAGAGATCATTGATGCAGTCGTATTTCTAAAGTGGCTAGTCAAAATAACATTTTAGCTAATTTGACTAAAATTTAACTCAAAAATGACTAGCATTGCTAAAGATGCTCTAATAACGTAACATATATTACTGTATACCGGAATGCTGTTTAAGTATTTATTCATCCCTTAATTCTCATAATCAAGGAAAACAGTATTCATACGTAACTATAGCTACCAAATCTGAAACTGAACTTACCTCGATGAAAATGATGAGGGCTTTAAAATGGGGAGCTGTCTCATACAGAAAACCAGTGTTCTGCGCAAACCATTCTATGATCCCTTCATTACCAGTGTAGACAAAGATTGGAGCATTGCTTTTGGCGCCTCCCCAGAACGTATCATTTATCAAATACCTCTGCTGGAAAGTGTCATAGCTTTTGGGATAGTAATTGAAATGATCAAGGATTTGGGTGAAGTATTTGGTTCTGTAAAGTTGGTTTTGACGAGCAGCAAGTGATACCTTTTCTTCTGGGGATATCAGTGAAGATGGGAATCTAGGAGGTGGAGATATGGAATAATAGACAGGAAGAGAATGAAGCAAACAGAAGAAAGAGAACCAGAAAAGAAATGGGGAACCAGACTCTGCCATCTTCTTGTTCACGTTTTTGGGGTTTCTCTGGTTTTGCAGAGAGACTTTGAAGTGTGGAGAATGGAGAAGCCTTGGTAAATCCGAGAGGAAGAAAGAGAGAATCTGGGATATTTCCAAAGTCTATGATCGAGTTGCAGAATAGGCCAAAGGAGCGTGCCTGTCATGGATAAAAAGTCGATTATCATGGTTGGACAAATTTGACTATTCTTGACTTCTTGTGCTGGAAACCAGAGTCAAAAAGATTAAAAGGAAATTTATTAGCCCAATGAAGGTGATGTCTGAAATACACCGGCTACTATTTACACCCGAGCAAGATATGTAATGCACGTATAAATTAGTGAGATGAGTTTACCTGCTGTGGTTATAGTCATTGGTAATAAGTTTTTTCATTTCTGGGATTTGGGTTGTTGTGGAGGGGTTGGGGCTGTTGGATACCTAAATGAGGTGATACTGACATACTCATCTGTGTTAGATATGTTGGTGTAAGTTCTCTGATTCTTGATATTTCATAATGTAGCTAGATAACTACCATGCCTAATAGTTAGATGAATACTGTCAGGAAATTAGACGTCCAAGTTGTGACTGTGAGACTCGTTTAGGTGATGGTAGTGTGCCCTTAACAATTTGGGTGTTCAAAGCAATTGGGAGGTAGCCAAACTGAATTGGGTGTCCAATTTGGGTCTGAGCTCAACACTATAGACTAATCTGGCGGGCTCAATTTTAGGCTAGAAACTCCATACACTAACTGACTAACATAATCCACACTAACATGGGATCACGGATCACCCCAATAAGAGTTTGGATCGAGTATAACAGAGAATCAGAGATACTCATAACTAGTAATTAGCACTTGGACAACATTAGCTAGTCTTAAAATACAGAGATGATAACCAAAACATGCATCGCTAGCTTCGTAAGAGAATAAACTTAACAAAAAGCAAACCCATGACTAATCTTCAAACATCACATGAAACATTACACACTACCATAAGGTCTCTTAGCAAGCAGAAATATAAGTAACCCAATATGTTTCTTCAAAATGAGAGACCCATAATCCTCGGTCTTACCTCTACAGCAATTTTCTCTAGTAAGAACGGAAGGCAGCACCATTAATCAAGCAGGAAGGCGATGTCCATTCATGAACACGCATGCACCAAATTAGGGTTTCTATGATCCCAGCTAGGTAATCACGAGTAATGATATATCGTGAGGCCCTTAATTTCTCAAGCAAACTTACTAGAGCTGTAAGAATACCTAGACCAAAGCAAAATTCGGGTTCCGACGACACTGGTCTTGTAGCACAACGATAGATCACAAAGGCAGCAAAGAGCAGAAAGTAGAGAAGACCCCGGGCAGAAAAAGCAGCTACGGATTTGAAGTAACACCAGCACGGCCTAATCAAGCTGAGGAGATTTCCTCTTAAACCAAGAGGCTCTTGAAATTCAAGCTCTCGAAAACGTTGCTGTGTGGCTCGAATGTCATTGTATCGATTGAGAAGCCTTGCAAGATGAGGAGCACAATCTTCAGGAAGATGAGCACCCTCATCATTATAGGGTATATACTGCAAAATTGACTCGCATCTTTCTTCTGAAATTCCTTTACTTGGATCACCATCAACAGATACGAATGACAAAATAGAGACGAGGATTTTCATGACCTTGTACAAGTCCTCGTGAGAAATTTGAGCCTCATTTTCATTCTCGCTTTGTATTGCTCGTTGCCTCCAATACTTATACAATGATCTTCCTCCACGCTTTGTCAAATCTGAAGGTAATTCATTGTTCTTCAAAGCGCAGCCGCCAAGGCTTCTCGCAAAGGGAACTAAAACCCTAGGACGTTCTCGAACCTCAGCAGAAAAGCTTCTAGAGAAAACCGCTGTTTGGAAAGGACGAAATGTTTTGGGAGGAGAGATAGGGAGATTAAGTGATGAGCCTCTGAAAGTAAGACAAGGTCGAGGTGTTGGTGGAAGACTCAAGCAGGTCGTGACCGCGGACGCCATAGATTGATTTGTATTCAGAACTGGCGTTTTTAACAGTGGCTTTAGGGTTAGGATTGATATATATATATATATAT
>NC_020496.1:31917995-32005981 GCF_000184155.1 Fragaria vesca subsp. vesca | reverse complement strand
ACCCAGCCAAAGTGGGAGGCTCAGCCCTACGCCGAGAAATTTCTCAACGCTATAGGAGGACCACATGGCAGTATGATGTGGTCCTACATTCTAATCAAATATCGATGCGTGGATTTTATTACGGAAAAATTACATTAGCTATTTTGTCAAAGACAATTTTGGGTTTGTTGTTGCTTTTTAAACCCTAAACTATAAACTCTATACCCTAGACCCTAAACTCTAAACCTTAGACCCAAAACCCTAACCCCTAACCCCTAAACCTTAAACCTAAACCCTAAACCCTAACCCCAAACCCTAGTCCAAACTCAACAAAGACCCATAAAGGTCATTTCACAAAAAATAGAAAACCTTAGTTTATATTTTAGTTGTAATAAATTCACGTGTCAATATTTGATTGGAATGTAGGACCACATTATACTGCCACGTGGTCCTCCTGTAGCATCTAAAAATTTCTCGCCCTACGCCCGGTTCTATTTATAGATAATATCCATTCACTCCATTATCCCTTCTATTTATTATATTAAAATTTGATTTTCTTTGATAAAACTTTTAGGTTATTTCCGTTAATTAACCAAAAGAAAATTCCCTTAATTTTTATAATTCTGATTTTGAGTTTTAGACTTCTGATTGACAAGTGATCTCTTTTATTATTTTTTTTTTCTGAATAGTGATCTCTTGTGTTGAAGCACCTAAACCATAATATACTTTCTGTTTAAGAAGAATAGGGACACGTACATATGTACCTCTTTAGAGCAAATGCACCCATTTTAGGTGAGTTGGACTAATCCTCAACCCGGGCTAATCCACTATTCATCCAAATCAGTCTTTGGACCTTGGTTCGACGATACAACAATAAGACCAATCCAAGAAACAATTACGATTCACCTTTTATAAAAATATTTTTTTAATGATAAACAATTATTGTGCAGCAAATGGGATGAGGTGTCGGGCCCGCAATTTAGTTAGCCCAGACCAATCCATAGACTAAGGATTGATCCATGGCTTGCCCGCAATTTAGTTAGCCCAGACGAACCCATATGGGACCCATAGCTAACCCAGATGAATTCCCAGCCGCTGCATTCTCTTTTCTGTCCACCCCTCACCCCAACCCATCCTTTTAAACCTTTGTTGCATGTGCTCTTAGAGGGCTGATAAAACTACTCAAGTGTACCAGAATAGCAGATGATTTTTCATTAAAAATCCCCTAGCCGCTTCCTTCTAAGACACCTAAAATTCCCTAATCCAATTTTGAGCAGAATAAGCGAGCTACAATGTTACAACCAGTGATACTGACTCTTATACTTGCTCCATAGAATATAAACTTGATTGAATGATATAAACATTTTACTCAAAAAAAGGAGTAAACATTCTACTTGCTCCAAACAGTGGTACCATTCGCAATCAAAATATTGAGTATATAACGTCCCACGTACATTTGCAAACAAAGTCAGGAGTATTGCCCTTGCTCTCTACATTTGTGTTGGAAAGAAGTTTGGTAATTTCCCAAGTTTACTCAAAAACGATGGAAAACAATACTAAAAACGAAAGAAAACAAGCATCACGTTCCGTCACTGATCTTGCGGCACAACGATAGATGACAAAGGCAGAAAATAGCAGAGAGTAGAAAAGACTCAGGGCCAAAAAAGCAGCTACCCATTTGAAGCACGGCCACAAAAAAGACTCGGGACCAAAAAAGCAGTCATACAACGCGCTGAGGACCTTTCCTCTGAACCCTTGAAGTTCAAGCTCTCGAATACGTTGCTGTGTGGCTTGAATGTCACTGTACTTATTGAGAAGCCTTGCAAGATGAGGAGCATACTCTTCAGGAAGATGATCATTAGCACCATCACTATAGGGCATATACTGCAAAATCGACTTGCATCTTTCTTCTGAAATTCCTTTATTCGGATCACCATCCACAGATAAGAATGATAAAACAGAGACTAGGATTTTCATGACTTTGTACAACTCCTCATCAGAAATATTTTCATGACCCTGATTTTCGTTCTCGCTTTGTACTGCTTGTTGCCTCCAATACTTATACAACGTTCTTCTTCCTCCACCCTTTGTCAAATCTGAAGGTAACTCATTGTTCTTCAAAGCGCAGCTGCCGAGGCTTCTCGCGACGGGAACTAAAACCCTAGGTTCTCGAACCTTAGCAGAAAAACTTCTAGGGAAAACCGGTGTTTGGAAAGGACGATGTATTTTGGGAGGAGCGATAGGGAGATTAAGTGATGAGGAGGTCGAGGTGTTGGTGGAAGAGTCAAGCAGGTCGTAACCGCGGATGCCATAGAAGCTTTTCTGTATTCCAAACTTTTATATTGGCTAGGGTTAGGATCGATACACAGATAAATATATAGCAATCTTTGGTAATTTAGTCCTTGAAAGTTAACTATTGGTTTCGATTTTCTTATATAAAGTTATTTCCGTTAATTGGGCATAAAAAAAGGTTCCCCCCCCCCCCCCCCCCCCCTCCTTGAAATTTAGCTGATTTTGAGTTTTGGACTTCTGAATTGAATTTAATCAACTTTCTGTTCAAGAAGAAATAGGTAAACACCTACGTACCTCTCAGAATATCGAGCTGAACTTTGATCGTTCATGTGATTGCAAGAAGGGTTGTGTGGGTGCGATATTTCATAAAATCCCCTAGCCGATTTCTTCTAAGGCACCTAAAATTCCTTAAACCAATTTTGAGCAGAATAACTGAATAAGTGAGCTTCAATGTCACAATGAGTGGTAGTGAGTTTTATACTCGATTGCTCCATAGATTATAAATTTGATTTTACTCAAACAAAAGAAAAAGAAAAAAACAAGGAGGAAAGATTATAACAAGTATATTGAGCAGATTAGAGAACACATTTTATTGAATATATATGATAGAACAAAGTACCATTTGCAATCAAACATAGATTGAGAATATAATGTTCCACACTCCCACATCTGCAAACAAAGTCAGCAGTATTGCCCTCTCTACATTTGTGATGGAGAAAAGTTTGGTAATTTCCTAAATTTACTTAGAAAAGATGTATCAATACCAAAACGGCCAACAAAGTAATGACAATTGGCAAAATTGCTTTATTACGAATATTACGTATCCCATTAGGAGCCGCAGAGGTTCTTCATTTTGTGCGCTTAGCAATGTTGATACCTGTTCCTACTTCACCGCAGCTGCCATGATCATCATTGGAATCAAAATCTTTAGTTGGGTCGCTAGCATCACTAATCTGACGCTATTTAACGGCAACAAATCTTTCAGTACAATGGGATCGATCGGCAGCCAATTTTTCACTATATCGAAATTGATGAACGGAAACAAATCTTTCACTACAGTACTGGGATCGATCGGCAGCCATTTTTTCACTATATCGGGACTGATGAACGGCAACAATTTTTTCACCACACTGGGATTGAAGGGCGGTGGAGATGGGGGTGGGTCTGGTCTTCTAAACAAACATTTCCAAATAAGAAAGAACGGCAAGAATAAAATACCAAGAACTGAGAGAACCACACCGACGACACAAAGTAGCAATATAATCTCAAACCACGGCATCTTCCAAGTCCAATTGCAGCTGAAAATGTTTCCAACGAAGTCGGAGATGCTACGAATGCAGCTACGAAACCAGCTGAGGATCTTTTTCATTACAGAGATAATTCTAAAGAGCCTCCGGAAACCAATCTCCATTGAACGTTCCTCCTCTTGTTCTTGAACATCAGTATGCCACTCCTTAAGAACCCTAGCAAGATAACGATAATACTCTTTTTCCGGAAGAGTTGCACCATTGTTATACGACATGTACTGCAAAACCAATTCACGTCTCCTTTCTTCAACTGCTGTGTTTTGAGCACCATCTGCGGATCCAAATAACATAATCGAGGCAAGTGGTTTCAGGATCCTAGGTAACTTGTTGTAAGATACCAGAATCTCACCGTCATTCTTGCCATGCACTCCCTTTCTTTCACGTTGCTTCAATTCTGAAGGGGACTCATTGTCTTTCCCGGAGCCGCCGCTGCGGGGGATTGGTCTCGCGCCGGTCACGAAAACCCTAGATCGTCGAAACTTCCGAGGGAATAGAGGGAAGGTTTGAGGAGAAGGATTAGAGAAGTTGAGACGAGGAAGAGGCGCTGGTGGAAGAGTGAAGGAGATGGCCGTCGTTGAAGCCATTGATGGGATTCTATTCAAAAGTGGCGTTTATGCATTTGGTTCAGGGTTAGGGTTTGACAGGGTAATATGGAACACTATATCTGCCGTAAAGAAAGACTATGTTACGGGGTTTTGGTATTTTATTTCATTAAATTTAGATTTGGAAAAAAATGGAAGGACGCCCAAATTCAATAATATTATGATCCGAAGATATTGATACAGAAAAACGGTAACAAAGCCCAAGTCGGCAAGTTCCATATTATGATTCTGTTGTTCTTTTTACCTATGCAATTACACCCAAAAGCTTTCTATACACATCCTTTAGATATCAATTACATGAATATGCATATGTTAATCAATCACACAATTGCTTCAAGTTAAGAAATGTACTCATGGCAATGATAGCATATTAAAGAGGAACCATATATGCAATTGCTTTAAATTAATAATCGTTAACCAAGTTGAATATTGCAATGATAGCAAAAACTACATGTGAACTCTAAATATCGACTAATTCCTAAACAAGATGATGATCGAAGATATGAAGATAACATTACTGGTTTTCAGAACTCCTTCCACACTAAAGCGTGGCGTTGTAGCTTTATTCTTAGTTGCTCACTGGGGGATTGAAGCGCCAGAGCAGCATGCTGTCTTGCTCGGTTTCTTCTATAAACACCAAAATTTTTCATGATCGGATAAAACAAGCAAACCATGAAATAGAAGCTACCCCCTTCCAAAACAAGAAGCGACAGAACGGCAGCAATCGGAAGCAATGGTATCACGGTAGTAAAAAACTTGACAAAACCAGCAGGCGACTCGCTTTCAACAGCAATATATGCCCATCCCCCAACTAGTCCAAAACCTACAATATGCACCAATATCCAGCAAAGATCTCTTATACTCGTCAATTCCCACTTCTTCTCCTCCAAACACTTACCATCAGGAACTCTTCTTCCATTCGACAAAAAAAATAAACTTCTTCCTCCACCAATAGCCCCTTTTAGGGATTCAAAGTGGTAGAGAACATGACCAGATTGATCATCCATCACAGGACGGCCTTGGAATTTTACAAGAACAGGAAACATGTATGCTTCCTCATGGATCCCCTTTCCTTGTAGAGGATCAAGAAACTGGGCAAGATGTTCGGCTACAACTACACCACCCTTGGAGATGATACGATCCTTGATCAGCTTCCATCTCTCTTCTTCGATCTCGCTATTTGGATCTTTGAAAAAAACCGCAAGGCTCCGATCTCTATGAGTATTCTCTTCACCTCTGTTTTGTGAACTCGCCATATCGATCGAGTACTTGCTCTCTGATATAGCGTCAATGGAATCTTGATATATGGTTGTTAGGGTTTAGGGTTGTAGAAAACTCTGTATGGGTAACACCTTTTATAGGGCATCATGAATGGAAGGTAAATTGATTCCTAGTGAGTGTAGGTAAATTGCTTCCTAAGTGGGTGTAGGTAAATTGATTCCCTTCCTAATGGATGCAGGTAAATACATGTGCTTTTAGTTCTGTTTCTTATACATATAGACTGAATATTATCTAATTACTTATTCTGCAAGTAGCGAAGAAACATTGACAAGTGCACAAGGAGGAGTTCATGTAGCTTTGAATGGGACTAATTGAAAGAAAATGAGACAAGGAGGAGTTCATGCAGCTTTCAGCTTTGGATAGGACTAATGGAAAAAATGGAGCACAAGACTGGTGAGAGGAACTTGGGTACGGTTCAAGTTGTGATTGTTGCAGAAGTATAATTAACAAAGACGTGAACACTTCTCAGATTAGAGGAAACTGGGCTTTTGCGGGCTAGGCGGTTCGTAGTTGTATACTTGCATTGGGCTTAGGCAGGTTGATTGGTCCACCTTTAACAAAAGGTATGGAGAATTGGGTTTATGCGGGCTAAGTTGACTGTTCGGCCGGCTAGGCAGAATCTAGTTTGACCGGGCCTAGGCAGGTTGGTTGGTCCACTTTTAAATAAAGAAATAAACCTAAATGGCTCCCGGCGCGGGTAGCCAGAATCTTAAGAGAATCGAGATCTTCGGCGGTAACTAGGTCACCTTCTAAGTTAGAGGAAATCTAAAGATAAACTAAATCATAAACATATTCATTCATCCATACCTATTTTAGATAGATTACAGACTTATAAAGATGGAGTTTTATGCTATAATCAAAGTGAATATAGAAAATTTCATAAAAGTCTCATTCTCAACAGTTTCTCCTTCATAAGTCCACCTTAATTTTTTTACCCACATAAGTCCACTTTGCTTGCTCCAATTATTTCATCATGACCATTTTATCCTTATTCTAAAAGATAAGAGACTTGTGGTTCCTAAAACGTCTCTATCCTCCCTCTCACGCAAATCTCTCTCTCTCAGATGATCCATCGACGGCAATCGTCCGGCTCGACCTCCACTGCATCTCAGTTTCAGTCGACAGCGCCTCGACGACGACAACTTCGAGCTCGATTGCATCTTTGTTTCTGTCGACGACGACGACTATGCCTTTCAGATCGCCTGAGCCTGTCTCTCTCCTCGCATCGATCCATAGTAGTTTTGGTTTGTTGTAATAGTAGTTTTTGTTGTTGGTTTTAGTAGCTTTTGTTGTTAATAGTAGCTTTTGTTGCTGGCGGTAGTAGTTTTTGTTGCTGGCGGTAGTAGCTTCGTAGTCGGTGGTAGTAGCTTTTCTAGCTAGGATTATAGCTTTTGTTGCTGGCGGTAACAGCTTTTCTAGTCGGTGGTAGTAGCTTTTCTGGCTAGAGATAGTAGCTTTTGTTGCTGGTGATAGTAGTTTTTCTTACTGGCGATAGTAGCTTTTCTAGTCGGTGATAGTAGCTTTTCTAGCTAGAGATAGTAGCTTTTGTTGCTGGCGGTAGTAGCTTTTCTTACTGACGGTAGTAGCTTTTCTTACTGGCGGTAGTAGCTTTTTGTAGTCAGCGGTAGTAGCTTTTTTAGTCGGTGGTAGTAGCTTTTGTAGTCGGTGGTAGTAGTTTTTCTAGCTAGGGATAATAGCTTTTGTAGCTAGGGATAGTAGTTTTTCTTGCTGGCGGTAGTAGTTTTTGTAGTCAGTGGTAGTAGCTTTTGTAGCTAGGGATAGTAGATTTTATTGGTGGCGGTAGTAGCTTTCGTAACCGTCGAAAACCTCATCTGAATTCTGCCGGAGACATTGCCGGAGGTCAGCCGGAGTCCGTCGGAGACAATGCCGGAGGTCGGCCGTAGTCCGTCGTAGACCTCGCCGGAGGTCTGCCGGAGACTTTTCCGGGGAGGAGTGGTTGTTGACTTTTTACATTAGTGGCATTTTTGTAAATATAAAAGAGAAAATCTAATTTTTTGGTTGGATGGCAGTCTGTAATTATGTTGAACTTAAATACCTAAACCAAAACCTTATTTAGGCTTGGGTGGACTTATGTGAGTAAAAATGTTGGGGTGGACTTACGTGGGAAAAAATGTCTCAAAGTGGACTTATATGTAATTGGCCCAAGAGAATAACTTCCTATGATAACTACCTACTTACATGGGTCGAATAAACTCTTACGGTTTCTACTATAATTGAGCTAAGCCCACTACATAATACAAAGAAGAAACATACACATTAGAGATAGAGCAGAGATTTTTGTTCCATCAGGTTATGCGATCATTCATCATTGAAGTGACGAACCATAAAAGCTTTGGTATGATTGAATAACAAGAAAGAACCATACATGCAATTGCTTTACATTAAGAAACGTTAACCAAGTTGAATAATGTACTCTCATTGCAATGATGGCAAAAACCTATATGTGAAGTTGTGAACTTTAACTATCGACTAATTCCTAAAAAAGATGATGATCCAAGATAGCAATACTGGTTTTCAGAACTCCATCCACACTAAGCGTGGTGTTGCAGCTTTGTTCGTAGTTGTTCATTCGGGGATTGAAGCTTTAGAGCAGCCTGCTGTCTTGCTCCGTTTCTTTTATTGACACCAACATTTTTCATGATCGGATAAAAGACGCAAAACAGTAACTGGAAAATTCCCACTACCACCCAAAAAGTCAAGACAAAGTGAAGAATCGGAATTACTGGAACATCGGCGATAAAATACTTGACAAAACCAGAAGGTGACTCACTGTGAAGAGCATTATATACCCATCTCGCAAATAGTCCAAGAACTACAGTTTGCACCAATGTCAAGCAAAAATCTTGCAAATTCCACCAGTCCCACTTCTTCTCCTCCAAAAACTTACCATCAGGAACTCTTCCTCCATTCGACCAAGTAAAGAAAGCTCTTCCTTCACCACTAGCCCCATTCAGGGATTCAAAGTGGTAGAGAACATGACCAGATTGATCATCCATCACAGGACGGCCTTGGAATTTGATAAGAACAGGAAACATGTATGCTTCCTCATGCAACACCCTTTTTGGTAGAGGATCAAGAAACGGAGCAAGATGTTCGGCTACAACTACACCACCCTTGGAGATTATGCGATCTTTGATCAGCTTCCATCTCTCTTCTTCGATCTCGCTATTTGGATCTTTCAATCCGTATCCCCTTGCCAAATTCTCCACATGGTTCTGACCTTTGCCTGCACCATCTCTAGGAATACTATTCTCTACATCTCTGTCTTGTGAATTCGCCATCGATCGTGCTTCTTCTCTGAGATAACGTTGATGTATCTTGAATTTGGGGGTAGAAAACTCTGTATGTATAACACCTTTTATAGGCATCATGAAAACTTCTAATCCTGATGGTGTTGTTATTCAAGTTCCTTATACAATACATATATAATTACTAAATATTATCTAATTACTTATTCTGCAAGTAAAGTAGCCAAGAAACATTGACAAGTCACAAGTGCACAACTCTTTGAAAGTGAGACAAGGAGTTCATGCAGCTTCGAATAGGACTAATGGAGAAAACGGAGCACAAGAATAGACTACTGGTGACAGTGGTGAGAGCAAGTTCAGAGTACACCATTACCAATTTTTGGAAGTTATTTCGTTTGTAGGGATATAGCTTATGATTACTTGATCCTATAGTCTTCTTTTTTATGATCCTTAATGATGCCAGGGGACTCAATATAGGATGATGATTATGTGCTTTGCAAAATGCTAAAGTGACTTTCTGCGAGGACAAAAAACTCATTTTACTAACATGGAAATAGTAAGAAAGAAGGATCTACACGGATTTTCCGGTTCACAACATGTATCCTGCTTAGCTTATTGTGGCACCAGACTAATTGATCAGATGTTATGCTTGACATGTTTAAAACCCTCGACACTAATCTGATGTCAACTTGACAAAAGAAGTAGAGGTGTTCTGGGCTCTCTTCTTCCTCTTCTTCTTCGTGTTGCTTTTTGAATCTCTTTAGTATGCAGTTCTCACTCCTCAACAGTTCTTTGAGCTTCCTCTCTTTCTGCATTTCAAAATAAAGCAAGTTATTTTCATGGTTAAAGAAGTTAACAGTGATCAAACTAGTAATACAATTTGACAACATAACACGTCAGAGTAATGGTAGTATAACTAACCTTTTGAAGATCTGCTTGAACTTCGGCTAATAGCTTTGGATCCAAGGAGTCTTCAAGTTCCAACTTCGATCTTTTTCGACAAGCATCCGCTGTATTAGCAGATTTATCAGCTCGTATGAATCGCCACATGGTCCTTATTGATTCCTGCAATATCTCTACTAGAAGATCACTTCCAATTGCATCATCAATGTCTTTCCCTCTCTTTGCTTTCTTTTTTATCTTCATACTGTCCTCTGCATTGCAACATACAGAGGTTGTGTTAGTATGTCCAAGTCAGTCAGTAATATCCCTAAAGAAACACACAATTGAATTTAGATTTCTCACCCCTAATCACTGGAATTTGCATAAGATTCCGCATAACACATCGATTTTTGACATAATGTTCTACCCTTGGCCCTTGAAAGCGTTCATTCTCCACAAATCGTTGCATGAGCACTTGAAACTGTTGGAATTCCTCGGCAACTTCATTATACGAACGTAATCCATATTCATCGTATTCCCAAATCTCCAATGCCTTCTCGTATTGCCATTGAAGGAATTCCCAAGAAAGGCACAACTGTCCAATATAAACCACTTCCAATTCACTGTGCAATTCTCTAATGAACTTAACCATTGGGTCAGAATCAGAATTTTTCTTCGGTTTGCATAGCCCAAAGTTCTGCAAAAGAAATGATTTGATTGCTGGAGTTGAGGATTTGCAGCTTGAAAAGGTTTCTAATGTGTCCTTGGACTGCAAAAATCCTATACATGAGAATCAAAAAGATAAATAAGACCACAAATGCAGACCAGAAGTATATGATCAGGTCACAGTAACTTCAGTTGAGTGATTAGACAGTAACTTTTCATGCAAATGAATTTCTGCAATTTGTCTTTATAATAGAAACCAACAACATGCTAAGCTCAGAAAACTGGTGGAGCACTACAGCAATTCCATGATTTGGTGGAGCTAAGATCAGCGTGCTGAAACAGTTTTAAACATTATGAGCACTACTAATGGATATAAAGCTTTAACTTTTAAGAGACTACCATATACTAAGGATAATGGTGAGGCTCTAGGTACTGTGTGCATATCCCACTCAAATGTAAGTGGTACTTTTCACAATAATTTAACAGTGACACATGCAAAGGAGCCTTTGTTTTTGTTTTTTTCCTAAGTGCTGACAATTGAGAACCATGAAAGGTATGTCCTAATTAGTTCATGTATAGGTACTTTAAAAGTTTACATGTAATACTCACTCTTAATGCTTGGGACCTAACCAGGCTCATGCTTATTCTGTGATCAACCAAACAGATTTGGTGGGTCATAACTTGATAAAAGCACCTAAGGTAGGTTGAGTTAATCATGTTAATGAAATGAATGGATTAGAACAGCTAGAACATGAACTATTTTGGGTTCTTGCAACAAACCTGAAATCAAAAAACTGGGGAAGAAAGCACAAGGGCAGTGTTTTGAGTTTTCGAATTAACCTTAAAGAAATGACAGGCAGTTGAAGGAAATTAAGAAGACTGATAAGAACTTAAGAAGTGATAACTGACCTATTGCATATAACTTCTGATAGCTCAATATGTCGAATTTTCGCATTCGTTCTCTGTAGCTCTTGTAGAACTTGTGAAGCACACTCATTCTGTCTCCATGGTGGTATTTTTCATCAATCTTCCATGGCTTCAAATCCTCCATATTTGGAGACTCGGATTCTTCAAGGATAGTAGGCAGACCAGAACCTCTGACTTTCTTGAGCTCCATTTTCAACTGTTCTATCAATTCTTGATGTTCCCACAATGTTTCCAATGTGTTTGGATCCCCAGAATCATTAGCTGCCAAATCTTGACCACTGACCTTTTCAGAATTTTCTAAACCCTCGTTTGGTTTTTCATCTTTGGCAGTAAAGCCTTCAGGTGTGGACTCTTTTGGGTTATGTTGTTCATCATTCCTAGTTGACTGTTCTAGCTCTTCAAGTTGTTCCATTACATCTTCGTCTTCTTCATCAAATTCATCAGGCTCATATCCAACATCTATATTCTGCAAATCAATGTCTTCCAAAGCACCAAATTCAACCCTTTCCCCAAACTCTGTTTCTAACAAGAACCCATCATCACTAAATTGACCCATGAATGAAACCTCAGGGCTAGAACAAAGCGAACTCGAATCAGAATCAGAATCAGAAGCAGATTCTACTACAACATATTCCTTTTCTTGCAAAAACTTATCTTCATGAGAAGCAACATTTTTCTCATCATGTTCTTGAGACTTCAATTGCTCATCTTTATCTGTATGAGAATCTTCCCCAACTTGTTTCTTCTCTGAATCCTGAGGAATATGAATTTCTTTACGAACACATTCTTCTGCAACCAATTGCTCAACAACATCATCTTCAGTCACAATGGAACCAAAATTTGAGTTTTCAGCAGATTCTTCTTTGAGAACAAAGCTTGCAACTTTTGCTTCTTCTTTTTGAACACATTCTTCTGTAACCAATTCCTTAACACCCTCATTTTCAATCACCATGGAACCACAATTTGAGTCATCAGCAGATGCTTCTCTGACAACAAAGCTTGCAACTTTCGCTTCTTCCTCATAGAAACTAACATGCTTCTCGGCTTGAAACTCATACCTTCTGCTGCTAAATTTCTCAGGCAGGAACTCATTCTCTTTCTCGACAACAGAAGAATGACCATAAGCATTCACTTTCTCCATTGCTTCTAATACAGCTTTAGTCTGATACTCAAATTTGAAAACAAAACTTGGCTCTGGAGTCTCTTTTTCTTCTTCAGCATCATAGTATTCTGAATCATCATCGCTTCTCGAAACGTCAGACTCAGCTTTTTGGGGCATAGCTGCTGGCTCCATAAACGAGCAAGTCTCGTTCACCAGAGAACTCTGTTCTTTATCGAACCTGAAAGACAAACGAAAACCAAACAAAAACATTATTCAGTGTCAAGTTTAGTAATCAGGAAACTTCAAAACCGGAATTTACAAACCTGACAAAGATTGAACTGAAAAATCGGAACAGAGTATGCAAAAGGGAGGAGACAAAAACCGAGAAAGACCCAGAAAAAGGAGACATATTTCTTCTGAAAACAAAATCAGAAGAACCGCCCATGTTCACCAAACCAGAGTGGGTATTAATCTAGCGCAGACTTGTCTGAAATCCATTAATCACTTTGTTTCAGTTTGAAGCAAAAAAAACAGAGCAAGTTCATGCACACTGTGATTCCCACGTTGAAAATTTCATCCAAGAGATGGACTTACCACCAGTAGGAAATACTAAATGAAGCTAAAATCCCAAAAGGATTGCATGGAATGCGATCGAAAGAGGTTGAAATCCAACCTAATCCGGGAAATAGAGGCAGAGAAATTAGGGAAGAAAAGAACGTGGGAGCGACTTGGGTGGGAATTGAACTAATCTTATGGGTTGCTTAAGGCGTGGAACTCTGAGGACCGTTATGGAGCGTATGCGAGTGATTGAGGATTTGACAATGGAGGGAGGATTACATTTTGGTTGAGGGGTCTGATTTTGGCTTCTGTTTCTTTGTGGCACTACTAGCCTAGAGAGAATTGGGTGAAATTGAAAGCTTACGCCTTTAATGGGTTTTCTATTCTGGTCGGTCTTGCCCCTTGACCTCGAGCTCAAGAGTCATGGAAGAAACTTGATGTTGATGATGACCGAGTTAATTTTGACAACCGTGTTGTGTATTTACCAGACCAGAATATTAAAAAACACAAATGTTTTCTTGCTTTGAAATTAAACCCTAGACCCTCTAGAGCAACTATATATGAACTTGCAACAACCCTATTTGCAGTAGGCATTCGTCGTATTAATTACCTTGGGGTTTGGTTGTTTTATCGTGTGGATCGAAGTTTACCGTGGTTTCTTCCTCAAAAAGAATTGAATTCATATCTTTTCAAAAAAAAAAAAAAAAAATTAGAATTCATATATACTTCTTTAGTGAATTGTCATTCTCAAAAAACATTTGTCATTTTCAAACTTCTATCTATTATATTAAGTTATTACCGAAACTAAGAAAATTAGTGTAATGAATCATATTTCTTTTTTTCTTTGTCATAATTATCAAAATAGAAAGAAATTAAACACTTTTTCTTTCATAAATATGATTCATGTACACTTTTCCGATAAATTGTCATTTTTAGTTTCTATCTATCACGATTGAAACTAAGAAACATACATTAAAACTAATAAATAATAGTTCTTTCTCTTCTCACATTCATATTCGTGAAGAAGAAGAGGAATTGAATCATTGATATCAAAATAGAAAGAAAAACTAAACACTTTGGACACTTCTTCGAGAAAGATCAAAGTCATCAAACCCGTGTTGACGTAATCAAGTTAAAGTTCCAAGCCGACTTGACTGATGAGCTCTTTGTACCTCAATTGCTAGCTAAGCTTGCTCGATCGTCACCTTATTAATCTTGTTGTGTTGGTAGTCCATTCACATCAAACCAAAACAGACCAAAAACAATAAGAGAAAGCCAAAACCATGCATGCTCATTGCTCAAAACTTGCGATGCTTTGGCCTTATTAGAGCATCTCTAACAGATTTCTCATTTTTTTTAAATTCTCAATTTTTGGGAATATATAGCTATTTTTAGGTCCAATAGCTTCCTCATCCTATTCCCCAAAATATGGATGAAGAAGAAAAAGAAGCTTTCATTCCCCAAATTTGCAGCAAAGCCTTCTTTCCCCAAAATTAAATTTTTCACGTGCTCCAATGAATTTAAGACAATAATAAAATATTTTATTGGGTAGTTTATTGTTACAATGAAATATATAATGTTTTTTTGTTATAATTAATGATAATATATTATATTTTATTGTTGTATTAAATGCTGAAATCTCCAAAAATGGAGAAGCTGCTGGATTTTGATCATAATTTTTTTTGGAGATTTTAGCTTTTGCTTCCCCATTTTAGAGAAATTTTGGGGAAGCTGATGGAGATGCTTTTAGGTGGTTATCACAAATCTTTTCTCAGTGACGTTTAATTAATCAAGTAATTAGTTAGATTTAGACACCCAATTAAGAATTATATCGTTCTTATTTTATGCAGAAATAGAATTTGGTCCCAGATATAGTATCAGTAACAAACAAAAGTATATGATTACATTAACAGACAGACTAAATTACTTACGGAAAACACTTAAAAACTTATTTTCAATAAATACAAAAAGAGCTGTACATGTACAATGTACCACCATATATATATATATATATATATATATATATATATTTGACTGTATGTCTGTATCTAAATGATGCATGTAAAAAATCAATGGTTTATAATCATCTGTATGTTCTTTAGCTAAAACGTACGAATTAGATGCTTAATTTCGTATATAAGTTAGTATGTTTGACAAAATGAAAAATCCAAAATGTATATGAATACGCGCGTAGTCTAGCTAGGACAGGGTTCTATTTTGGACTGGGGAGCCAGGGGAGGAGGACATCATCGATCTTAATTCTTGTTAATTATTTGCATGTCATCCACGTGGCTAGCTCCATATAATGGACGATGAGAAAAGAATTCAAATCTCAGACTTTGTACGTGTTCTGGAAGATAAAGATGCTCCTAAAGTCCTAATAACTTGCATTTATACCTAAAAATAATGTCAAATGTATATTAATTTGCTTGGATTCTTGAGTAATTCTATTTGGCAATGAAAGAAAATCGTCGTTTACACAATTCTCAAGTTAATCACCTTATATCCTAGTTAATTATGCGGAGCGGATTCAGTGCATCATGCACATGAACCAAATAGATCAAGCAAACGACGTCGGTTAGACCAAAAAAAAGTTAAAAACTCTCAAACAAAATTAACTCAATCTGCCTCTTTGACTCTTTCCATCTCCCGCCACCTGCAAACCCCAATCTCCCCCGCCTCTCCAGCAATACCTCCCAAGTTCGACCCTCCGAAGTCGTCGAGGTCTACGTCGACCACGCCAGTTCCACAATCAGAAACTCGGTCAGCGTCTCCCTTGTCCCTCTGCCGTCGCCCTCGTCATCGAGGCCCTCAAAGATTCCAATGGCGACCACTAGAAGGTCAAGAACATCAAGCACGTAGACAATATTCAATGATGAAGAAGCTTCCGACGTCGATTCCCTCTCCTGCATCGATGGTTGGAGAAGAGAACAAGGCAAAGAGAACGGCAGTTGTCCGCCTACAAGATATGCCCGAAAGATAAGATACAATTGAGTGGTTTCGAGTAGTCGATCTGGGTTGTAGAGGTTCGAATCTTCTAGTGTGCCCTATGTGCATTCAATCTAAACGGGTCTGATAAAGTTATGGTTAAGGCCTTTGTTTGATAGCAAGTTTGGTGGCGACGGTGGCGAACTGGTTGGTGGAGGTTAGTTTGTTTCTCAAAGAGAAACCTTTTCATATCTACCCTGGGTAAAATTGCATTTTGACCTGAATGTGTTTTTACTATGTTAACTTTTGTTTTTTTTCCCAATCATCTTAACAGAGTTAATATCAATGTTAATGCCTTTCAAAAGCTGGATTAAATGTACGACCGAGATCGCGTTATTACTCTTGGTTCATTTCAACCTTGGTGCATGGAAGAACTTCCGTTAATTATGAGCCTCAAATACATTTGTATATCGGCAAGTTTCATAATTAGTTAAGATAATGGTTACACGGGATAAAGAAGTTTAGAAAAAATTTACTTGAGACTTGACCATAGGGCAAAACATTACGATGGAGAAAGTAAGAATATAAGAAGGCATCGCGTTTGCTGGAGTTGTCGCGATAAAGAATCTATGCGTTACTTAGACCAACAAAGCATTACAAAATGCATATTTACGAGAAGGATATATGAGAAACCCTAATCCGCACCTTGTTGGTGTACCAAAAAGTAGTACAATATTCTGCAACTCCTCAAGAAATCAAAAGCAAAACCCAAAATGGAGCAGACTTGGGTTACAAGTTAATTGATTGGAAAACCGTATCAAATATGAAACATGCAGGAAGATATTGCAAAATGTGTATAGCCGCACTCACACTCAAATTTCAAATAACGTGTGGGCTATGCGCGCGGCATATATAGCTAGCTAAGGTGTCACACTCATGCCTCATGTATTACAGCCTCCATTAACTTCATCAGAAAAGGCGTCAAGGAATGAAAGCTAGAATATATCAATATCATTGGAGCTAGGTTTCTTAAGGGGCCGTATTTTCTTACCTTCGCATGGCAGAAATTAAATTCCTTTTATGTATTCGAATACTTCAATGTCAGCTTGACATGGAGAGTTGGAGACGCAGGAGAATATTAGGCTAGAAGCTAAGAGAGAAAAGGACCCCGACAGTACTGCCCGGCCAATACTTAACCTTCAATTTCTAGAAGAGAGAAGAAAAACAAAACCAAGAAGGTAGAAGCCACCCCAAACCAAGTCAAAATAATAATGCTCTTCCTTCTAGATCGATCACTAATCTATCATTCATTATCAGCCTCTAAATTTTTAATCTATCAATATCACTACGCTATTGGGATCGTTAGTCTTGTAGTCCTAGTCGTGACTGGTAAGCCTAATACCTCGATTCAGAGTCTCAAATTAACCTCTTGATTTCACTCATAATATTCCTCTCTCACTCGCTTCCAATCGAGTGAAGGGTCAGTTGATTTTGTTCTTTCTTCCTTTATACATGGAGAAAAAATGGGTTCAAATTTGAAATTTCGGGGACTGGACTTGGGCATAGTTGTTCCCGTAATGGAGTCAGGTTTTCTTCGGCAAGTTTGGATTTAGGCCCATGTCGTTTTCAACCTCCACCCTCTTAATTGCTCAAGTACCAATGGCTTATTTGTTGGTGGGCTTATCAATCTCATACGTCGTCGTGAGAAGAAGGTCAATAAGTCTTATATAAGACTTTAATCACAAATTCACAATGCATGTAAGCCTACATCAATAAAATGATAGCCCTTGTAGATAGCATTGAAGGGAGATTGTAGGTTAAAGGATAGAGTCTTGTTCCTGCTACAATTAGAAAGAAAGACCTTGATTGAAGCTGAAGGCGATTCAAAATTGGTGATTGATGTAGTTAATGGCTTGGTAAGTCCTCTTGGAGAATTCTAAGTTCAATTGAAGATGTTCCTAGAATCTCAAGGGACTTTGGTTTTGTAACTTTTAAATATGTTTGTACATAGACTAATTTTGGGCTTGATGCTCTAGCCAGCTAATCTTTACCACTCATCCACTTCTTTGTAGAGAGTGAAACTTCAAGGCTTACTGTTTGAAATTGTAAACTTTAATTATCCTCAAGGCTTCAGATGATGAATTTCCTTCTTCGACCAGAAAACAATTCTCTGACTATGATAGAGGGTAGGTTAGAGAACCCCTCATACTATCTATTTTTTTTTCTCTTTCATATTATTAATTGGACGAAAGAAGAAAGAAAATAGACTAATATGGATTGAACTTATTCAGCCCAAAGTGAACTAGTTTTCCCGCATACCAAGATGACCCATATCATATATTCTCTGTTTTTTTGTTTTGATTGCTTTCATATTGGGCTCGATCACAAAACGGGCTGCTGCCTGGAAACAACCGAAAAAGGAAACACAGTCAAAACACTTCATCTTCTTCCTCGTCTTCTTCTTCTTCCATCAATCTTCTTTCTCGAACCCACCACAAGATTAGATTACAGTGCTCCCATACCTATAAAGCTATAGCTCTTAAATTGTTTCTTTGATTGAAGATCGATCGAGTTCACTCGGTTCAATCATCAATCCGCTCTGATACACCAAATGATAGATGACCTAGAACACATAATATCAACTATCAAGTTCAATGTACTGGTTCTAATTCGTTCAAAGTCCATCCCCAGCTTCACAAACCCTAACCCACCTCTACCCTTCAATTTATTGGTTCCCGTATACGTGTGAGGTTACAACTGGTTTTCATATTTTGGTACAATCATACTGACATGGTTGGCTCATACGTACATGAAGGAATCCACGTACATGGTCTCTTCTCTACTTATGATCAGTATGGACATTTATACTTCACACTCTACCCGGTCCACGCAATACAAAAGACCAACACGGCAACACTCCTAGATATGGGTTTTGGACTTGGGAATGAAAATAGAAATTCAAAAACAAAATAAGGTCGGTCGGTCGTCGACTCGCTTGAAATGAAAGAAATGAAAGTATTATTATATGATTACAAGTTACACATAAAAGAAGAAAGAAGTTAGCCTGCAAAATTTACTAATTATGATTAGCTCACAACTTTACAAGTATATGTTGATCCGTCGTCGATCATCAACTGAATACGCATCAATTATTTAGGTAGATAAATAAAATATTAGTCAGGTATGAATTATGAAATGTGGGATAGTATACTCTCTTGTATACTGTCATACAATCTGATCAGATATATTGTGAATTGTGCAAAAGGCTGCTGCTGGCTTAAAAAAAAACATGCATTGCAGTAGAATATCTGTACTGATTGATATAATCTCCTTAAATAATACAATATGTGAAAACCATATGATATACTAATTTAATCTACCACCCGCAGAATCACACAGAAATAGCACATAGCGTGTTTGATCAGAAAAATGGGAAGAAGAAGGAATTGATGATTCATCTGTGTATTAAAGTGCACATGGAAATCTACAGTACTCTGCAGAATGATATATAGAGTGACAACAGTGGATCTTAGTTACACCAAATAAACATTCACAAACAATGGAGATCGAGGTAGATTGATCTGCCATTCTTGCATCTGCGCCTAGCTAGAACCCAGCAGCCGCCCAGGTCCGAACTAGATTAGAATGATGAGCGTAGTATGAAATATAAACAGATTTCAATAAGTGGAACAATGTTCATAACTCATAAGCTATGCTCTTCAGTAAAAACAGGTTGGTGAATAAAGCAAGTTTCACAGAATTTCACAGTTTATATGTACAAAAATCTGATAACTTGCTAGCAAAGCAACACCGTCATTACCCAAATTTTTTTAGATCAATCCTACTCTTTAACTCTATTACCTGGCAAGGATAAAACCAGTGAATTAACATCTAAAATTACTTATTACATGTTCATTGTAATAGATGGAAAAATTGAGTGGGAGTGGTGACATTTCTTGATTCAGAAGAAGCATAAATTGGAAACAGATAATTTGCATGCTTATACATTTCTTCATAAGCCGACAAGCTTAATGTGCCACCGTCTTTGGTAGAAAATCGGTATTGAATTCAAGGTATGGGAACCAATAGGACTATTGATTAGCCGGTTTGAAATAGTGCCAACCCTGAAAAAGATTAATATCATCAGTAATACTCTCGGAGTATACTATCACTTTCGTTTGTTTTGATGTCTTACAAATAGATGATGGTCCAAACCCTTGAATCACCGAAGACCGGCACCCCTTATACTTAACTTTCAATACTGTTGTTTTCTTTCTAGAATCTCTCTAAGTTAAAAGACGGCAATCACGCATGCAATTTAATTTTGAACCGAATAACTAATATATAATATTTTAATCTGGTCATCCATGTCACATTATTATGCATGTATTTTAATACCGTTAATAAAATTGAAACCCAAAAAAATAGTCTTAAATGTTTCCAACACAGGATGTGAGGACATGAGGATAGGTCGAATAAAAAGAGGTACTTTTATTATAGACGCTTAATTTGATCGGATCAAAAATGAAAAGGAAACGAAAGAATTAAGGGTCTCTAGTCTACATTGGATATTTGTATATGGTGATTTAAGGACTTACACATTAATACTGCAAGTGCATCTTGGTCCGTAGAATCCGCTTTTGAAATATATCAATATATCAATCAATATGGATCGACTCGACCTGGATTCGTGATATCCCTTTTCCTATTCAAAGTCGGTTGAGGCTTCTATTTTTAAAATTTAAGGTTGATTAGTTCACCGAAGAAAAATGTAGCAATTCAATTAGTAATCTGACTTATTCCACGTCCTCTTTAAGGTTGGAATAATAATCAAGGATAGATAAGTACATCTATAAGGGGAACTCATCTATAAGAAGAGACAATCTATAAGAAGAGACAATAATATATAGCTGCCATGAAATGTACGTGTATAATGGCTCTAGCTATAGCTCGCTTAACTTGTTTAGGACTAATCAGTACGTCAATAGTCGATCCAAGGGATAAGGATGTAACACGATAAGCATAGTACGTGTAGGAGCTGCCAAGTGTTTCCATGATGGTGACGAGTGTGGTTGACTTTCTCATCACTATCGCCATCTCCATCCATGCATTGCACCACAACGACATGCATGATGCACGAGAAAACGAACCTCTTCAATGTTTTCTGTACGTATATTTTTTTAATAATAAACATGGATCAAGCGATATTAGCTCATCAGAAATAAACAATGTGTATGTATTTTCGAGTATGAAATTGTTTGCAATGTTCATTTTCTATTACATTTCAACACTCAATCTGATTGTTTAATTAGTTTCTAGATCCTTGTAGATTGATTGGTTTTTGTAAAATTTCAGTTAGATTTAGAAATTTTTAAGACAGTAAAGATTTAAAGATCATGATTTATATATGAGATCGAGTAGTGTGTGTGTTTGTATGTCTGTTGTATACATGTAACTACGTATAACATGGTTATCTTCTTAGTATATACTAATCCCTCGACTAGCTAAAGTTAAGTTCAGCAACTTTTAAATTGGAAAATAATAGTCATCGGTGGATCGTATTTTATCATTCCTTGACGAAGTCAAAAACAAATATATTGAATCAGCAAAAATCTAGGGGACAAATCCAACATCCCCGTATCAGAGATTTTTCTCGGGATTAAAACAATAGCACATGATTCTTTGGTAGATGTATATATAAATACTAATTAGCATATGATATAAAGATCCATGATTATGTCTTTCAAATTTATACATGTATATCCATGTGCTCATTATGTTTGTTGCCCCCTTCCCTAAACTCTATTATGTGTTCTACTTTCATACATTTCATTTAATTAACTGTAATATTATACTTCGTTTATTTCACAAATTTTTTATTTTGGAAACAAATCAATCATTTTTGATACATTGTAAAAATCAGTATAAGAGCATTATATATTTCATTGTAACAATAAACTACCCAATAAAATATACTTCGTTTAAGAACATCTCCAACAGCTTCCTCAAAATTTTTCTAAAATAGAGAAGCAAAAGCTAAAATCTCCAAAAAAATTATGCTTAAAATCCAGTAGTTTCTCTATTTTGGAGATTTTAGCATTTAATACAACAATAAAATATACTATATCATTATTAATTATAACAAAAAACATTATATATTTCATTGTAACAATAAACTACCCAATAAAATATTTTATTGTTGTCTTAAATTCGTTGGAGCACATGAAGAATTTAATTTTGGGAAAATAAGGTTTTGTTGCAAATTTAGGGAATGAAGACTTCTTTTTCTTCTTCATCCTCATTTTAGGAAAGCTGTTGGACCTAAAAATAGCTATATATTCTCCAAAATTGAGAATTTTAAGAAAATAGGGAAGCTGTTGGAGATGCTCTTAAATAGATAAATTTTTTTTACATACTGCCCCCAATAGAACTAGCCAATCTATTTGCTAGATTGTCGGTATCGTATGTAACTTTAAAATTTGAAGATGCTCACCTCAAACAAGAAAACAACTATTTCTACATGTTAGGTCACTAGTTCACATAGTCGGTGCATCGAAGAATTTTCAATTTTACTACCGGTTTTACAAAATTAAGTATCAAATTCTAACCAGAGTTGCCCAAATTGAACACTGTATTAAGAATGTACTTGAAAGGAAAAAACCGCAAGTCAAATCAACTCAGACCTCGATCAATACCTCATTTCTCTGAACCCTAGCCTAGACCGGTTCCAAATAATTCATTATATTATTTCCAGTCAACGCGTTTTGACAGAGAGTTAAAGTGAGCGGCTTCGGGAAAAGTTACCAGTGGGGGCATAGGATAGCAGTGTTTGTTTTTTACTAGTTACTAGGAGGAGGGGGAGGAGGAGTATAGAGTCAGCTGAGAGCACAATGAAGTCAGTGATGACATGCAGAGGCTTATTAGGTTAAAACATTAAAGACCGAAACCTCAAAGGGTAAGTCTTTTGCAGTTTTGCCCAGTTAAGCTCAGCCACATTGAATGCCACGCGTTTTTGCGAGGTAGCTGCGAGAGAGAGAGAGCGAGAGAAGAGGGCAAGATTAAGAACAAGAAGAAGCAGGGGATCGAGGAGGGAGAAGAAGAGGAAGCCTGTGCAGCTAGCTGTGCTGTGCTGCTGACTTTTGCTTGCCCTTGGAGTAAATGCCCTCGCTGGAATGCCGTCACCTTTTGACTCCTTCCCTACCCCTTCCCTCTCTCTCTCTCTCNCTCTCCTTCCCTCCTCTCTCTCTCTCTCTCTCTCTCTCTCTCTCTCTCTCGTTTTTAGGTCAGCGTCTCTCTCTCTCTTCCTTTGTTTTCCTATTTATTCAGACCCGGAGTCCCAAGCCTTAAGACGCTTGTCTCTAACGCTTTCCAAGGAAGAAAAAGAAAAAGAAAGAAATATTGTCTCAGTTTTCAACACTCTCAGTCTCTCTTCTAGCTAGGAATTGAGACCCCTCTCTCTTCTCTTTGTTTTGAGCAAGAAGAAAACCAGGCGAAATGGGCAGACCTCCTTGCTGTGACAAAGAAGGAGTCAAGAAAGGACCTTGGACTCCTGAAGAGGATATCATTTTAGTCTCTTACATTCAAGAACATGGACCTGGAAATTGGAGGGCTGTTCCTACCAATACTGGTAAGCTCAGATTTCTCTTCTTTCAGTCTTTTTTCCAGATATGTTTTCATGAGTAACATTTTGGTTTTGGCTTCTTTTACTGTATTTGATTGAACATGTTTGTGATTGAAGTTCAAGACTTTCTGTTCTTTTCCTTTTAGGCAAATCTTAAAGTCCCATGTCATCTGGGTTTTTTATTCTTACTTGGGTGTGATCTACTATTTGGGTATCCAAACTCATACGTCTTTGCTTAACAAATTTTTGTATTTCAGGTTTGCTTAGATGTAGCAAGAGCTGCAGGCTTAGATGGACTAACTACCTTAGGCCTGGGATCAAACGTGGGAACTTCACTGACCATGAGGAGAAGATGATCATCCATCTTCAAGCTCTTTTGGGCAATAGGTAATTAGACTGAAATACCCCTTTTGATAATTGAGTTTGTAATGGTGATTTATATCCATATTTAATTTGGGAGGCAAGGGTAGGTTGATTTGTCTAAATCTAATTTAAGTCTCTTCAATTATTTAATTGTGTGATACAGATGGGCTGCAATAGCTTCATACCTCCCTCAGAGAACTGACAATGACATCAAGAATTACTGGAACACCCACTTAAAGAAGAAGCTGAACAAGCTTACCCAAATTGGTGGTCACTCAAGAGATGAGGGATTCACTAGTAATTGTTCTCAGCAGGCAACAATAGCAAGAGGTCAGTGGGAGAGAAGGCTTCAAACTGATATCCACACGGCTCGACAGGCGCTTCGTGAAGCGCTTTCCCCTTCTGAGAATTACAAGACTGATGCATTTGCAAGCACTATGAGTTTGAGCAGTACTAGCACTAGTACTAGTACTGACTCGAAACCCTTAATGAATATTGTACCTGCAGGCCAATCACCATCAAACACTTTGAGTACTACTTATGCTTCAAGCACTGAGAACATTTCAAGGTTGCTCAAAGGTTGGATGAAAAATCCGCCAAAGTCAGCCAAGGCTAGTACCACTGCAGCTGCTGGTGTTCTTGATTCTACATCAAGTAATGAGGAGGCCACACTATCTGCAGCAAACACTATTACCACTACTAGTACTACTGGCCATGGAAATGTTGAATTGTCTAATGCACTTGAATCTCTGTTCGGTTTGGAGGGCTCACTTGAAGCTTCAAATTCAGATCTTTCCCCGACTATGTCGCCTGATCAGGGCAGCCTATTCCAAGCCGAAAGCAAGCCAGATGTCGACCAAGATCAATTGCCACTGTCATTGCTGGAGAAGTGGCTTTTTGATGAAGCTGCTGTTATTCATGGGAAAGAAGTACACTTTAGTGATTTTATGTCTTTAGATGGTGAAAATGCCGGCTTCTTCTGAAGAGTAATACTGCTTGCTTGTTTCATTTTGGGCACATCGGATGGTCTTCATCTTTAGTTCGCTTACTTTTGGTTGTAGCTCTGTCGAAGAACTACTGATTAATTTCACAGGGCCTTAAGTAGCAGAGGGAAATTCTTAGAAACCTTCTTTGCTAGCACAGGGAAATGTAAAAATCTAAGTTATTAAGTCAAGTCTATGTCTTAGCGGTGATCAGTAATTCAATTCTCATTTTGGTCTCTAGATTTTGTTCTGTAAAATCTATCAGGATATGCTGTTTTGATGAATTGAATTTTCTTGATCACTTGCATATTGGCGAGGATACTATTATGTTCTTGTGTTCTTGTAAAAGTATTAGAATCATTATAGACAATGCTTTCACTCTTTTATCCAGAACTTAATCCAACATTTGTCGAGTTAACTGAGGTTTCAAAGCAATCGTTCCACCAGAGATAGCCGTATTTGGTTCTAGGGATGGAAACGATTCAATTCTCCATCGAAGAAACTGAAATGAGTGTATCACATACATAGAGTATTGTAGAATTTCCTTGTGATGGGGGGTTTTTCTTATTTTCGCAAGTCTCTGATCCACGAACCAAGCAAGACGAAGTTGAGCTTCACTTATTGGGCGTGATGAAAACGAAATGAGGGATTCCAATTAGCAAATGGAAACCAAGTCAACTACGCACATAACATGATTGAATGTTAATACACTGCTAAGTCAACTGGCCATGCAGGATGCAGCCCTGCATAACTCAAAGTGAATTCAAGTAGGTGCAGAAGCATTCATGAGAGTTTAAGTATCAATCTACACCATCTGAATTTTTTTCTTAAAGCTTTCACATTTACATATGGTTTTGCTTGTAAAACTAGTCTTTAAAGGCCAGTCGGATTAAGTTCCATTTAAGATCCAGCACCTTTTGGGGAAATTTTCCAGCTCTCCAAGTTATGTAACAATAATAACAAACTGATTAAATGGGAAGAAAAAGCTTGCAGATTGACCTTAGAAACGAACATGTGAAGCGTTTGATGGCCGGGCAAAGAAAAATGAAGTAGAACATGTGAAGCGTTTTGATTGATGTTCATGACTTGTGCTTAACAAGTTGTTGCAGCACTTTAAACTTGTCCAAGCAAGTAATCCAGTCTGTAAAGGCAAATGCTTAGAACCCCACAAGAAAGGGAGGGCATGGGAAATAGGATGTTAGATCGATCAAATTGCTAATATGGAAAGAAACATATGCCTCCCAATCAATGTGTTAATACCATTGCTCATGCATATCCTTGTGTTTCGAAGTTGGGACACTAATACGAAATTCGCTAGCTGCACAAAATTTCCAAGTTCGGAAATGTGTAGTACATAATCGTATCATACACACATTTACAAATATGACAACAAATGTGTAGTTTGAGTCGTATTTGTATTTTGAGTCCTATTTGCTAGTTTGAGATTTCAAAAACTATTTGTATATCTTCGATGCTCGTGATCTATGTGCTAGCTAGTGTGCATGAATTCCAAGCTAAAGAGCTAACCAAATTAGAATTAGAGAGATGAAAGTCAAGCTGAAAACGTCAGATTAGATATGAAATTAATTTAGTGTCATGAACACAGCCAACACTACAATGACAGCTTAATTATAAGTGATATGGATGTGATGTGAAGCTAGTTATTACTCTTGTATCTTGACTTGCGAAGACACCAATTGATCGATCTATTATAGTCTTGTCCATCGTATGAGAACATTGAAACTTCAACAAAGCACAGCAAGCCTAATTCTAGCTAGCTGCATATTGACGTTTATATCTCAAACATTCTAACCCGGCCAGTAGTATAGTTTTCTATGCTCACATTCAATTCGACCCCACGCCTAAGTTAGTTTTTAAGGGTTTACATGTGGATTCTGGGTCGATTGTTTAGCAAGTACTTCCAGCCATATATGCATAGGCGAAAGTAACCCAGCTAGCTGTTATGAAACAGTTTCATGTGGCATTTCCTAAGCCCCATTTATGCAATATTAAATATCTTGTTCCATGTGAAAGGAGCAGTTCTAATGACGACGACTAATATATATGTATATGTATATCGAGTAACATTGAGAAATGATGGATATTTTTCTTAGTATTCTGGTAGAGATATCGAACTCCAACCAAAAACCCAGCATAATATTAATGATCGTAGCAAAAGTCTCCCGAGTGATGAGCTAAAATTGCTGCGAATTTCACTGTTTCTTAGACGAGCTGTCAAATCATGCAGTGTACTACTCACTATGCGATAGAATTGAATAGTTCGTGGCATGCAACCTTAGTTTCCAGGCTCGATTCACTGCATTGTAATTCGCCTTGGAAAAACATGCCGGGAAGTAATGAATTTGCATTGCTTTCTAGAAAGGGTGATTGAAAAACAAGACCGACTGGGATTAGGAATTAAGAGGTTGCAGAGATAAGCAAGCTATATGCCACTACATAAGAGTCAGATCACAACTGGGAAATTTTTTTGCTGTCTCTATAAATGCTACCACATGACTGTGTCATAAATTTTAATGTGACATTCACATGCTCAAGAATAATTTGCACCTCATGATCACGTTAAGGAAAATATAAATCAACCCTGCCAGAAATTAAATTGTCAAAACTCAAAACGGGCTGGAAAGTTTGTCCGTCAAGAACAACAAGAAATTAAAAAAAAGGAAACTAAAAAAGCTTTAGAAAAACATACCGTGATCAAGGAGCTAGGGACGACGACGATATTGGATTTGGCTACAAAAAAATGAAAACGGATCACCATATGGTATAATTCAGGGTTGGACTGGATTTGTAATCTGTAACAGTTGTGGGCTGTGGTCGAAGAACAATGTATATGCACTCTGATACCATAGGAAGAAATTGATACTAATAATATGACCTCAACGCTTCGATCCATATATTACTTTGTATATATATATAGTGCACTATTACTAATCTTAGACGTTCAAATCTATTAGTACTTATAGTATTAGAAGTCATCTTAATTCAAATTGGGATGATACATGAGCTATGTAGAGTTTTCATTCATCTAGGTGCTGATGCTAATTTACACTAATTCCACACTGCGATTAACAAAGCATAAGTACGTCAAATTTCGCATGTGTGGGCGCGAGAAGGTTGTGACAAGGTGTCATCTGCCAAGTTCATGTGTAGGGCCGAGAGAAGGCCTAATGTTGTGGAAAGCTGGAAAGGGCCGAGAGTAGGCCTATGCTAGTATTGAGAATGTTGAGTAAATGGGCGAGATGGAACTATGATGGAAAAGAAGAGTGCAGTCCCAAGTCGATGAAGGGCATCGACAAGTTAAGTGGGGGAGGGTGTCACAGCCCGCACAAAAAGTTGTGCCATCGTGACACTCCGTGGAAGGTGATGGCCTAGAGGGGCATGACAATGGCATGCATGAGGGCTAACTAGATGTCAAGTGGTAATATCGTAATTAAGTGAAACTTATGGTTTGAGGTATTTCGGTTTTGAATTTAAGAAAAGTCTGAACAGGGAAATTGTCTGAATCGTCAAAAAGAGTTCAATACACTTGACGGTATATTTTTATGAGGTTGCATGAATTAGTTATGGGAGTTGGTCATCCTCGGTTTTTCTATGTTTCCTCTAGTTAAGTGAGGATTTGCCCGATATGCTCTATATAGGGGTACATGGTGTCAGACTCTCCACCACTCTCGGTGCTGGCCTTCCAGGGGCATTAAGCGAGTCTTTCTTGGGGACCTTGAGGGACCCAAGAACCGAGCGTATGATACAGGTGTATCCTTTAGCTTTTAGGAATTAGTGATTCCTTCTCCAAGTTAGTTAAGTACATAGTTTTCTAGCTAGAAAAGGAATAGTTGTATAACTTAGTTAATGAGTAGTTTCCAAGTTAGATAAGGATTTATAGAGTTAGACTCTATAAATAGAGGTGCCTAGCTTAGTTCTAGACACCAGAATGAAACAGAAACAACATCTGTTTAGAAGAGAGCGAATCAGAGAGCTAGAGTGTTATTGTGAGAGAATGCATTAGACAATAAACATTGTACCCTTTTGCACAATAATAAGAGAAGAATATATTTTCTTCGACCTACGTTACCTGTGTGTCTTAATGCTATTAATAATTCCGCTATTAGTAGTAACACCTAGGTAATTCGTATCAGCGTATGTCGTTAGAAAGGGGCGGCATGCGTCTCCATGAGTCAGGACGTCTCATGGACAGTATCGGTCGGTAGACCGATATTGAGGTGTCATGTCGGTGGCGAGGTTTGTATGTGAGCGGTCCTTATTCCATCGGCATGGGTGGACGTGTGGGCCAAACGAGTATGTGTCGAGATCTCGTGGTGCTAAAAATTTATATAGGTATCAAAGCCGAAAAAAGATTTGTATACCTATCACCATTTTAACAAAAAATAACTACATAATAGATAATTAAACCCAACAAAAATACGCCAAATCACAAAAATTCACTTTTGCTATTTCTCAATAATTTAGACTTCCAATCCGAAAAGAAGATTTAGATCAGAAATATCAGTTAAACTTTTCATCATGATACAAAGTTAGCTTGAACAAAGAAAAGGAATAAAGTTTGATCCTTTACTCACTAGATAGGTTTTCTATTTTTGTATTCTTAGCTAGCTAGTAATTTTTATTCTAATTAACTAAAGTGACCAAAGAAGTGATAGAACACATTGTTTACATCAAATAAAGGACACTCACTCTCTATGTACATATCGATCTTGTGGTCCAAGAATGATCACGAGGTGTCATCTTTTGCTCATTCTACAAACACAAAATTTTGCTTTAATTTGGCAATTGACAAGTCGGGCTTTCTACTATAGCACCTGTGAACTACGTCAATTAACTTAATTTGCAAGGATAAGATGATCTAGGTCAAGTAGCATCCATCAAACCCAAGTTTCCATTTCCAGTTGATCAACTTGATTAGATGAGTCGTAATGAAACTTCCCGTTTTAGATTGTAATAATTAACTTCGGGATGTGAGTGTAACATTAATTTCCATTTCACTTTTGTATTATTGATCAGAATGATTAGCAGTGCGCAGTAGTCAAACGACTCAAACTATAGCCTCCGTCATGGTTTAGCATTACTAGTTAATTTAAATTATAAAACTAAGTGGAAGTACGTGGTTAATTAGAAGCCTAATGTCATGCCCCGCCGATTAACAAAGAATTTCCTTAAACATTTTTTATGCAAGCATGACTCAAGGAAGGATTTGGTGAACACATGAGCATTCTGGAAGCATCCGGAATATTATGGATTGTCTTGGAAGCTTCCGAGAAGGATCAAGAAGCATTCGAACAACTCCGGAACTCTCTAGAATCTTAGAGAGGCTCTAGGACACTCCGGAAAACTCTAAAACCCTAGAGAGGCTCAAGGCTTAAGACTACTCCGGAAGTTTCTAGAATGCTCGGTAACACTTAGAGTTGTATAAAAAACTCTAGAAGTCTCTATACTCTTTATACTTGTAAATATCCTAGAATTGTCTAGAAAATTAGACAAGGGGGACTGAGGGAGGATGCCTATAAATAGGGAGGCACCCCTCCCATTTGAGATATAAATAGTTAGATAGCATTCAAGCTCACTTGTAAAGCTTTGTAAATTTCTTTTAGCATAATACAAGTTCTCTCTTTTAAAGTTCTTCTCCCTTCATTCGGGTGTTCTAGCCAAAATGTTTGCGTGAGTAATGCTGACTTAACATAAGGGAAGTTTTAAGGCCGCACGAAAAGCTTAGGAAAAAGGAAGCTCGTGACACTAAGCTTAGTAAAACAACTTTTTTTTTTTGATGAAATAGTAAAGCAACTTTGATCCCCCAAATTCCTAAAAGGCACAAAACAAATCGATCACTATGCTTCTGAGATCACAAAATTGGGTTGGGTTGTTGAGAGGCAAAATGCTCCTTTCTTTCTCCATCTTCTCAAAACATAATCATTCTAATTAAAAGCCTATCATTAATTCCTTAAATATGTCTTTAATTTTGGGATTTCATTCCACTAAAATGTATAATCATCTGATCAAAATCACACCTAGACCTGATATGTTTTCGAGTTTTATCGAAATGTAATTTACTTCCATTGATAATGAACCGCCGACTTATTGTATATCGGGGTAAAAATAGATTAGGCCGTCAAATTACACATACAACATATTACCATAACCAGGGTTCAATTCGAGGGTTACACTTCTTCATTCAACGACAATCGATCTGATCCTTGGCGTACGTTCTAATCATGAACATTGTGGATATGGAGATTTTTAGATGAATGGTTTTGGTAGAAAAGCACATTATCTGCAGGTGCATTCGTGCATGCAATTGTGGATCAAAAACTCAGGCACCGAATAATGTATAAGAATGGAAAAAAGTTAAATGGATATAGTCTTCCATTGAGATTGATTAGATGTTATATACCACAAAATGTTACCTAATCACATGTGTATCACTTATTGACGAACCAATATTTCGACTCTCATATCACTTGTTCATGTGCAAATTATAGCTCGAAGCACATGAATATTCATTTTGTCAGGTGAAAAGTTGGCACAAAATAAAAGAAATTTCTGGCCAGAAATCACATACTGGTATATAAAAAGCAGATGAAGTGATCGAGCAGAGTCAAATCGATCGAAATATGAGATATGATTGAAATCATGATATGTTTTCTGGCGATTGACCAGAGTGTGTGTCTGTATGTGATTGGATATTATGCAAGTTTTATTTCCCTACCCCTTTATCCAATATCTGTATTAAGTATTAACAAAGTTGAACTAATTTTCTGACAGTGAAAGCATTAACATGTTGGTGACTAATTATGACATGCTGAATAGTTAGTCTAGAAACTGTGAAGATTACGGATTTGATTATGTTTTACAACTAGCTAACATCAAGAAGAAATGTATTGAAAATAAGTGAGAAAAAAAAAACAATACCATTTACAACCTATTTATCTTCAATGACACTGGTGCTTAATCATGTCAATTACCACACATACCACTACAAGTATATCTACAACTAAATGGGCAATGACATATATATAGCGGCAATTGGATGACAAGTACACAGTGTATGCAATATTGTATATCTTGAGCTTAAAATTAAAGGAGAGATCTATATATAAATCTGAAAAAAAAAAAAAACTACATCTTATATATAGTCATGAATCACACAATTAGTTGTACTAATTAGATCTTCAAAAATATAAACTTCTCAAAAAATACTCAAACGCACTCTTTACTAGGGCTCCAACACCCTCGATCGAGTACGTGATGCTCAATCTCCCTCAGAAATGTTGTAGGTGTGCAGCCCTCAAGTGGTATATATATAGTGGTCATGGTTACATCGATCTTAAAACATAACAAATTTGTGACATCTTTTCCGATATTCGATTGATGTATTTTTCACATGTCGCGGCACGCGTTATACAAAAATATAAAAATTTAAAAAGATTCGAATAGTTATAAGATTTCAATTTCAACAAAAGATGCTCTCTGAGCTGTACTCAACACTTTACAGTTTACGTTAATTCTATACTATCTAAGATTTGACGTGAGAAAATACTCGACACCAATCTTTTCATCTCTAAATTAAAAGGTGCGACCACCATTAGGTACGTACAATCAAGTATTATCGCAATCGAGTCATAATCACGAGTCACGACTACTACAATTTGGGTTAATCTGAACCCGTACACATGACATATAAGTGGAAAGAATAAATACCGCCCTCATGGGTATTCAAGGGACACTGTGTTATATCTTGCAAGATATCACGAGCAACCCCCATTTTACCAATATAAGTGTCTTTGGCTAATCTAAGCAAGCAAACAAAGAAGATGAAATGGTGGGATTCCGGTACAGCTAACGTTTGGCAAGCTTAGCTTTCTTTTTCGAGTTTTTAGTTGATGAAGGTAGACAATTGTGGTTGCCATCTTTCATTGCACCCCACAAAACCACTCCCCCCTTTTAGATTTTCGATCACTTTTAAGGGCCACTTACCACAACTAGAACTCACTTCACCATTTCCATTAGCTAGGTACACACAGATGAAAGATCAAATTAACACCATCTCTGAATCAACTAGTTTTCTTCTTAGCTGGTCATTCTATATTAATTAATCCAATCCCAGTTATGGTCGAAACGAAAAGCTTTATCGACTTTTATCATCATATTTAGCTACTAGGGTTCCCAGCCATCTTATTGACCACACAAATTCGATTTGTATTGTCTTTTGGTGATCGAGTTGTAGTGAAGGTTGTTGGACCATCAATTCATAACCACAGATATTAGGGTTTTCTTACCACAAGTAAAAATTGGTCATTGGGCCCGTACCCCACCTCCTGTCTATACACAAATAAGAACAGGAAAAGAAAAAGGGAAAATAGTAATTAGGAGCGTGCCTACCTGTAACACTAGGACTAAAGCAAGAATTAAGAGAAAGGTTTACATTCTAATATGCTATAAATATATATCTAGGGTTAGGGCTTTACCACCACCCACAAAGCATAGCAAACTATCCCATATGAACGCCCTCTCTCTATTCCTGTCACTCACTCTCACTCACTTTCAATTTAATTACCTTCCTTTGATGAAACCCAGTTCCTGATTAAGGATTTGGGGATCTGATTGGTTCCGGTTGAAATCATGAGGAAGCGTCAGGTTGTTGTGAGGAGAGAAGAACCTTCATCTTATACCATTAGGAACGTGAGATATGTAGAGTGCCAGAAGAATCATGCCGCCGGAGTCGGAGGGTATGCTGTTGATGGGTGCAGGGAGTTCATGGCGAGTGGAGAGGAGGGCACAGCTGCACTGACCTGCGCCGCCTGTGGATGCCACCGGAACTTCCACCGGAGAGAAGTCGAGACTGTGTGCGAGTGCTCTTCACCCACTTCGACTAATGAGGCTGCTTGATCTTCAAGAATAAGTAATACCACTTGATCTATTTGTTTAATTTAAGTGGTGGAGTTAATTCATGCATGATGTGGTGTATTATTGGTATTCATGACTGCTTGCTCTGTTTTTCTTCTGCTTTTCTGAGGGTTTGAGAGTGTTTAGTTTTCTGGTTTGATATGAAAATGAGTAGACCGTCTATTATATATATGTATGTTTGGATGGAGATTTAGAGAAATTTAAAATTATGGGATATAATTTCTGTGTTGATTTGAAGTGTGCAGCACCAAAAAACAAGAGTATTGGTCCTACCAATCAAAAACATAAAACATCATCTATGCTGTATTATCATACCTAATTCTAAATCTCTTTGTCGAAACCATCTTTAATTTGTTGCCGGTGTACTATAATGTAGTGTGTCTACAAACAACCCTAAACTTGCAGAAGGCAGCAGCTTCATGTTTATGTTGATTATTCTGCCCTAGCTTGGATCAATGAAGCAACCTAGCTAGATTTCTGAAACTGTATCATATAGGCTAAGCAATCTACATATTTGATAGTTTAGTTTATTTAATACATAATTGTTCGAGCAAGTAGATTGAAGCCTCTTTACTTCTGGGCATGATTACTGTATATAATTGGCATAAAGCATATATATTCATGAATGTTGCTGACTGATCTAAACAGCAGTTCTGGGATTATACCTCCTACACACTTATCAGTAGAATTAATATTGAGATTACTTTGTAGTTAAGACTTAAGGTCCACATATATCTAATCGTGTTGGTTGTTATAATGGAGGGTTTTCGAGCTTTAGAAACTACTGGAAAAGGTGATTAAAGCGCGCTTAATCTAATCAAAACCCACACTAATTTTGGTTGCTCAAACTAGCTCTCTCTTTTTTGGTTGGTCAAGGTACTGATTATCCCCAAGAATCTTCAATAAACGAGAGCTTAAACACATTTACAGAACATGAAGTTATGATTATTAGAACCATACATGTGCGTTTGTATGGTGATATCTGAAAATGGCAAGTGCAGAACAAGAGGAATCTTTCTTTCTTTTTGATGGTTCATAGCAGCAAGGGTTAATTTAGATATACGTATTCTTCATGTGAGTTGTTATAATCAAGTTAGGCGATGAGTATGGAGGGAACAAACGTTCAGGTAAACATATACATTCGTCGGGAATATGTCAATTCTGTAGAATATCAAAGCAGTATGTGCACACAGCACCAAGAGGAAAACAACACTGTGTTCATCATTACCTATATATATGCATGTTCTTGCTTCTAGTAAGGTAAGAGGCTACCGACCCTGGCCTCTATCAACAAAAAAACGAAACTCAGTGTAGTCTGCTTTCTACATTGGTGCTATGTATAAAATGGTATGCCAACTCATGGCCATCTGGTGCCATTGTCTTCCCCAACAAAAGATTACTACACTCTTTGGAACGAAACTGTACATCTTTTAACCTCATATATACGGGTAATTACTAATTAGTATTAATTGGATGTTAGACGATGACATAACATGAACCGAATTCAATATGAACCGTGCATGTTGCTCTATATGAACCAGAAAATGATGACAATTTTCGTCTTTACGTTCTGTCTGTCGTATCCCCATTGTCACTACTGGCTCGACATTTTTTCAAACACCGACCCTCACGCAGGGGAATCTCCACTCACTGCTTCCCCTAATATCCTCCCTTTACCACATCATGGGGGTTTCCGGAAAAGTTTCGCTAACCGGCAGGCAATAGAGTCCGCCGATATGCGCAAGCAAGCGTAGCGAATCACATAGGTGTTTCCGAGCAGCGAAGCTTACACCCATTCGCACTTCTCACCAAGCGGTATAGAAGGGTTCTTAAATCTAAGAAGTTAAAAAAAAAAGTAGTCGATGTTAGAGTTGTGCTGCACAATATCACTCTTAATTTGAAGTGAACATATATGCCACTCGACCCGGTCACAAAAAGTTATGCCACTCTTACTATATAGTCAGAATGCGGCATTAGTTTCATTAGCAGTGATCTCTTTGAGTACTGAAATTAGAAAAAATATTCCCAGCAATTAATCTTTTCTTTCTGTGCATGTGTACAACAGCATTAGAGATATATAATTGTGTACTTGAAAGTTCAAAAGAATAAGGCAGCATTCATGCTCTAAATTGTAAGCAAATTAATCTTGGGATATGTTTATATGTGGTTAATTGGGACTTAGGACTGCACTATTACATCCGAGGCCAGATATCTAAATCCTCCAATTCAGCATCACTAGTTATCCCAGCTATATACAAGCTAGATTGAAAGCAAAAATTACAAGTTGTACGTAGAACCAAATGGTAGTGATTGGTAAACATTTCCTGAAAGTTTAGTGTTAATATGTTCCACATTGAAACAGCGAGATCTTGGAAATGTAGTTTGAGATATCGATGATTAACTTTGATTGTGACGCTCATATTACTCTATCATTTTCATTCTCACCTTGCAAATGAATCAATCCGTGTTTCTATCGTCGGACCTGGCTGCAAGGTTCTTGCTTTCATAAACTTACTAATTACTATTGTTCGTTTACAGTACATTTGCATTGCCCTAGCTAAAAGCGAACTAGGTTCTTTCTTTTGGGATTTTGGGCCTTGAGAGGGGTGGCTGAACTTTCTTTCGGGCCACGGAGATGTAAGTGAACTTGACTATTCAAAATCAAGTTTTCACTGAACAACAACACAGCCACAGGTTCTGACCAAATGATTGAACTTTATACGAGTTGCGCCACACATATAAAAGATCCTACCAAATGTTAAAAATCTTAAAGTTGCTGAGAAGAATACATGTACAGTATCAATTCTGGAAAACTATGTATGCGTGCAGTCCAGAGGATCGACACACCGTGAACTTCTTCTTCAGAGCTTTTTTCTTTTCCAAGTACTCAGATCATTTCTTAAAACCTGATAAACTAATAATGTCTAATATATCTTCCAATCTATCAAAGCAATACGTAGCTATCGCTTAATATATGGTTCAAGTTCTGAGGGAGAGTTCACTTCGCTAGCTAACATATACATACAGAAACTGATTCTCATAGTACTGTTAATTATGACCGCAGTAGAAGTCCTATTTACTTGTTACCGTTAAAACCATGACAGGATTTCAAACTATGTCAATCTTTCAAACAAAATGAATATTTCTCAAGCTTAAAGTTTGAAACCCAACTAAATCTATGACACGGTTAAGAAGCACACAGTAAAAACCCTACAAGTGCTTGACCAGAGAGTAGAAAAACAAAGTTAGTCAGTTACTGGAATGGGATGCAAGCACGAGTTATACTTACCAAATGGGCCACGATACATTTTCCTATTTTGGTTATGGACGATTCGAAGTCCATTCCATTACACACGATGTAACTAGTGGTCTCAAACCAACACTTTTGGATTTGGGCTCTTATCAATTCGTATTATTAATTGCTCGGCGAAGGGGGACTTGGTAGTCTACAAAAACGAAAAATCTATTATGAAATTCAATGATCTAAATGATTCACTATATATTTAACCACATCTATATATACAGATAGATGCATTACGGCCATTGCATGGTGAACAAACGAAGTCGCCCAAATAGCTAAGAGAATAGGCATTACCTCTTAGAACAGAGCAGGTTTGAAACCAAAATAGAAAAACACAAGCAGCTAACCATCATAGGTGGTCAAGTTTTTTTTTTGGATGAAATGCAGGTCTATTAATCAAGGCACATGCCCAAAGAAGAACAAGGGACATAGCCCGGAGCAGACAAAGTCTGCAAACAAGATTTTCATAGTCATTGCCAAAACAAGCAAGACTAGAGAAATTAAAGAAACCAAACAACTAAAGAAAAGCAGCAATACAAATACAAAGTCTGAGAACGATAAAAAAAAAGCCGAAATCCAATAGATAAAGAGTAGCAACAGAACATTCCGGTTAGCTGAAGCCACCAAAAAGGGGATCATGAAGATGGAGGGCAAGGCAACCCATCTCTTGAGAGAATACCAACAAGGGAGGATGGCGGACAGTCAAGCCAGACGTCCGGGCACATTCTCTGTACCGTAAGCGAGCATAGGTGGTCGAGTTGGTAAGAGTCTCGGTATGGAACCCCTATATACAGGTTCGAATCTCAGCTAACGCTAATTTAAGTTAAATCTTAATTTATTCTTGGTGATCAGAGAGGAGGAAGCGTTCTAAAAAGATCCCTCGGCGTGGATTAGTCTCTGGGTCTGGAAAGCCTCTAAGGATACCGTCGTTGATACTCTAAAAAAAAAAACACACACAAGCAGCTTGTGTATATATGATCACATTTCACGTATTGATTATCCAGCAACAGTAGACAGTTGTTACCATCATTGTCTTTGTAATACCAGCAAGCTAGCTTATATCGATCAAGTAGGCTAAAAACACGCAGTTCTATTATGATGACAATCGATGCCATGGTTTTGAGCTCATACTATGCATGTTCGTCCCACTCCCACTTTGAAAATTGATCTGTTTTCACCGAGTTCTGCACAACCAAAGAAAAAGTTTTGCCGCAACCCTAAGCAAAAGCTTGCAGTGTGGCTCTTTTCAGTTTCTGAGATGAGGTTTCACAGTAGAAAAGAATACATATCTTAACCCAATTAGGGTTTGTGTCATCAGATTAGAATTACCACTAATAAAGCGATAAATGACTAAACAAGCAAGGAATATGAAAGATAGAGATTGTTATATAGAGATAGCCTCATACAAGGACCACCAAGTCACTATGCATAAATCTTTATGCTGCAATTGCAAATTATTGCGTGGTCCTATTCATTGACCCTGCAATAAGTGATTGAAATCTTTTTCAGATTACATCTGTTTCCCAATGCTTCTTCTTCTTCCCCCTTAAGCTTTATCTCCTTGTAAACTTAATTATAAGCAGGAATAACTAAAACGTTGAAAAGTTAATGGAAACAAAACCAAAAATCATCACATCATGATGGAGCTAGCGCTTATATTTGCAAGCTAATCTAATTTGTTTTGATTTCAAGCACGCTAGTGGAGTAAGTGAAGGCTACTTCTTTGGATTATATAAGATCAAATTCTCCTATACCCCCTTTTATTCTTTATTTTCCATGATCTTTGATCTTCGATCTCTAAGGATACAATTGCCTCCAATCACCATGAATATTCCAATGGAAATATAACACCACAAGCTTGGTAACAACTGTGTGCAACCACCAGAACTTTCTAAATATTCCTCAAGCTAAGACTAGGATCCCATACTTGCGTCTTTTTATCTGGTCGATTATCATTATGTTTAGAAGACAACAAACTTGTACAGTTGTATGTCCTTAAGTTTGATTCGATTTACATGAGCAATTAAGTAGTTTTTGTCTATTTATTAGGTGTTTTTTATATACATAGTAGAACTAAGTACATGTAAATTACGAATCATTCAAAGGGTCTGAGTCATCACAATGGTTTATATGATGCTTGTAAAAAGTATCGGTATCTAGAAAATATGGGTCATCACCAGACCCGACTGTCGGATGCATTATGCGGCATTTCTAAATTAGTTGTGGAGCTTTCTTCAAAAGTGGCTCTTAGCTAATAACCCCTCTTTTTCGATTAGTTTCAATTCAAGATAGTGTCCACTAGTCTAGAGACTCTATGGACAGAAGGCTCTATAGTGACACAAGAAAAACCTAATAACAATGAAAGGTACTCTACCAGAATCCAAGGGAAAAAATAGACTAGGCAGTATGACTAAACCAATTAAGAAGCCAAGATTGTGGCTCTTTGAATTGGCATGCCTAATTTCTCCATAGACAGCAAGTTGAGATTATTAACACCATGAAAATCCACCATGTGAATCAGTCTGTGGTTCTATGTGTTCCCCAGTTCCCTGTACTGTTGTCTTTCTTCACATGCTGCACCTATTAGGCTATTATGCACATTGAAAATGTGCTTAAGCATCTAAAAGCTTGATCTTTCAATTCCAACACATGGGAGCTGGAATGATGTGGTTTCATACTAATTTGGGCAAAACCAATAGACCTGTGTCTTAGTCACACCTTGGTTGGTTTTGCAATTGAGGGAAAGAAAATTTAAAGGAGATGAGACATTGCATTATGACTATGAAAGTAAAATGGTGCTTCTTGATTGTATGAATCCTTTCCCAACCCCCACCATGCCGTCTTTTGCAATGACAATAACATTTTGCTACCGTTTAGTGATTTTGAAATTTTGTCGTTTAAATTTGCAACAATGTTTAAATTAACTTTAAGAGTTAGAGAAATCGAAACCCAATGTGCATGTAAAATGTTGTATAAATCGTCTCGAAAAAGTAAGAATTAGATAACTGGACAGTCAAAAACAAGGTTTGTTTCGCTTATTAAAAAGAACAACTCGATCATGAAATTGCCACTATCTACGAAGCTAATCTTGTCTGTGAGGAACATGCTATCTTTCTTCCCAAGCAATTCTGGGCTCCAACAAAGATAGAAATCATGCGCACTTCCACATACTCCATGTGATCTGGAAAAGTATGTTCCAATGTTCGAGCTAGGTTTCCATACAACATCAAATAGTTTTTTCTTTGTAAGAAATGAATGATTCATTAATCAAATTGCGGGGTATATGAATCTGAATTTGGTGAAGAAATACCTGTAATTAGTTTCTGGGCACAATCTCTGACCAAACCCATGTTGTAATTAGTTTTCTGGGTACACTCTCACTTACCAAACCCATGTGCTATATATTCTGATTCTGGCAAAAGCCTGACGTGAAAGATAAATCTCATTTCAAAGTCTCAGATTTGAACTAAAAGCTCCTTTTTGAAGAAAATATTACTTGTAATTAGCAACTGCAGCTCATTTTCTTCAATAGGCCTGAAATTTTACACCATATATTACCACCAGATCATTAAATAATTGTACTCATTGCCTAAATAGGATGAAAATTGTTTCTCTTAACATGAACTATGAAATTCCTATGAAAGATATGGGGTTTGTAGTGGTTTTGATTATCACACTAAATCTAGCACATGGTCCCCGACTTCAATATTTGTTGTTGTATATGGGACAAATTTCATCTTAATTTTTGCCTTATTCAATGTTGGATTTTATATACCCTGTTGAAATCTTGGTTTTCGAGGGTTTTTTCTTCATCTTTTTTTTTTTTCAGTTATTTTATATTGCACGCCATTTGGCGAGATATGTTCTATCTTTCTAAAAAAAGTTTTGATTTAAGTGGTTGAAGAGACTTTTTATGATCGTACGTAACTGTGTCATCTCGTCCAATAGTATCATCTTTCGAGTAATTTGTCTCTTAATATAAATGTCGTTGCATGTTGCTCACCATTTGGCAAGAGATGATTTTCTTGTTCATGTAATAATTTTGACTAAATGGTTCGATGACGTTTTTTTAGCAAAATTGTAATTCACAAATCCCACTATGTATATCTCCATATTTGATGTTCCATTTTCGAGGTATTTCTTTGTCTAAATTTAAATGTCATTTTATGTTGCATACCATCCGGCAGTGTTTGGTTTCTCTAATTCGGAAAAGAGATTTAGACAAAATGGGTTAGATGCATTTTTTTTTTCTAAATTGTAACGACGTATTCAATACATTTATTGGGTTATCACTTTTCTAGGTTTTTTTTGTTTGTTTGTTTTTGGTTAAAATGAGCTGGATAGAGCAGAGTGCTCTCACACATCAAATTTATTAATAAAAAGAAAGTTTACAATCAAGTAGGATGACACGAAAAACCAAACACGATAGCACAAAACAAAATACATCAAATTGTTCTGTAATCAAGTAGGATGACACTTTTCTAGGTCTCTACAGCTCGAGATTCAAATGTCATTGTATGATGTCCACCATTTGGCAAAAGATGTTTCTCTTTTTTAAAAATAATCTTAATAGACGAATCAAATGCTCTTTTTCTAAGATCAGAATGACGTACTCGCATTATATATCTCAATATATATCGGAAAATCATATTGAAAAACCACTCTAAAATCTTTCCTAAACGGTTGAAAATCAATATTTTCACATTAACTATTAGCGACATTTCAATGAAACGATACACCGTCCATAACTAGAGATCGATCTAGGATGCATTTAGTTCAAGAGTCGAAGACTAACAAATTTTGTCAAAAAGCCAACATCCCCCATTCCCCACGAAAGGGTATACAGGGTAATTGATCGACCTAGTGAAAGACCCATGCTTGGCAGTTGGATCCTGAAAGGCATGCAGTATTGCAGTAAGGCCTAAGGACACGCCCCCCACAAAAACAAGAGTACTGACTTCATCCCATGACACTCCCCCAAAACCCCAAAAACAAACCCACAGAAAACCACACACCATTTCTGGTGGAAAACACCCCTCCTGCTTCGTCATCCATCTTATTAAACTAATTAAACACACCAATTAGCTTAATTAACCACCAACCTGATCTGCTTTCCTTAAAAGGTAAGCCTCAAACCTAATTTTTAGGTTATGCTAATCATGGCATATTTAATATTAATCAAAGATTGAGTACTCCCTAATTATAGCCTCACCATCCAATCCCCAACCCAAAAAAGGAAACACATTCCCCCATACCTTATTCAATATAAAAACCTAAAAGCCGTGATGGGATTTTACTTAGGACCATACCCATGATTAATTCTCCAAAATCTAAGCTAACCCTAAACTCCCAGATATTATATTTTTACTCTTGGATCAATATTCTTCATAATTAAAAGTGAACAAAGAATTGCGTAAAGCTACTGGGATAACCTAGAATAATTAACAACCGCCACCAAATTTCCCCCGTTGTGTTTTTGCTAAACTAGCTCGCTTTCTGCTTCTTTGTATCAGACACATGCATGATAAGAAAATCTCTAGCAATCTGTGATGAGACGTTAGATTCAGAAACAACAATCTTCTCTGCAAAAAGAAAAAGAGACACCCTGCAGGCTTCAGCTAGCTTCTTATTCTCATAGGAACAATAAAACTGGATTACTTTTTCTTAATTTGCATGAATTAACTAATTAATCAAGAAGAAGAAGATTATGCAAATTAATTGATTAATTTCCCTTTGTGAATCATGAACCAAAGCTCTAGCTAGCTGCTCCCCAGGTTATAATTAACATCCTCAGCATCAACAAAGTGATTTATCTCATTGATTAAACTAAACAGAATGAGAAAAAAGAGAAAAGAAACGAAAAAGGAATTAAACTGGGGTAGCTAGTCTTGATTAATACGTACTGGCTTCTCTTACTCTATGATGAGCTTCTCTAATTAAGTACTCTCTTCCTTATTAATTATTCTTCCAAAAGGATCAAGAAGAAGATGACGAACCACCGTTAGTGACACCGTGCGGGTGATCGCGGCCAACCTGGTAGTGATGGTGATTCGGGTTCGGGATGTTGCCCAGGCTCCCACCGCCGTTGTGGTGGTGGTGGTTCGGATGATCGTCTTCCTCGTCGTCGTCGTTGCTGGTGTTGTTATTGTTGTTGTTACCGTTCATGTTGTTGTGGAGTTGTTCATCAAGAGAGGTGTTGTTGGGGATTCTAGCCGTAACGGTGGCGCTAATGCCGTTAAGAGCGCCACCGCTACCGCTGACGACACCGTCGCGCTTAGCGAAAGTGTTCTTGTTGTTGTGCATCCACACTTTGAGAACACCTTTGTCGACTCCGATTTCGTTGCAGAACTCATGGACGATGTCCTCGTCGCGCTTCTGCATCTTCCACCCGACTCGTTCCGCAAACTGGAACATCTTGTCCTTCTGTTCTTGGCTGAACTTGGTCCGGAACCGCTTCCTGGAATTAGGCCCGCCGGGGGAGACAATCTGACCGCCGTGGTGGTTGTTCGGATTGTCGGAGAGTCCGGTGGAGAGAGCTAGCAGCATGTGGGGAGCTGATGGGTAGTAGGAGGAGGAGATCGGTGGCGGGGAAGCTGAATTGGGGCTTCGGTGTCCGATGATTGGCGGAGGCGGGTGGTGGCGGTGGTGGGGCTGGTACTCGATGACATGAGTCGCCGGAGCTACAGCCGGGATATTGTCCTCCGGGTCACGGCGGTGGAAATTGCGGTGGCATCCGCAGGCAGCGCATTTTAGCGAGGTGGGGTCGGATGGGGTGGAGGTGGGGGAAGGCATGAACTCGCCGCAACCGTCGAGGGCGTGTCCCCCTAAGCTGGCGGCGTGGTTCTTGAGGCATTCTTTGTAGCTGACGACTACAGGCGTCACGGGTATGTTACTGTTGTGGTGGTGGCTGTGGTGGTGGTGGGTTGGGTTGTGACGTTTGAGGACGCCGTTGCTGAAGGAGATGGGCTTGGCTGGCTGGATCCGGGTCGGAGTATCACTGTCGGCTTCCGGGGACTTTGTGCTGGCGGTGGTGGTGGTGATGGAAGGCGCTATATCCATCACTCAAACATCTAACAGTTTCAGAAACCGAGACAAAGATTAAACAAGAGCAATTAGAAAAGTGTGGTGGCCAGTTTAAGGGGTTAGGGTTAGGGAGAAGTAGTCGTAAAGATTAGTGTAAACTCGACCCTCTTCCATGGAAGCTAAAGCTAAGGTTGGGTTTGGGTTTGGGTTTTTTGAAACGAAAAACAGATAGGAGAGAAATGGTTGGGTTTAGAAGAAGAGAAGAGAAGAGAAGTGAGAGAGAGAAGTTTGATGATGGCGATGATGATGAGCAGTGATGACTGTCGATAATAAAAATCTGGGTTTTGTGGTTGTCCCTTCTTAACCCACTTGTTTCTCTTTTTTTTTTAACCCTGGTTTTTTTCTAATCATCCCCATGGTTTAGTTGGTGGGCCCCCTCCCCCGGGGTTAACATTGTTGTGTTGTAATAAATACACCTTAGCACCACACCCTTGTATGACAGTTTTTTCCCATTACAAATTTATTTCCCTAGAGTGGTCTCCTCAAACTATTCTGGCTCAAGGTGAATCTTTCCGGTCGGACCGTGTGACAAAAAAATCGGTGTATTTTTCCCTGACAGTGTTAGAGTAACCCAACTGTTTTTCTGACCTAAGACGGAAATCTTCAAAGAGTGTATGTGTGGAATGCTACAATCCGATGAAGTTTATTCTACAAGTGAACCGGATCAATATTACGGTCGGACAGCCAACCCCAAGATGTTGCCCTACTAAAAGAGTGACTGAGGCTATCATTGGAAGTGTAATGATGACTCGGTTGTAGGCCGGGTTGATCCGGATAGACAGTTAATGAGAAAATATAAATTAGAGGCCCTGCAAATCTCAGACATTGACTGTAACCCATCTTAATCTTTTTGTCAAGTTGCACAGTGAGGGGTCTGGACCGCTCCCACAGGTAAACCTTTTTCTTCTTTGTTTTTATCATATCACTCTCTACTTTGTGCTTAGCCACTCACAAAGACGATTCCACCCCATAATCACAGCCACATTAACCACGGTTCACATGGGCAGGGCTGGAATTTGGACTAATAAGAACGAATCTGTGAAAATCCAGGGTGTTTAGGACACCACGTCCTCCATAAATTAAAGGTATCTTTGTCGCGGCTTTAGAGAATTTTTCGGACGCGGAAAGGGGTCCTTCCCCAAACGACAACGTTTTCAGGTGCTCTCGCCAGTAAAGTAAACCGTACCGTTAAAACTGGGTCGTATAGGGCGCAGAATTATTAGACTACTGCATGGGAACGTAATCTTACTTAATACGTAATAAACCAGCTTGATTACGCGACACGTGTTAAGCTCCTCGTATACGACGACACGTAGGCGCCTAAGGACTGCCACGTTGCTTCGTAATACGGTTCGTACGCGAATTTTTAAGGTCAATGGTCAGCCATACTAATCTAATTTTAGGAAGCTGTGGTTATGTACGTGCGGGAGCACTGTAGCCGTTAAATGTGGTGGCGGGTAAATTTTGAGGGTCTGAGCGCACTGACTTTGTTGTAAATTCTGGGGTGCGCCATTAGCGTACTTTTGACGGATCGGGGGTAATTAATTCGGGGGTTAACGGTGAAAAAGAGGGGGCCGGGGGGTGGGGTGACGTCAGCGGGCCAATGATGAAGTAGCTAAGGTTTAAGCATCGAATTGTGTGTTAATCCACATCCGTTGCGTCCACTTGCATCGAAACTCGCAACCCGTGAGTTTTATTAAGGATATTGTTTGGATTTTATTAAAAGAGAAATTAATTTGGTTATTTCTTATCTGGAAGTTTTTAACCTTCCGAAAGAAGTGGTAACATTCTTGTCCTGAGGCCAACACTTGAAGTCAATTTTACTGAACAAACAACGAAAGTAAGAATATAAAAGAAGGTAAGAAAACTATACTGTTGTTCCATATGAGAAAGGCACGTCAAGTATGAGAAAACTTCAAGTTTTGCATGCCTAGCTTGGGAGTAACTACAAATCCTCCCTCTTACAGGAAAACTACAACAAAATATAGCTAGTAATAAAACAAGATACATAAGTTGCACGAAGTTAACATATTCTCATGTGAAATCGATAATTCTTTATCAATATGCGTAAATAATGGGAGGCGAAATTTACATTCTCTATTTTACAATTCATACTCTCACATTTCAGTTCCCTAAATAATTGGTCTAATTAAGTTACCAAAAGCTTGCTTGATCTATATAAATTGTTTTTAGATCTATCATTTCATGTGGAAAGTAATAAAGGCGGTAGGGTTCTGATGAAAGTTGTGTATCTGTTAACTGTATAGTGTATACATGTTTTCCCTTTATCGTAATTAAACAATGCATTTTTCCTTGAAAATGCAATTGTGTTGCTAGATTATTGTCACATTTGGATGTGTTAACCCCTATAATTGTATGATCATCTTGTAAGGATTAACCGATAACAACAATGTCTATTCAAACAACAACAACAAAAGTGTCCAACTCCATTCTATGTGAATTCAACTATGCTTTGGTTCATGGTTGAGGGTGCAGAAGTCACATGGGAGTACGAACTTAACTATCATTACTTCATTAGGTTTAAGTTGATCCTGTATTTACGAATATACATGGTTTATGTCCACAAGTTCACAACTACTCGACCAATAGCAAGCTAGCTAATGAACAGAAACAAACAGATTGAGCTGTATGATGTATGAGCGCTCTACGACTTTTGTCCCAAATATCCTAACTTAACTTGTTCCCGGATTCAATGGTGGAACCCGGTACGATCTCCGACCACTACATATGCATGGGACCCGAAAACAAATTGCCACTTCTGAGAGCCAAAAAGCTCCCCGATCAAGACCAGAGGCTTCAAAAGGGACATACCACCCGCACACCCACAAGTTTCCCATTCTTAGGGACACTCCATCAAATTTTATCATCATCCATCCTCTAATAATCACTTCTTCTCTTCTTTATCGACTTCGATCACTTAATCATATCGCGTAATAAGCGAAACTAATTAAATTTCAAATCAACGTACTTACATACTGCTTCATTCTCCGATTCAAGCTAATATTCAGATTAATGATGGAAATGTAGAACATGAAATTATAGCAGATCGAGTAGACAAATTAATGATAATCTGGTTGTTGATGGTACTGAGGCTAGTTTCCTACATGAGCAATAATAGTGCTTCTTGTTACCCAGCTTGCACAACCTGAAGATAATGTGGCACAAATGTTGAAAGCTCAACAACCCAAAATATAAACTAATTATAGATCTTTGAAGGGAAACAACACTCCTTCAATCATTAAATTAACAATCAATTAATCTAGCTAGATAGCCAGCCAGGGATGTATTTCGACCCTCAGACAATTCCCCACCATACCATCTAATAATAATGGTCATTTCACATATAAATACGCACCACAATCATTGAATACAAGTGTGATCGATGTTGATGTTACAAAGGTTATTAGTCTTGATCAAAATTTCAACTCAATTAAAATCTAATTTGGCCGAATGTTTTATTTTTCAAAAGTTGTTACGAATATATGAAATGACTGATTAAGAGTCGTAATACAAATGCACTATCATTATCTCTAAAGTTAGGAAAAGAGTATACAACACACCTTCTCTTCACGTCATACTAAATATATGGATTAGGGTGATAACTGATAACCTTAGAATGGATAAGAGGAGCTTAACCAACTAATCCTAGGAATTATTGTCTCGTTCTCATTTGAGTTTTGGCATATTACTCAGTGTACCTAATCACAATTCTTAGCTAACTAATTGAAACCATACAGAGCTGCATATTGCTTTTCATTTTCTCTGGTGCATATATGAGTCATATGCAGCTAAATGATTTGTACTAAAACCAAGTTGCTCAATCACTTAACCAACCCAACAAAATAATTGCATCAATTTGACCCTTTTTTTATGATAAATACCGAAATGAACGTACAATAACGGAATTAAGCATAAGGTGCTAGAAATGAATGTGAGCTCGAGTTTTCCAAGATGTTTTTCTTAGTAATAGCCTTTTACGTCCGGTGCTAGAAATGAAGAGATGGAATGCTAGCTTCAAGTCCAACACTAGGGCAAGTAATTATAAAAAAAAAAAAAAAAAAAAACAAATAAAGAGAAACCTAAGGCGCAAGCATGTATGTGTTTAATTATTTTAGGGTTCGTACGTTACTTTCTTCTTCTTCTTCTTCTTGTCCTTTCAACCTGGGATCTCAACGGGGAAGTTAGATATCACATTAACTCGAGCTCGATGGGGTCATACGTGGTGAAAGCTGCCTACGTTGTCACTGCAGCTTAATTAGATTGCTTTTTAACTACCCCTATGTCTTTGGGTAGGGAAATAAATGAGAGATTGATTGGTAGAACTTTAGAACTACAAAATCTGACCTGACTTAGTAAAGTAGAACTATAAAAATAAAATAAGTAGAATTATATATATATATATCTGAATTTATCATCCAAAGATTCCAAGCTTACTCGAAAGTTTCTAATTTATACTCTTCTCAAAAAAAAAAAAAAAAAAAAAAAATTAATGCATATAGATTAGTAGAGATGGACTGTTTGTATTTTTTTTAATGTCGTTTCACACAGATATCAGTTTGAATGCTTAGATCATTTCTCACAAAAATCTATGTGAACTAATAGTTGTTCACACTGATTTCCTATCTCATAAATCAATTACGATTTTGAATATAGGGTGTGACCCATGTAAACTATTCGTATGGATTTTTTTATCCGTGTGTAATGAACATTAGCCCCCCCTCCAGAGAGCACATATAGCCATTTCGTGAGTGTAGCGTGACTAATAGCTTGTTCTTATTGAAATCCGTGTGAGATAGTTTTATTTCACACAGATTAAAATCTGTGTGTAGCCTTATTTTTCTAGTAGTGAGAGTAACCAAAATAGAAGTACTCGATCAGTAGAGAGGGACTGTTTGCACTTTTATGCTTCCCACGTAATGGGTTAAGGCAACAACCGGCAGCATCACTTTTATAGAGCACTTGCACTTGCGTGTTTCTTCTCCAAGGTAGTATGACCTACATTGATCGACATCCATCCCAATTAGGCCATCCAATTAGGACTCCAACTCTAATTGGATCGAAAAGCTAGCTTATATATGGATGAGATTATCTCACAACCTCTATACAGATCGATCTTCTTTACTTTATAATCTTGAACATGTAAATCTAGCTTGACCGTAAAGTGTTAATCCTTGGCAGCAAAGACACGCCTAACAACATGCAACACCAGAGGAGAGTGAGTACTAGGTGCAATTGTTATTATGGAAATCGAAATTATTGCAGAGCAGAAATACTCTCAAAGACGGAAACTGCATGATGACCTTTCCATTTTTAAGCACACAGTTCCTTGTTGATGGAGCTACCTTTGAGCTAGGGTAAATTATGAAGATGAAAAAACATACTGAACTTGATACTCTCAAAGACGGAAACTGCATGATGACCTTTCCATTTTTAAGCACACAGTTCCTTGTTGATGGAGCTACCTTTGAGCTAGGGTAAATTATGAAGATGAAAAAACATACTGAACTTGATTGCTCCTGGTTTTTACAGTGTCATCAGCCTGATGCAGCAGCAGGGTTAAAACAGAATTAACAGATGGATAATTTCACATTCGTTTTCGATCAGAGTAAGATTCAATTATGAATGGCCTAAGTCTCTGAGCATAACCTATTACCTACCCGATATTAGAAGGACGACGATGAAGGAGACCATGCATACAGAAGATGCCTGAGATGAGAGACAGCTTAAATTTCCCATTAATGGCGTCTGACAAGTCTACCTAAATTTTGTTAAGTTGGTGCGCAGTTTGTGACTTCTTCTCTGGAAGGGATCGAATCGAATAATCATGATGAGGTTTGTGTAGGAGTTGCATACCCCTTTTAACCAATGCCACTGATTTGTCTTCTCTGCTGGGCTCACTACTCTAGCTAGATCATTGCACTAACCCTCAACGTAACTAGCTACCTACCTTGTGGCCAATTCAATTGTAGTAGTCTGATGACACTGATCTATGCCAATCTTGTGTCGAAGAACAGAGAATGCATCACTGAAATGAGCGAGTCAAAGTCTAGCTGATCGAGTAACGAAATGTTCAAATCTGGCATGGGATTCATTGATATAGATTCAGACCTGGAGTAGTCGAATATAACCTGTAACAAGAAATTGAGCATCAAAACTCATAGTTGTATTTGAGCTCGATCAAATTGATGAACTATAAAGATTGTTTGGGCCTGTTGCTTTGCAGGCATGTTGTAATTTGGGTCATTTTGCATTGGTTGCAGCTAGACAGGCTAAACAAGGGCCCAATAACTCGGATAAAAAACAGAAGGTAAAAACGGGTGGACCCCTGAGCCCGTTTTGACCCACTAAGCCACGCATGGTCTCCGCCTAGCCCGCAAAAAGCCCAGCCCGAGCAATTTTATTTTTAGTTTTTTAATTTTTTTTTTATTTGGTTCACCACGTTCAGAACGAGGTCTATTTGGTTCAGTGTTGAATCAAAACCATCTCCAGTTCTGCTCTTGCGGAGTTTGCATTATGGGTAAGTCTTGCTATTTTCTTTGGTTCTGTGTTAGATTTGGTTATGGGTTTTGAGATTAGGGATCTTCTCTTAGTCGCTTTGGTTGAAAACGATATCCAGATTACGTTAACTATATATGTTTTGGGAGTTGGAGAAGTTTATATGTATAGTGAACTCCTGGAAATTTGGTTGTCTTGTGGTATGCCTACTTTGGTATCGTGTTTGAGAGTGATAGATGAGTTGTTGAATCTGTGCTGGTATTGGTATTTAATTCCGAGAAACGGACACATAAAAATTTGGTCTTTGAAGATGAGAGCATTACAGAAAAGGAAGCAGCAGTGTGTGTGTGAGAGTGAATGTGCCACTATTCCATCTATGTGTTGTACTTTTGACTTGGCTTAACATGGAAATGTATGCTTTGCGTTGCATTTTCCCAGGAGGAGAAGGAAAGAGAGCTGCGTGCTGTCGAAAGACTTCGAGGCCTTAGAGTATGAATACTCTATTTCACTTGATAGTGGATTGCTTTGCTATCAGTCATATTTGATGAATTTGTTGTATTTGGACTATTAGGAGATATAAAATTCCAGAGGATACACATGCTCTTCTTCGGTCTTAGCAAAATATCAGCAGGTTTGTATTTGTGATTTTCTGTTGGTAAATATTTGGATTTGGAGTTCCCTGTACAGACCAACCCTCTAGAACGGAAGATGTTGACAGTGTTTGCCATGAAATTGAACTCGAGTTGGACATAACTGAATCAAGGCAGGATCAATAGTTCATGAGAAAAGGATGTTTCCATTGAAGCTTGTGCTCATGAGTGCTACCATGCCAGAGGAAGACTTCAGAAAGGTGTTTCCTGATCCACCCCAAGTTATAAATGTTTCGTCCAGACAATTTAAAGTAAGCACTCAGTTCTCAGTGACAATTGAATGTCATTATATCAATGAAGCATACAAAAAAGTCATTATATCAATGTCTCAAATGGCATGGAATCATATAAAATACAGTGGATTAGTAACGCATCAGCGATTCAACGCGAAGGACGAGCTGGAAGAACAGGACTTGGCCACTGTTTCCGCGAACGTTTGACATTGAGTTTCTTGACTGTTCTCCAAAGTCCTTGTTGACGGTGTTCTCCTTCTTTTGAAGTCTATGAAAATACCGGTGAGTAAAAAGAAGTAATTTTGTTCTTGATCTTGTTCAATTTTAATAACCGAAATGTTTGTATATTGAATTTATGTTAACTGAAAATTTTATTCAAATTGAACATTCTCAAGTTTTCTTTTGGCAACTTCATTCTTAGTACGAGGATATGGATTAACTCTGTGCATTCCCCTTGTTATTTCTAATTCGTTTTGCTTTAGATGTGTCACTGTCATGATTGTTGTTCATTCTTTCGGGTTGTCCTTGCTAGGTTTTGAGGCAATCATTTGTTGCCTTAGAACCTAACTTTCTTTCTGAAGCTGTTCTTTCGGATTGTTCTTGCCTTGCTTTCTTTTGCTACGTACCATAAGATTATTCTGTGCATTCTATTCACTCAATTAGAATACAATGCCGATTGCTTTCTATTTTTACGTATGGACTGATCTTGTAATTTTTGTTTTCTATTTCTGTGCGTCTTAGATATCCAAATTTCATTTTCGTCCTCCTCCAAATGGTGATACTAATGAAGCAGAGGATTGCTTAAAGCTCCTCGAAGCACTTGATAGAAAAGGAGAAGTAACACCTTTAGGTAAGGCCATGGCTTGTTACCAATATTTTCTCACCAATCTAAGATGCTCCTTACGGTTACTGAAATCCTAAATAAGAAAAGTTATTCCCGGCCTAATTTAGTGCTAGCATATGCAGTTGCAGCAGCTGCAACTTTGAGTGTGTCTAATCCATTTCATGGCCAATTTAGAGATGTTTAAAGAAAACACTATAACTTAGGTCTGGTGGAAGTTATATTGCACCAGTTAACAGTGAGAATATGAAGCAGCAAGAGATACTGATTAAGAAGTGAAAACTTCAAGTGCTTTGTGAAAACTTTCATAGCAGTAGCAGTGATGCTCTGTCAAGAGCTTATGCTAGTGCGTGGCTATGAACTTTCCAAGAGCGGAATGGGGTGCTGCAAGAAAAATGCTCTTCACCTGGAAACCATGGAGGAAATATCCAAGCTGAGAAAGCAGCTCCTCAAACTTGTCTTTAATCCATTTGGTGTTTATGGAGGTGTGAAGGAATTTTCATGGATCTATGGTAGTCAGAAAGGTGTTGAAACTTGAAAGTGTTTGGAGGGATGATGAGAAGCCTCTCAGTGTTGATGAGGAAGCGCTCTTACACCAAGCTATCTATGCTGGTTGGATAGGTAGGGTTGCCAGACGCATTAAAGGAAATGCATATATCAGGCCTGCATGGTCAAACAGACTGTGTTCCTCCATTTGCAGTCACCTGTTTCTAATACTGCTCCCGAGTTTTTGGTGTACAGTGAGTTGATCCAGACAAAGAAACCTTTCGTGTACAGGGTTACTTGTCAGTCTATATTGGCTTGTCAAGTATGGTCATCTTGCCAAGTATGATCGGCAGTATGACTACAACCTTCGTGGGAGCTTCCACAACATTCTTTGCCAATTAGTAATTTTGATCATAAAGTTGCAGTTCAAGTTTTTGCTTATGCTTTGTTTTGGATAGGCTAAGACCTCTGCGTGAGTCCATCACAGAACGTCCCTCGTACTGTTTTAAAGCCACAGGCAGCAGGTCGAGAACGGGTTCATAGTCTCTTGGTGTAGCTGTAGGAGAAAGAGATGTCAGCTATGCTAGGTTGAGAGACAGGGCCGGTCCAATGTTTTGAAGGACCCGGTGCGAGAAAAAATTGGGGCCCTTTGTGTTGAGAAAAAAAACTTGAAAGAACACTGATTATATATATCAACGACGTAAAACAAATAGTCCACTAATAAATGAAGAAACAACAGATACAATTAGCTATGAAAAATTGATCTTCTTGCACTCTTATCAGCAAAGTCATCAATCAATTTTTCATTATCAAGTTTTTCTAGGAATTCACTCTCAATTGAAATCAAAGCTAATGCATTCAATCTTGTTTGAGTCATGGTTGATCTCAAACAAGATTTTAGCAACTTCAATTTAGAAAAACTTCTCTCTGGAGATGCCACGGTCACTGGAACAGTCAATAATATCTTGTATGCAATGAATGCATTGGGGAAACAATTCATTCTTTGTAAAAAGTTTAGTATTGCACCTGCTGTTTTTGTTTCTTTTGGTAGATGATGTTGTATGATCTTCAATTCTTGATATAGTTCATCTCCATCCAAACCTGAATCAGCTTGTCCCGAGCCCTCTTTTCTTTGTAGCTTCCTTTCAAGATTTCTTGCAACGAGCCTTCAAATCCTCATCAACCAATGAATTCAACTTATCAGATGTAAAAAGGAATCCAAAAAGATCTTCATATTCCTCATATTGCTCAAACCTTTTCTTCAATGATCCAATTGTTTGATCAACTATGTATAAGAAATAATGAATTCTAAAAGCTTCCTCAGCAGATTCTTGAGGTGTTTGAGAAGACTCACCTGAAAGCTCATCAAATTTTCTCTTTCTATATATATGTCTCTTGTCAGGAAAAATAGGATCAATCTTCATTGATGAAACAAGTTCTTTTGCAGTATTGATGGCTTGTCTGAATCCGGTTTCTTTTGCAGTATATAAACTTCCAGTATATAAACTTCCACTGGACAAAAAAAAAGGGGCCCTTTGCCAGCCGGGGGCCCTGTGCGGCGGCGCCGACTTGACCGCCCCAGGGCCGGCTCTGTTGAGAGAGGTGTGGGATGAAAGTCCATACGAGTTGTATCTGGAAAACCGAAACAGGATTAACAAGAATTTTTACATGAAGTTTAAGGATATTTGGGTCTAGAGGCTTTGCTAAAGGCCTAAAGCTGTTTTCTAGAAAACATGGATCAGACAATGGCTGGTTTGGAAACTGTAACTTGCATCCTCTCGTTAATTTATAGTCTGCTTCTTTTGTAGCCAAAGAAACATACCCCCTTCTGTCTTCAATGACGACTATAGAATACAATTTTGAGTGTGTCGCATTAGAAGTTATAGTTCATCAGGAGATGAGCATATAAATCGCAAGGGGATTTCTATATAAGTTCCTTACTGCATAATTACACATTTTTGTTTGTTTTTCGATCAAGGATCAGTAGATTCGTAGAGGATCACAACCAAATCAAAGAATATAACCAAGTTCTAAATTGTAAACAGTTTGAACCAGCCATCCTACATTGTCGTCTGGTGGTAATGGTGGAACTGAATTTAACTCTCTCAAGTCTCAAGCACCGTTACTATCCAGTCACGCATGTCGTGGTGATATGGTGAAATATGACACCGTTTAATCACGCATATTGTGATATGCCGGGCAAGAAATATTGTCGTACGCGTGTATTATTTTTTTGTTGGCATTCACGTATATTGTGATATGCCGGGCAATAAATATTGTTGCGTGTTTTTTTTTGTGGCAAGATAATTTATGTCGTCTAAATATAATTTCTTTTAAATACCCAAAGTTATGCTTATGCAGTTATGCCAAAGAATCTTCGCATCAGTGATTAGGATACCAACACTATCACAAGAGATATCAACATGTTTTGAAGACCAACAAGAAGATTCATCAGGTGTAAGAGAGGATGAAGCAAAGATTGAGGATGTGTTTATTGTACTTTTGACACAAGAGTCGAGTGGCTGGGCCAAACTGAATATGCAGATGATATCTTCCATGTGGAAGTTTGATCATGCTCACATGAAAGAACATGAATAGTGCTAAGGTATTACCTTTTCTTGCTTCTTTCTCTAATGCACCGTGCAATCCACGACTCCTTTGTTTTCTATATTGCAAATTGCGTAAGCTTCATCCTTTCCCATTTATGTAATGGTTATCATAAACTTGTTTTTATAAGTGGACCATGAAACAACTTTAATTTGCAATTTGCATTCCTCAAGTTGGTGCCAAAACAGCCAACTTTCCGCTGCCAAACTTGGCTAGTATGAACGGCTGATGTAGAAAAATAAAGAATATCTTTCCTATTGGAGAGAGGAGTATGACTACAAATTCCCCATAGAGCAATCCCTTGCTCAACATTCAATATTTGCATACGCTAGAAGCAAATTGCATGTATTGATTTGGTTAGCTTCACATGTATTCTAGCCTACCTTCTTTCTAGGTCAGTCGTTGAATAAATCAAAATTTACCAACATAATATATATCGAACATGATACATGATACACATAAACTCCACTTGTTAGACATTTCGATTTTGAGGCATTAAACTCTCGTATTTTCTTATTTATGCGACGTTACAAACACACAATGTACTAATGTACCAATGCATATTGCGTTACCAAACAAACTTAGGTTTAAACAGTAGATAGTGTTAGATGAAATGCCTCCGCGATCTCGCTGGTCCATGACTTCACATCTTGACGGTTATCTTGGGAGGAAAAATGTCGGTGAAGCAGTTGAAAAATTGGACTAGTGTGCATCGGGAGGGAGCAGAGAGCATTAACATAGGTAACATGCAAGCAGTGCCATTTGAGAGAGTGATCGAGTGTGTATGGGAGATATGGACCATAAAACGAAAGGGATGGGAGGAGCGCAGGTTTTGCACTTTTGTCATATATATCGGCCCGCAGCAACCGCAGCAGCAGCGGCAGGAGCAAGAGGAGTGCTAGGACCCCCCAAGTAGCTTTGGGTCATGTGCTCTCTGCTTACTGCCTTTAGTGCAAGGCACATGGTAAGAGACACAAAGACCCTGCCTTTTTTCAACCCAATGATTCTCCTTTTCTCATTTTGATGCTCTCTTCTCTCTTCTCTCTTCAACCTCACTTAACTACCTCTACCTTCCTTCTTCAATGCACCACAGAGTAACAGAAAATAAGGATACAGTTAGTTCACACTTCACCCTAGCCCAACTAGTGCCCTTATCTCCGGGTTGGGTTCCCTTTTGTATGGCTGAGCTGCCCTTTATACTTAATGACTTCATTTGTATCAACCAAACCAGTTCACCTACAAGGTTTTCTTCCCATTATGGCTCACCATTTTTGTACCACATACAATAACTACTGCATTCTTGCAGTTCTGTGTTTGAAGACAAATGCATTCACTTCTGGCTCAAATAATTGAGGGTTGTTTTCACATTTCTGAGCAGTAGTTTGGTAGTCATTTTCGATCTTAGTCGTGTCGAAAATTTTACAGCGGGTTGAAGTATCGGTACATTGAAGCAGTAGGAAACTGTTAACTTACAGATTTTACAATGTATTGGCGTTCTTACAAAGAAGCAAGTAAAACTCAAAAAACTTGCATAATCATATCCCAGACTGTTCTTTTCTTAACAATTTTCATCTGTGATTCTGCCCAATGAGAAAATTTTCACATTTTAATACCAATCCAAGACAGTGCTGCAGGAGCCATGAGCCTATGATAATGCCTCTGCTATATGCTATGATATTTTAATCTCACATCCCAAGTAAACTGATGAAGATATTTTCCAAAGTAATCATGACTAAATCTGACCAAAGTTGGATAATGTTACCCTCTTCTCCATTTCAGCTACATTCTAGCCGCCTGATCAATGTGCTTAGAAACGTGTCCTTTGATCCTGAGCTTTCCACAACTAGCACCCCATGTGAGTATCTCTACCCAACAAGTTTCCAACCCCATTGAATCATTGTGTATTCCACTATTTATACCCCCCAAGAACCACCAAGTACCACCCCACTCTAAATCTAACCCCTTCTACTGTTAGCTCCCTCTTCCTCAAGCTTTGAGAGTTTGAGGGTTTGGTTTCGCCATTTCAGGAGGGGTTAGGTTTGTCTGTAGCAATGGCCATGGTCAAGTTTGTTGCTGCTTTGCTCCTGTCACTCCTTGCAATCTCCATGCTCCAAACCATGGTATGAATCTCTACATTCACTCTCTTCATTTCACACAGAAAAAGAACCAAACTTTGATGCAATAAAATGAGATTTGACCCACATTCATAAGTTCTAACATGTTCTGGTTCATTAATCTGTGCAGGTTATGGCAAATCATGGGCATGGAGGTCACCACAAAGGCAATGTAAGATCTCTTTTTCTTTAAAGCTTGTGTCTTTACCTTGTTTATGATCCTAATGGCAGCCTTTTGGTTAAATTTTGGTACTTTTCTGTGATTTCAGAACCAATATGGACCAGGGAGTCTCAAGAGCTACCGTAAGTTCTAAACCTTTAGTGTTCATTTCAATTTAATTATTTGTACTCGACTCAGATCTAGAACAAAAGCTTTAGTCTTTTGGGGTTTTACAATGTGATTCCTAGTCAAAGTTTTGACCATATTCTTGGGGATGTGTCTGACTGTATTGAAAAAGCAGAATGACTGATGTTGGTTTTGTTTCATTTGGAATGACCAGAATGCCCATCACAGTGCACAAGGAGGTGCAGCAAGACCCAATACCACAAGCCTTGCATGTTCTTCTGCCAGAAATGCTGCAGCAAGTGCCTGTGTGTGCCCCCAGGTTTCTATGGGAACAAGGCTGTGTGCCCTTGCTACAACAACTGGAAGACCAAGGAAGGAGGACCCAAATGCCCTTGAAGCCTTTGAGCCCTCTTTCTACTTATCTAGTTTACTCTAACTAATATATATGATCTGTATTCTCTTTGAAAACTGGGTTTGTTTTTGTGGGGTTAGAAGGGACTAGATCCGAAATCTCTATGATCTAGTCACTGAGAAAGAGTTTACCTAAAATGTGGCTATGGCTATTATTAATCTATATAGTCACTGATGCAATTTCTGGTTTTTTACTTGCGTGATTTGTGGAGACTATTATATTTTGTTTGTATCCATGGACATGAAATGAGGTTTTGGAATTGGGATCCAGCAACCAATGACATGATAGCAAATAGTCATATTCAAAAAAAATAAAAACAAATAGTACAAGGGACATCCTACTTGTACTCATCATGGGCAACTGCAGCCATGTTACCGGTTTCTGTTTAACTCAGATCATCATGAATCTCTTCACCTTTTACCTTTTAGAAATTAGGATAGGATAGAAAGGGCCAAAGGGGAAATAATATCAAGAACAAAAAACTGAGTTTGAATCGACCTCTCTTTTTCTCATCATTAATAGGATGCACATCCTAACATGGTTTCAGGATGGAAGTTTCATGTTGTTCATGTAAATGCCAGTTTTCCTATGCCAAAGACGCTGAAGAGCTCTCTTTGGGTCAAGAAATGTATACACAACTGCTAAGAATTGAAACCCAACCCACAAGAAACATGGGCCAACCGAGGCCCAATTAACATCTGTGGACTGAGAAATAACTGTACATGGGTCCCTATTGTACATTAGCCCAATTGAATACCAGCAGTTGAATAGTCGAATGGAGAATCCTGCATGGCATATAAGGATCTCTTTTACCAATTTATTCATTACCTATAGCTTAGCTAATTCCCTGAGAACATGATCTAAGATTGAATTTGATACTTCCCCAAATCAATGTCGAGTTTCTCAAGTTCTCACACTAGTGATGAATTGAGTCTCTCATCTGCACAGTATGTGAGCTCTTGTATAATATAATGACCCAATTGCTCCGACCCACAATATATAGGACTAAACTTGTGAAGATCTCATTGATGTGATATGATGACCAATTGATGCATCCATGAAAAGAGAAATGGAGGCAGGGAGCTTGAGCACTTTCAGATGAACTGAACTACTGAGATCATCCGTAGTAGTCTATACTGTTTAATGGATTACAGCTAGCTGTGTTGGAACTTGGAAGTGTAAGCATGGTTATGTACTTTGGAAGCATGGCTGGGGTTATGTCTATTGTCCTTAGGATTTCCATTCCTTACTGTACACTTTACTTGTATAGCTTAGTAGCTTACCTCGGTGCATGTTCTCTTTGTCAGATGGTAGATGCTCTTTCCCAAATCTATGTCCAGTTTCTTTATCAACCTTTATGCAAATTTTATGTCAGTTAGTCATAATGAAAGTTGGTTAGTTCATTACTTCCTTGTAATGGTGTGAACTAGTTCATCACCTGCTTTCACCTGCTTAAACTCAGTGAATACACCACCTACAACTACTAGTACTACTACTCAATTCATCGAAGTCCAGTATTCCTGTTCTTCTAACTTCATCATCATCACCCTGCAGGCTGCAGCCATATATGCATATATGCATGCTATGAATTAGGCAGTGGCGACATCCAACCTAAACTCAATGCATATATGCATGATTCATATAAGTGAAATAAGTGAAGAATGTCCAAATGATGTAATGTAACATGATCATGTGAAGCAATCTCAACTCTCAAGTACCACTGATTTAATTGAAGTCTGGAGTTCTTTCAAGAAATATTATTGAACAAAAGTATTCCACTTAGATAATCACCTACAGCTGAAACATATCATTTCACTGATTGCAACTGAGATGACTGAATCCCTCTAAAAATTAAGTTGTTGCATGAATATTGTAGCATTTGTTAGATTAGGAGTAACATGAGAGATAGTAATGAGATGGCTGCAGGATCCTCTCAGTTTTCAAAGTAATAGTGCCAATATTTGCAGACGAAGTTATAGATTTGCAGAAAGATGTGAAATAATTGGTTCACCTGGTTTAAGTGCTAGCGAGCTTCAAGAATCAAAGAAAATGACTATAGAAATAGGTGGGCGATTGGTGTCCATCGCTTATTCCATTTGTTTGCTGCTGTAAATCAATTGAGTAAACATACAGAACAAGCGATGGACTCAAACGCCGACCTATTCAGTCATGAAAAATCTGATCATCACACAAGGTAAGAGGGAGAAGAAGCTAGTAAGGAAACTCTATTAGCTAGCTCTAGAGTTTTGGACACGTAAAAGAGAAGAAACCCTTTTCTTCCGGCCAAGTGAAACGGACCTACAACCGTTAAAGAGCACACTACTAATTTTGTATTCTGAAATTCCTAGCCAAAGTAACCATAGTACATAGAGCACACTAGTAAACCAATTACATAGAGCACACCACTAATACACACCCCTAACATTGTGCATTTGATTCTTAGACATAACGTGGATACCGATCTAAATGCATAAATTCAAGCTGAATCGAGAGGGTCTGTGCAGGTAACAACCTGCCTATCATTGTCGCTTTTCATTCTCCTTAGCTTGAATGAAAACGAGTGCGGTGATATGGCCTGGATCGGCTTGTCAGTGACCCGAATGAAGTTGTAACTCCATGCCCCTAGTAGGGTTCCTATAACAGGTCCAACCACATAGACCCAAATTCTGAAGGTATAAAGATAGTTGACAATCCTTTTATCCTGCAAAACACCTTGAGATGCTGTTATCTGGTCAAGAACAAGTGGCACTAATATCCCTTATGGTTTTAGGTAAAACATGCATTTGCATATCACTGTTTTTCACAAAGGTTAGCAGCTTCGCTTGCTATTCTAGTACTGAGTCTGTTGCTGTCCTGAGTTTCAAAGTCTGTTATATTAGTTTAATAGGTCTTTCAATTTCAAATGGACAACTGAGTTTGTGGGAAGTGTCTTGGCGCTCAAACCAGTCTACGGGTTGAGATCTTTTGTTATGCCAACCCGTGACCAAGTGGTTTGCTGCTCAAGGCTCCAGCTAGGATTTTATGATACGTTATCCTATGCAGAGCTGGTCCCTGTGTGATTCAAAGACCAGTCGCTATCGGCTGTGTCAAGGTCCACTAATGAACTGAGTAAGAGGGTTTGAAACCTCTTTGCTCCCTGTTTTGAATCGTTCATGTTTTAGGAAAGGTATCTTTGTCTTATTGAGGTTGCTTGTGTCAACTCTCCATTTGGTTACATCACTTTCAGTATGGGAACCAAACAATTCTGTCCAAACTTTTCTGAAACATGTTGAGGTCAGCTTGCATCATCTTTGATGCCTTGTCTGCCTATATATATCTATAGCTTTGGCTTTGCTCAATGGTTGTTGAAAACTGTCTTATTGCGTTTTCTTTGTTGAGTCTAGTTTTTAGCTTGCATTGTTCATGCTGCTCTAAGTCTTCTTCGTGACTGTAAACCTTAGAGCTTGAACTCAAAACTTCTTTCATCAACTCATATCATGTTGCATACCATGAGGGATGTGTAGTGAAACCAACCCAAGAAGTGTTCAAGGTTGAATCAGCTAGTGGTTAGCTGAATTCACGAATAAGGCTTCTAAAAGTGTTCCATGTTGTAAGAGCTTAGAAACAAGAGAGGGAATAAGTCTAGACTAGTTCGGGACTAGGAAGGATAGCATTGTGGTAGTGTATCACTAGAACTATTATTCTTGTAAGAAGTTACTTCAACTTAGTGGAAAGTTTTGTCTCTCAAGAGTTAGAGACACGTAGTTTTTCTCCCTGCATTCAGGGTTTCTGCGAGTAAAAAAAACTTCCTTGTGTTGATTCTTTATTTGCTGCAATTTACTTTCTGCAAACTCGTATCATGTGAATCTGGGATAACACAAGTCATTGTTATCCTCGAATACAAAAGTCAACGAAAATTCAAAAAAGGCCTATTCACCCCCCTTTAGGACCTTTAAGTGGTACCAGAGCAGTTCCTAGCCTTTGCTAGTAAGATCCTCGGGTTTTAAAATGGGTGATAGAGACACTTCTGTAAACTGTCCTCCATTGTTTGAGGGAAGGAACTTTTCACAATGGAAAATCATGATGACCGCATTCTTTATTTCCCAAGATGATGGGAAACAATGGATGATGGTTGAGGATGGCTGGTCAGCCCCAGAACGGACCTCGATCCAGGTAGGTGCAAGTGTGCCGAAGCCTAGATATGAGTGGACCGATTCAGAAAAAATTGCTGCTTGGATGAATATCAAAACTCTTAACAGTTTGTACTCGGCTTTCTCTGAGGGGGAGCGCAAAAGAATCATTACCTGTATCTCAGCCAAACAGGCGTGGGAAGTGTTGCTAACAACCTATGAAGGTAATGAGCAAGTGAGAGAACAGATGCTCCAAGATCTTTTGTTAGATTTTGATGAGCTGAAAATGTCCGAAAGTGAGTCAATAGATGAGTTTTATAGTCGTATTTTGAACATAACAAATCAGTGTGCTGGTCTTGATTCTCCTCTAGAACAATCTAGGATTGTCAGAAAGTTACTTAGAGGTCTTCCTCCTAGTTTTGAGAATAAGAGAGTAGCCATATAGGAATCCAAGGATTTGAGAACCTATTATCTAGAAGAGCTAGTAGGAAACCTGAAAACCTATGAAGCCCATAAGAAGGGTTTGATGAAAGAAAAATCCATTGCCCTCTCCTCTGTCAAGGAAACTGAGTCAAGTTTACAGATTAAAATTCCTGAGGATGTCGAATACAGTTTAGAAGAGTGTGCCCTCCTTACAAAACAGTTTGAAAACTTTCTCAAGAAAAGAAGGAAACCGTTCTCCTTGAACCGGGGTTTTGGGAAACCTAGATTTGGTGTGACATCACAAGATAGAGGTCATGACAGATATCCTAGGAATTCTCGTGTTGAGTCCTCTCAGGATAGAGGTCAAGATAGAAATCCTAAGGGTAAGAGTTCCCAAAGAAGCGATGTGTGTTTTGAGTGTAAGGGTGTGGGACATAGAGCTGTTGATTGTGCAAATAGGAGGATTCACCATCAGAAGGCTCTTGCCGTCACTTATAGTGACAGTGAAGAGGATCCCTTGTCTGATCAAGAGGAGGACACTGTGGCTTTCATAGCTCGGGTTGTCCTTGATCCCTCTTTGGATCATGATGAAGAACCAGTTGCCTTCATTGCCACGGTATCTCAAATCGAGACTCCGGAGGATGATGAAGATGATGATGGAATGCAAAAGTTCACTGAACTTGTCAACACATCAAAGTCCATGTTATCTAAGATAGATATCCTGACCAAAGATCTTGCAAAGTGTGAAAAAGAGAAAACAAGGATACAAGCTGAATTGCTGTCCCAGCAAAAAGTGTGGAGAGCCTAAAAGCTGAGTCTAGAAAGTTCTCTTAGTGGTCTTAAGGCTGATAAGCTAATGCTTGAAGTTTCTCTCAAGGAATCTCAACAACAGTTTGCTAAATTTTCAATAGGGTCTGAAAAATTGACCAAGATGTGTGGAATGGGTAGACCAGATAAGAACAAACAGGGTTTAGGGTTTGGAACTGGCGAGAACTCTAAGAATAGTGGAACTGTGTTTGTCAAAAGTAAAGTTCCTGATGCTAAAATAGTGACTAACAAGGTTGAGTCTCTAAAAAGATTCAAACCTACCTGTCATCACTGTGGTGTTCCTAGTCACATCCGACCTTTTTGTAGGAAACTCCAAAACAGCCAGGCATACCCTAGGAGAAACCAAGAGTCTACCAGTTTTCAGAACAATAAGTCAGTTGCAAGTTTCTTCACATCTTTCCAAGCCACTCTAGAAAAGTCCCTACAGGAATTTGCTAGGATAGCTAAGGGTCTTTCTGTCCCTGTAGCTAGAGAACCGAATAAGAGCTTAGCTTGGGTTAAGAAGAAGGAGTCCAGACCTCATGTTCTCCAAACCCCACACACAGATTCAAAGTCTTTTGATGAGTGTGACAGTAATCCTGATGAGAAAAACATTGTCTGTTTCTTGTCACATGTCTGGACAAATCTAAGGCATGTTAAGGAGTCTAGAACAGTAGCAGTGTGCCGCGTAACTCTTACAGCTCTCACAGCGCGTTGTGCTGATTCCTGGTACATAGACAGTTGTGCTTCAAGGCACATGACTGGAGATCCCAAGTGGTTTTCGTCTATGGATGACATTCATCCTGAAGGGAATGTTGGTTTTGGGGATGGAGCTCGGGCTCCGATAGTGGGAAGTGGGACAGTAAATGCCCCTGGTCTTCCTTGTTTGAAAAACGTCCTACTGGTCAAGGGTTTAGAAGTGAGTTTGTTAAGTGTAAGTCAGATTGTTGATGAACATGATTCAGTCACCTTTGATAAGCAGAGATGTGTTGTCTTAGATGGTAAAGAAAAGAGCATAATGAGAGGAAAGAGAACTAGGGATCAATGCTATTGTGTTGTAGCGAAAGAGAAGTTTTCACCCCAACTTTGTTTTAGATCTATGATCTGTGAGGAACCCGTAGATCTCTGGCATAGACGAATGTGTCACTTGAACCATCAAGATATAGTGAAGCTGTCTTCAAAAGAAGCCGTCAGAGGGATACCAAAGCTTGCCGGTATCCCCTAAGGTATGTGTGGTGAATGTAAAGTTGGTAAGATGACTTGGACCTCTCATCCTCTATTAAATGCTGATCCTACTACTCATGTTCTTGAACTGCTGCATCTAGACTTAGTAGGACCTGTTGAAACTAAAAGTATTGGAGGAAGAAAGTATGCTCTTGTAATTGTTGATGATTTTTCTAGATTCACTTGGGTGAGATTTTTGTCTAACAAAGGTGAAACTTTTGAAAATTATTACAGTGTTGCTAAGAGAGTCACAAATGAGAAATTGAATGATGACATGCATATTGTTAGGATCAGATCAGATCATGGTACTGAATTCGAAAACTCTTATTTTGAAAATTATTGTGAAGAGTTTGGTGTGCATCATGAATTCTCTGCTCCTATCACTCCACAGCATAATGGCATTGTAGAAAGAAAGAATAGAGTTCTTGTGGAATTATCTAGGGTTATGCTAGCTGCATCTGGTCTTGATCATTCTTTTTGGGCAGAAACAGTAAACAATGCTTGTTACACATTAAACCGTGTAATTCTTAGACCTGGAACAACCATGACTCCCTATGAGATCTGGATAGATAGAAAACCAAATATCTCTCATCTCAAAGTGTTTGGAAGTCCTTGCTTTATCTATAGGGACAGAGAGTATTTGACAAAGTTTGATGCTAAAAGTGACAAGGGTGTGTTCCTCGGCTATGCTGGAAATAGTCGAGACTATCGGGTGTATAACAAGAGAACTTGCAAAACTATGGAATCAGTAAATGTGGCTGTTAATGATGCTCTTGTTTGCAAGAATGATGGGTGTGTTTTGTCTGAGCAGGTATCTGAACAAGAAGCTGAACCTACTTCATCTGAAACCAAGTCTGATCAAGGAGATAATGACTCAGGGATGGATGATGACACAGATCTTCCAGGATCTGGGAAGGATAGTACGCTTGCCATTCAGCCAATTCACAGAAGCGGCAAAAGACAAGTACAGAAGGACCATGATCTATCCCATGTAATTGGGGATGTGTCTAAAGCCAGAAAGACTAGGAGTAAGACTGGTTGGTTGGTGAGCAATTTCTCAGTGTTTAAATGCTTTGTTGCTATACATAAAGATGACATCAACACCATCACATACTATGGCTTTGTTTCTATAATATAGCCAAAGAATGTGAAGGAAGCCTTGCTTGATGCTGATTGGATCAGTGCCATGCAAGACGAGTTGAACCAGTTTGAAAGAAGCAATGTTTGGCATTTAGTGTCTAGGCCTAAGGACAAAAATGTCATAGGAACCAAATGGGTGTTCAAAAATAAAACTGATGAAAAAGGCATTGTCACCCGAAACAAGGCAAGACTTGTTGTGCAAGGGTATTCTCAAATAGAAGGTTTAGATTTTGATGAGACCTTTGCTCCTGTAGCTAGACTTGAGTCAGTTCGTCTTCTACTTGCCGTTGCTTGCTATTTGAAATTTATCTTGTATCAAATGGATGTGAAAAGTGCTTTTCTGAATGGTATCCTCAAAGAGGAAGTGTATGTGGAACAACCCCCAGGATTCCAGAGTCTTACCCATCCTGACCATGTTTACAGGTTAGATAAGGCCCTCTACGGTCTTAAGCAAGCCCCTAGGGCTTGGTATGAGAGATTGTCGAATCACCTTGTTGACCATGGATATGTGCGAGGCTCAGTTGACAAAACAATGTTTGTCAAATGTACCTCAGAGCACATTATCATTGCTCAGATATATGTTGATGACATAGTGTTTGGGTCTACTTCTCCATCTCTGGTGCATGAGTTTACTGAGCTCATGAAGAAAGAATTTGAAATGAGTCTCTGTGGGAAGTTAAGCTACTTCTTAGGTCTTCAAGTTGTGCAAAGTCAAAATGGTCTGTTTATCTGTCAATCTAAATATGCACAGGACCTTGTTAAGAAGTTTGGGATGGAAACGGCCACTGCCTTCCCCACTCCTATGAGCACCAGTTGTAAAATCAGTGCTGACCTGTCTGGTATTAATGTGGACCAAACCAATTATAGGAGTATGATTGGAAGTCTTATGTATTTGACTGCTAGTAGACCAGATATTGCTTATAGTGTTGGTGTATGTGCTCGTTATCAAGCTAATCCCAAACAATCTCATGTCAAAGTAGTAAAGCGCATAATCCGATATGTTACTGGAACTCTTGATCATGGAATTAAGTACACTTTTGACACTAATGTTGAGATTGCAAGATACACTGACTCGGACTGGGCTGGAGATGCAAATGACAGAAAAAGCACTTCCGGTGGTTGCTTCTTTGTAGGCAACAATCTTGTTTCATGGCATAGCAAGAAGCAAAATTGCACCTCTCTCTCTACTGCTCAAGCTGAGTACGTAGCAGCTGGTAGTTGTTGCACACAACTCATGTGGATGAAACAGATGCTTGCAGACTATGGTTTCCAGCAAGGTACGTTATCTCTTTTCTGTGATAATACTTCTGCCATAAACATCTCAAAGAATCCAGTGTTGCATTCTAGGACCAAGCATATAGAGATAAGATATCACTTCATTCGTGGCTTGGTTGAAGAGAAACTACTTGAGCTTACTTTCATTCCAACTGAAAAGAAATTAGCTGATTTGTTCACTAAACCACTTGACAATGCTAGGCATTTGAGTTTGTGCAAGGCTATAGGGTTGTGTGACAACAAGTAAATACTTCCCCTGCTAGTGTGTGTGTTCTGTTGGTGTACATATGTTCTGAAATTTAAAAAAAAAAAAAAAAAACTTTTGTTTCCAGTTCCTCTTTACAGGTTCAGGATTAGAAGACCTTCTTGGTATCCTTAGTCAGTTTTTGAACTTGACCTAGGTGACTATCTGTCTTTCCTTGCCTTGGTTTAGGCTTACTCTTCACATAGGTGTGTGCACATGTTTTGATGGTGTTATACGTGGCCTGGCTTTTATTGCAAATCTGCAGTCCTCTTAAGCTCACTCGTAATGATCACTTTGGTTGCACTAAAACTTGGGCTATATACTTGAGATGAGAGTTCATACTAAGGGGGAGTTTGCATACCAAACTAATCTCAAAGTAAACATTCCTTGATTGTGGTGAACAATACAAGGGTGGGCTGAAAAGAGGCTGGTTTGAAGGTTGAGGTTCAAAGAACTCAATGATCTAGGCTAATCTCAAAGTACACATTCCTTGGTCGTGATGAACGATATAAGGGTGGGAAGAAACGAGATTGGTTTAGAATTAGGAAGTCTGGTTGGAACAAAGTTGAAAGAAAATGAATGACAAATCACAAATGACTTCTTGAATCAGCTAATCCTCCACTTGTCATTTTATGCAGTGGGGATTTCTGAGATGCATTCTATCCTTCGATGAGTTCGGATGATGTGTCCATATGAGTGTCCTTGTTACACATATTGTCTAAGGTCAACTGATCTTGTGAAGCAATGACACATTTTCTGCTACTTGAACCTATGAGGATGATTTCTCAGTTAAGGCTGTGATATTAATCAAATAAATTCATGGTTAAAAGTAGCCTCTGGACTTTAAAATCAAATTCTGGAGAGATAAGGATGGAAGGACCAGATGATATCCTTGCATGACATGGCTCACATTGACAATAAATACTTAGTTGATGCCCTCAAGTTTATCAAGCACCATGTGGTTATTATCTCACTTACACACTCACTCTAAAGTGTTGCAAATAAAAATAGAGACCATTGGGACTTGTCACTATCACAAACCTTTGTGATTTGCTTTTGTTTGATCAAGGTTTGTTTGTTTGTTATGATATGTCACCTTGTGAGTCTATGCTTAAATTGACTTCAAAAACCAAGGATGCAAATTGAATGGTCATTTTCCTTAAAGCTTGTTTGTGCAGTCATTTTCTCTAAGAGTGTTCGTCAGAAACAAACAATTTTTCGGTTTTTCATATGCATACTCTTAGGGGGAGTATAGACTTGAGTAGCTTTACTCTTGGATTATGTTTGTCTGCATGTGCTTACATGGTTCTTCTATGAGTTTTCATTGGTCCTTCTGAGCGGTGGTGTTTTGTCACGTCTCAAAACATCATCATTGCATGGTTTTGGTTATTTAATTCTTATAGCCGTTTTGAGCAGTTGGGATTAGTGGGGTTGACGGTTTTCGAGACACTATGATCGTGTCCAACGCTTCCGCCTTCTCATTAACCGGTCTTTCTCTCTTCTCTTATCTTTTCAAAACCCACTCATTTTCTTTTCATCTCCTTCTCTGCTCTGCGTTCTTCCAATCCAAAGCTTTCTCAACCAAAAATGTGGGACAAGCCTGTTGGGCCAAATTTTGTCAATCTTGGGGAGGAACCCACCATGCAGGAACCCCTAAACCTGCTTCCCATCCAGGCTGAAGTGCCTATCTCTGGAGGTCAATCTCTTCGGCTTACTGCTACCCCTGGCGGTCCCTCCATAGCAGACAAGCTTGAAGCTCTAAGAGACCTAGTTTCTCCTCCTGCTCTAGGTAAGAGGCCTCGCTCTCCCTCCGGTGAAAAACCAGTCAAGGTCGCTAAGCCAACTCTCTCCAGTGGTGGTGGACCATCCACAGCGGTTCCTTTTCCTCCATCCTCTCCGGTTAAGTCTCCAATTAGATCTTCCTCTCCTTCTTCTAAGGGTGTATGGACCGAGGTGCCTGTCCCAGCCCCTGAGCCCAAATCCAAGCGGTTCACCTCCAAACGTAGGGTTACCAGATCATCCTCTACTCCTCAGGAGCCCTCTGCACCAACTGGTGCTCCAGCTCCGGTTGAGACCTCCTCGGAGGTCCCTGCTTCTGGGTCTCCGGTGTCTAGGCGACCTCCTCCTTCCAAGGCTCCTGCCAAGCCCTCCTCCAGTGCTAATCCCTCTCGTCCTGGTCCTCGGAACTCGGTTGACAAAGGCAAGGGTCCCATGGATGGCAACAGGCCTCCCCAGTCCACCATGCCTCCCAAGAAGAGATATGTTGAGGTATCCCACTCCTCTGTTCCTCCTCTTTCTCACTTTCAATCTGAGGCTAGTCGAGATTATTTCTGTACTTCTATTGTCACTAAGAGAATAGTGTTTGAGAGACTTATCGCTTTTGATTCTCTGCTTCCTGAAGTTAAGAAATTAGCTGTTCACTGGGGTTAGGATCAGGTTCTGATATCCTTCCATAGGGTCAATAGGACTTGGGTTCAAGAATTTTATGCCAATTTTCCTCAGAATGCACCTGAAAAGGTGAAAATTCAATCTCAGCACCCCATTGTTGTCAAGGTTAGGGATAAGGATGTTGACATTTCTCCTCCTAGGATTCGATCTAGCCTGTTTCTCCTTGCCACAGAACCCAACTCAGTCAAACTGGTTTTTGATTACATCAAATCTGTCTCTCTTCTTGAGCTAGGAGGAGCCCTTTATCAGTCCACTTTTCCTCAGCCAGAGATCACTGCTTCTCATCTTTCCAGTCAATTTATGTCTGAGCTGTGCAAGCTTTTAGGGTTTATGGTTAGATCACTTTTGACTCCCACCTCCAACACCAGCAAAATCACTCACCAACAGGCTGCCCTGATCAAATATCTGATTTCTAGCCCTTCCAAGCCTCGTTTTCCTGCTGAGTGTTTCATTTACAAGGCCATCAGGGGTGCGGGCACATCTCTTCGTGAGAATAGCTCTCTTGTCTTCCCTGCTGTCATCACAAAATTGTGTCTGGATGCTGGTGTACATGTCCTTGATTCTGATATCATGGCTACTGAGAATGAGGCTGCTCTGGTCGACAAGTTATCCTTGGCAAAATCGATGAGTCGGTCTGATGTGTATGTGAAATCATTGGAGCAGACCCTGCTGAAGCAAGAAATCAAGCGTCAAGTTTCCCATGTTGTTGCTACTCTACAGGCTTCCTTTACTACTCAGTTTGAGGCCCTGCGAAATGAGCTGAAGGAATCTGTGGGGACACATGCGCCTCCTGCTAACCCCTCTGGTGGGGATGGAGCCTCGTCTACCCCTTCTGAGCCTTCTTCCAGCTCTGGTTCTGAGGAGTCCTCTGATGCTTCTGCTGAGGAGTCAGAGGAAGCTGTGTGATTTTGTTGTTTTGATGTTTTACATTGTATACTGGTGTGTACTTCCCATGTTTTGTGTTTTCCATTGTAGGTTTTCTATTTCTTTTAAAACCTCTCGGATATTTTATTCTCTGTTTCCCTTTGGTATTCCTTGCCAAAAAGGGGGAGAATTAGTTATAGGAATTGTTGGTTTATGTTTATAAGACATTGTTTGTTTTTATGGCTGTTCAATACAATGTTTTATGGTTGTTTAATGCAATAGCAAATTCTCAGTGTTAGTGTGCTAATAACTCAGTTGTAGTTTCTGTGATTCTTCACTTGTTCTTGAAGTTGTTTTCTGCAGGTTGTTTTCCCTACAAATGAAGTGTTTTGTGAAGGAATGCCAAAGGGGGAGATTGAAGGTATAAAGATAGTTGGCAATCCTTTTATCCTGCAAAACACCTTGAGATGCTGTTATCTGGTCAAGAACAAGTGGCACTAATATCACTTATGGTTTCAGGTAAAACATGCATCTGCATATCACTGTTTTTCACAGAGGTTAGCAGCTTCGCTTGCTATCCTAGTACTGAGTCTGTTGCTGTCCTGAGTTTCAAAGTCTGTTATATTAGTTTAATAGGTCTTTCAATTTCAAATGGACAACTGAGTTTGTGGGAAGTGTCTTGGCGCTCAAACCAGTCTAAGGGTTGAGATCTTTTGTTATGCCAACCCGTGACCAAATGGTTTTCTGCTCAAGGCTCCAGCTAGGATTTTATGATACGTTATCCTATGCAGAGCTGGTCCCTGTGTGATTCAAAGACCAGTCGCTATCGGCTGTGTCAAGGTCCACTAATGGACTGAGTAAGAGGGTTTGAAACCTCTTTGCTCCCTGTTTTGAATCGTTCATGTTTTAGGAAAGGTATCTTTGTCTTATTGAGGTTGCTTGTGTCAACTCTCCATTTGGTTACATCACTTTCAGTATGGCAACCAAACACTTCTGTCCAAACTTTTCTGAAACATGTTGAGGTCAGCTTGCATCATCTTTGATGCCTTGTCTGCCTATATATATCTATAGCTTTGGCTTTGCTCAATGGTTGTTGAAAACTGTCTTATTGCGTTTTCTTTGTTGAGTCTAGTTTTTAGCTTGCATTGTTCATGCTGCTCTAAGTCTTCTTCGTGACTGTAAACCTTAGAGCTTGAACTCAAAACTTCTTTCATCAACTCATATCATGTTGAATACCATGAGGGATGTGTAGTGCAACCAACCCAAGAAGCGTTCAAGGTTGAATCAGCTAGTGGTTAGCTGATTCATGAACAAGGCTTCTAAAAGTGTTCCATGTTGTAAGAGCTTAGAAACAAGAGAGGGAATAGGTCTAGACTAGTTCGGGACTAGGAAGGATAGCACTGTGGTAGTGTATCACTAGAACTATTATTCTTGTAAGAAGTTACTTCAACTTAGTGGAAAGTTTTGTCTCTCAAGAGTTAGAGACACGCAGTTTTTCTCCCTGCATTCAGGGTTTCTGTGAGTAAAAAAAACTTCCTTGTGTTGATTCTTTATTTGCTGCAATTTACTTTTTGCAAACTCGTATTCTGTGAATCTGGGATAGCACAAGTCATTGTTATCATCGGATACAGAAGTCAACGAAAATTCAAAAAAGGCCTATTCACCCCCCTCTAGGACCTTTAAATTCCCTTGTAGTATGAACTAGCAAGTGCAGGTCCTAGTGTTCTGGCTGGGTTCATGGAGCCACCTGATATTGGTCTAGTTATATTCACTAGGTTAGTTTCTTGGCGAGTTTTAACAACAAAATTATAATGAACTTAAGGGCCAGATCTGCTTACCCTGCAAAAATTGATGTTATGCATACTGCAGAGCCAACCGCTATACCTGCTAGCTCCCCAATCTGTTGTCAACATAGAAATGTTAGAGAATAAGTGGAAGTCCATGGCAAAAGAAATTAGCTAGGGAGAAAAATGCTGTACAGCTTTAGTATCTGTGGCGACGGCAGAAGTGATGAACATCATGGAAAATGTCATGACTATCTCTACGATTAGAGCTTGAATATCTGATCCAGAAGGTGATGTTGTTCCCACATGCTTAATGGGATGCAATAGTATAGACAGAGTAAAAGAGGCTGATATTGATCCTGTTAGTTGTGCTACTGCATAAATTGGTACCTGAAAGAAAATAAGGTTTTGTATAGAGAATCCAAATAATGTAGTGTTCAGCTAAGCCAAAAGTTAACCTCTGATAAATCGATACCAAAATGAAAGATAAATTCCAGTACAATAATATTAGTGTTTTCTTATGTCCTTTTGTTTGTGTGGAGGGAAATTAATGATCCCATATGATGCCCCTGAACTGACCCCATAAGAACCTTTCATGTGGGTGTCATGGTCTCCAGATGTGTGTATTGCATGTAGATGGCCATCAATTGGATCGTCTATTTGTTTTGTCCAGAATGCACACAAATTCAATCCAAAAAATAAAAAATTGTACCTACCATTCGTTTGAAGCATAGGAATCTCAGAATGAAAGAAAGCTAGCTGTGTACCTGTTTCCATGGAAAATGCCTCACCGCAGCAAAAGCTAGAGTGACAGCCGGGTTCATGTGTGCTCCGGAGATGTGGCCAACGGCATAGATCATGGCCGTTACTATGAGCCCTCCGACTATGGAAGCTCCAAGCTTTGAGACCTTGTGTTCATCGCTAGCTGAAAGAGCAGCTGAACCACATGTCACAAACACCAACAGAAACGTTGCTATAATATCTGCCACCACCTATGTTGCATACAAAAAGAAGAAGAAAAATTTGTACGTGTTACTTCCACACGCATAGACTAGACTAAAGAATGTAAAAATTCACTACAATCTCAAGATAAAATTATACAGCTTACCTTTTTCAAAAAGCCAGGAGGGTAATGCTGTTCAAATACTGATGATTTCTGGAAGTCGAACTCGTTTGTCTCGTTTCTGAGTTCTGTAGGCTCTTTTGTGGCCATTGCTATACAAATGGTTAGAGAGAACCTGCAATATTCTGGAATGGTGTTGATGGAAAGGAATGAAGGATGTAAGTAGTATATATATATACGGTCGAAAGTTGCAGCTGCCTAGCGGAAGTAGTCTTTGCTCTCCAACATGGTAGTTCAGATTTCAATTTCAATCGTCAAAGATGTTGGAGGGCTCTCAAAGCTAGGATGGTGTTTGATGACAGTGGCGCTAACAGTTTACATAAAAGAGAAGGTTCCAACCTTTTTGGTGGCAAAGTGGGGATCGGAGGAGTGGTCTTGGTTAGATACTTCATAAAGACAAGGAAAATATGACTGGAAATTGAAAACGATAGAATAGAATCTCCTTAATTAGTTTTAAAATGGTTGATTAGGTATACATGCTTTAGTTGCTTGAAAAAAGATCTCGGGGAAGTCTTGCTTTGTTTACTTTGAAAATAGCTAGGTAGCTAGGTAATATCGTTTGCCAATGGTAGTTAGCCAGGAAATGATTACTTCTGGTGATGATAACTAAAATGTAGTAAACAATGGCACTGGAAAAACTTAGCTAGGAGGTATATAAACTAGGGGAGCCATTTTAAGTTGAGAACTTGGTGAGGACTTTTCGGTTTATGGTTTAAAAGACCTATTTTTCGATCACATCTTGACATCTTATCCGTTCAGTTTTTAGGTCTATATGTGTAGATCAACTCTACAAATTTTCAGCTAAATCGGTGATCGTTAAGGTAACAAACTATATCAAATTAATGGACGAACCAAATATGTCAAACATGAACCGTTCAAGTTCATAATTGGTAAATCATCCTTATGAATGTCTTAACGATTTTCAATATGGCTGAAAATTTACAGAAATGATTTACTCATAAATACCTATAAACTGAACGGTCAAGATGTGAATATAAGATTGAAATGTGGGATAAGCTGAAAAGTCCTCACCAAGTCCTTAACTTAAAGGTCCTCACTAGAAAGACTCCTTATAAACTAGTATACTTTTCAGTCGTGCAAAGAGGCCAGGATCTTTTCTGTCAAGCGTACCTGCCCATTGTCATCATCAATACTCCTCTTTTGGATCATATCATTAGGTCAAGTTTTGAGCAAGAATTAAAATGAATGGGGCAATGGCCTCAATCATGGACAGGTCAAGAATATCATCTTATTATCTCTAAAAGTGCCCTCAAAATCGCTCCGGCTGGAGGCCCTGCACCTCCCGCGTTTCCGCCGGACTTATATATAAATTAATTAGATAGGTAAGATTGCATAGAAATCTCAGACTTTCAACCTACCAATTAGTTTTCATTGTTTTTTGTTTTTGTTTTTTTGTTTACATGAACTTTCAATTTTCATCAGTCGTGTGTAAATTTTGAAATTGACTTTAATGATTACGTCACAAGCTGAGTTGACTCAAACATGTTGACCCACTTTTACAGATTATGAACCCTTTAGAAGAGTATAATGGACATTTTCACATTCCACCCTAAAATTAAAAACATAAACGCCCTAGCAATAGTGCAAAACCACGACTCTTCCTATTTCTCAAATGAAGGGTGAAAGGCTGAAAAGTGGGCCACTATCTCGACTCCAACTCACTAGATGACATCACATTTCGAGCTAAATTCAAATTTTGGACTAGGGTGATGCATTTTGAAAGTTTAGGAATTGAACTGATTAAAAAAAATGATCAGGGATTGAACTGATTTTACCCCTAAAGTTTGGGCTTCAAATCCTCTGTCACCGATTCCCTATCTCCTTCCCTGTAACCCTATTGAAATTTGACATCTAATCAGCTTAACACCCACACCACCCCCCCTGTTAACCTTGTTAAACCCTCTCACTAACTAACTCTAACTCATCTCTAATTTGTACTTAAATATATTTAGCAAAACCTAGGTGGTGACCCTCTTCTTCTTTTTTATGGCAAAAAAAAAACCCCCTCTTTCTTCTTCGTCTGAAACTCCTCTTTCAAGTACAGCATAACCAGTTTCATTGGCAACTTAGAATGACATACCTAAGAAGCTTTCCAAAAGGGACAAAAGTACATGAACATCAGTAAGTTCAAAACTTCAAGACATCTTTGTTTAATCCTTGTATTAATTTGTAGAAGAAAACTAATGTACAGATATCAGTGGGGTATGCAATTGGATATTAGATACCTACAGTAATACAACCATACAAATTAAAAGCTTCAAAAACTAATTAATCGAGCATAGAAGAGTCCAGTGGAGGCTTCAAGACCAATTTGATTCCTGGGCTCCTACTTAACGAACTTCACAAGAAAATCCATCTTCTTCTTTCCAATCTTATTCCGCAGGGTTTGAGCCAAAACTGAAACATAAGAAGCCTATTCAGTGCTAGCCTCACCAGCCTTCCTTGAGCTCTTCACCGTTCTCTCATACACTTCAGGAACCAACATCGCGATATTAGCCATGATAGTATCTCTCAGGGGTTTCAGACCAAGAAGAAGAGGGTTTTTTTTTGTCAATGAAAAAAGAAGAAGATGATTGACGTTTGATATTCACCACCAAATTTTGCTAAATATAATTAAATTTTAGATTACAGATGAGTTAGAGTTGGGTTAGAATTAGAGTTAGTTAGAGGGTTTAACAAGGTTAATAAAGGTTAGGGGGTGTTAAGCTGAGTAAGCAAAATTGTCAAATGTCAAATTTTAATAGGGTTACAGGGAAGGAGATAGAAAATTGGTGACAGAGGATTTGAAGCCTAAAGTTTGAGGGGGTAAACTGAATTTAATCCTAACTTAATAGTTGTATAGAAAAGATGTAATGATTGTCCAACACCTTTAGAGGTGATACTCATAAGTCGATCATAACAATCAATCACAAATCCAAACAGGAGATTATAATTCAATAAGATTGGGAATAGATTAGTGAGTGATAATACGTGTGGATCCTTGTATGGCGGAGCAAGAGGAATTAGAACATGAAAAGTATCCGATCCTCAAAACCTAACAAGATAATGTTGACAGAAGTTTGGGCATTTCTGGGTGTTGTTACGTGCAACACAGGATACCGATTCCATTTCAACCAAGCAAATTAAGCTGCAACTCAATTGCTTAATTATCCCACATTTATATATCATCATCAACTTTGTAACGAGACAGAGACTTTTTTTTTCTTTTCTTTTCTTTTTGGAAATCAAGATCTCTTATTGGACTCTCGGTCTCTGTATCAGAATTAAATTTTGGCTTATGTGATTAGAGCTTTATCTGTGGCCGAGCGAAGGAGTTGGCTCTGATCGTGATGGGTTAATTTTCTTCTTAGCACGCCTATCATGGACGAGAATTCTTTGCAAGACGACGATGAATTCGTTGGTAGAGGCTCGACCACGGAATTAACTATTGTCTAGCTAAGAGACATAAGTGATTCAATAATTTTTCCTATAAATGTTACAATAGTGGGTAATTTTTGAGTGTGTATGTAGTGAGAGTTCTGTATTGTTTTTGAAAGTTAAAATAAGATTTTTTTTTGTTGATGAGTTAAAATAAGATACGTACCATGAACTATAAACATGCATAAATGAAAGTCAAACCGAGTCTATATTGACTGATCTACGATCGATATTCTGCATATATAGAGTTGTACATTAATTTCAAGCTAAATCTAGAGGGTCTTTGCAGATGGAAACAGCCTGCCCATGAACATCGCTCTTTATTCGACGAAGCTGGAGTGAAAGTGAACGTGATGGACTTGCCTGAACAGGCTTGTCATTCACCCGAATGAAGCTGTAAGACCATATGCCCCTAGTAGTGCTCCGATCACCGGTCCGACCATGTAGATCCATATCCCGTTGTAGTATGCACTAGCAAGCGCTGGTCCGATTGTCCTGGCTGGATTCATAGATCCACCTGATATTGGTCTGAACATATCACTCCAAACCTCTTTCATTAGTTTATGACGTAATAACGAACAGATTAAGTGCTGTCAAGAACGGTTGCTTACCCAGCAAAGATGGATGTTATGCATACTGCAGACCCAACTGCTATACCTGCTAGCTCTCCTATCTGCATGTCAACGTTGAATTGTAACTATCAGAATTGGAATAATCAGTTCATGCATGGCAGACAAATTGAAGGTTAAAAATGAAGTATGTGATCGAGTTAGGGCACTATTTACAGCTTTAGTATCGGTGGCAACTGCTGAAGTGATGAACATCATAGAAAATGTCACGATTATCTCTGTGACCAGAGCTTGAAGCTCTGATCCAGAAGGTGATGTAGTTCCCACATGCTTAATGGGGTGCAGTAATACAGACACAGTAAATGAGGCTGAAATTGATCCAATTAGTTGTGCTAATGCATAAACTGGCACCTGAAATGACAAGAAAGAAGCTTTAACATATGAATGAATCAGTCTTTGATGAATGAATCTTAAGACACATTCTGATGGTAAGAGTAGGTGTGTGATCAACTTAAAATGTAGCCCAGACTCCAGATCGAGTGTCAATGCATTAATACAGATTAACCAAAACAACCATTCTGTCGTTCATCTATCGAACAGGAGGGAGTATAGAGTAGGGGGCTGATCCGCACCCATCAGAATCGCAGTGGCATTGCAGTTGATGGATAGCTGAAGACATGTTTGTGTATGATCATGATGACTTGATGAGTATGTGTGGGTTGTACATATTGATAGATAAATTAAGTAATATTAATATTCAGCAAACATGTTATGGCCAGCACTATCATATTCATTCACCACGGAACCACCAACATGGTGTTTCGATAATAGTGGTGTTGACATGGTCACCTAGCGACTAAGGAAATCATGGTCAATCACCGTTGGATGTAAATCTAAGGGTGAAAAGTATTATTTTAAAATTAAGTTGTTTTGTTTTCCACATTTGGATTTATATTCAACGGTAATTGATCACGATTTCTTTGATCACTAGGTGATTATGTAAACACTACTGGTTTCGATAAAACCATGAACCACCATGCAAAACATGATCACAATTCGAAGCCTTATATATCAAATTGAACAAATTCAGTATCTTTCCCATATGTCAAGAACTTATAAACCTTTTTCCACACGCCAAATTACAAAAATTGTACCTTTGAAACCCAGATAATTCGAATATTTTATTTATTTTATTTTAGAACTCAGATAGTTCAACTTAGATCAAAGTAGCCGAGAGGAATTAGTTACCAGTTATAGGTGAGAAGTGTCTGGTACCTTTCCTCTTCTTCAATAATGTGGGACTGATTTCCCTAATACTAGTAGGTTTTGGCTTCTGCTCAGTGTCTCCAAAAGTGTGCGTGAGAGCGCGTGTTGGCGCCATTTGATTAGCTGTTTGCGGCATGTAGAAGCTATTATTGTTGTCTTGTCATTGGTGGGTCTTGTTTGAGGAAGTCTGGCGGTTAAGCCTGGTCTAGGCATTGCTGAATCTTGCTAATTAGGCATGCGTGTCTACACCACCATAAAAAACAATGACAACGCGACGTTGATGCCATCTACTTTGATGGCTGCATTACTCTTTTGTTTGTCTCCAGCCTGAGATCAGAGGCATGCATGCGGTTGCTGCCAGAGGCCGAAGCGGAACTGGTTCAGGGGACAACAATAGAGAGGAGAGGAGATGAAAGGAGAAGAGAGAGAGAAGGTTTTCAGATCGAGGATAATGAGAGAGAGATAGAGAGAAAATTTAGTTATTGTTCTAGGATATTATGCATTTTTCTAGATATTATTTATGTGTGTCTTGGCCTTATGCCAATAGGATATGTAGTTTGACTAGATCTATGTATTCATATCCTTACCATATTGGTATTGTGTAATTCCTTATACAAAGGGCACCTATCAATGAATAAGATAATGATTACCTTGTTATCTCTCTTTCTCTACACTTTACCATTCATCACGTTATCATGCACTTTGTTCTAACCCTAGAGCCAATAGCCCACCATTTGTTTTCCGAAACCCTAAAAAGCGTTTTTTCAGCTCCTTTGTCCAACCCCCGCCCGTTTTCCTAGCTGCCAATCCCTTGGTCGCCACCTGCCGACGATTCTTGGTTTCCTCCGACTACAATTTTCAACTTCTTCAAGTGTGTGAAGTTTCGAAAGGTATGTTTTGAAACCCTAAACTTTTCCAAGTTCAATAACTCGGGGAGTATAAAATCTTTTCCTCCCTTCTTCATCTCCATTCTATGCTTGGGATTTTGTGCGTGCAGGTACCAAAATCTCGAAATTTTATTCACGAGTCAATAGTGTGTTTGATCACTCTTGCTTTCTTGTCCGGGTTGTGTATGATCAACCCCGACCTTTCTCCGGATTGTGTTTGATCAATCCGAGGCCTTTTCCGAATCGTGTTTGATCAATTTGATCAATTCGCGGTTTTTTCGGATTGTGTATGATCAATCCGAAGGACAAACCATTAAAAGTATTGTTTGTGACCTCTATCGAGTCTCATAACAGCTTGGTTTTGTATGCAAGAGCAATTTAACATTCTGCTCCTTTGAGTTTTGACATACTCGATGCCTAAGGCGGATCTTCGCTTGATATCTGTGGAACCTTTCATTGGAAATGATTAAACCATATGTTTTGACCCTCAGGCTAACAAGCCTAGATGCCAAGATTTCACATTTCATGCGCTCAAAGTCTTTGACGCACCACATTGACAAAAGTCTTCAATGACAATTTGTGCGAAAAGTAATGACCACAAACTACTGTGGAATACACTTATGGAGCGTTTCTTGAAACGTCCATCTAACTCAACTTGTTGAGTTATTAAGTCAAGTGGACTGCTTACCACTTTAATTGACTACATATTGTCGATGATCATTTGTGGCATCATGATCCATAATCTTTTTAATCTTTAGCGGATTCGATCATCATTAAGTTCTCTAGGCCCTCCAAGTTGGTTTGGAATTACCAACGAAACTTGATTTTGATCATACAATTGCAAACATGAATTGTACATACGCTAATGAGATAAAAGTATTTGAGATTGTCCCCCTAATGTGGGGATAACGAAATGGGTCACGGCAACAGCAGAAAATGTTGTGCATGTAAATGAAGAGCTCTCTTTGGGTCAAGAAATGTATACACAAATGCTAAGAATTTTGAAACCCAACCCACAAGAAACATGGGCCAACCGAGGCCCAATTAACATCTGTGGCTCTCTTTGGGTCCCTACTGTACATTATTCAAACCAGCCCAATTGAATACCAGCGGTTGAATAGTCGAATGGAGAATCCTGCATGGCATATAAGGATCTCTTTTACGAATTTATTCATTACCTATAGCCTAGCTAATTCCCTGAGAATATGATCTAAGATTGAATTTGATACTTCCCCAAATCAATGTCGAGTTTCTCAAGTTCTCACACTAGTGATGAATTGAGAGTCTCTCATCTGTGACAGTATGTGAGCTCTTGTATAATATAATGACCCAATTGCTCCGACCCACAATATATAGGACTAAACTCGTGAAGATCTCATTGATGTGATATGATGACCAATTGATGCATCCATGAAAAGAGAAATGGAGGCAGGGAGCTTGAGCACTTTCAGATGAACTGAACTACTGAGATCATCCGTAGTAGTCTATACTGTTTAATGGATTACAGCTAGCTGTGTTGGAACTTGGAAGTGTAAGCATGGTTATGTACTTTGGAAGCATGGCTGGGGTTATGTGTCTCCTATGTCTATTGTCCTTACGATTTCCATTCCTTACCTATTACTGTACACTTACTTGTATAGCTTAGTAGCTTACCTTGGTGTTCTCTTTGTCAGGTAATGGATGCTCTTTCCCAAATCTATGTCCAGTTTCTTTATCAACCTTTACGCAAATTTTATGGTCATTTGGTTTTAGCCATCGTCTCCAGTAACGAGGGACTATATTGATATCAAGGCTAAAATTTAATCTTTCTAAATAATAAAATATATTCATGAGATGGTGAATCATCTCCAACAAGGACAGGTTATATTTAGCCCTTTTAAATGTTTTATAGTTTTTCATTATATTTTTGAAACTTATGATTTGGTTTATTATAGTAACCATTTAATTTATATCAAAAATTAATTTTTGAGGTGAAAATAATTTTTTAAGTTATTTTTTTTCAAATGAAAGGAACAAGGTGTATATTAAAAAACTAATATTTTCGACATGTAATTATGTGATTTGATGAAAAAAGAAGAAGAAGTATAATTACGCTTCACCGTTGGATCTCAACGGTTATGGAATATGGACCATTAGATTTTGTTTTCAAAAAACAACATCACGTGGGTTTACCTACCGTTTGAATTTCTACATGATTTTTGTGAGTCCCAAAAAAGAGCTCTAGGGTCACCTTGAGGACCAAATTTAAACCTCTCCACTCACCTCCACCCCTTTTGCTCTCTAGCCTAGACTTGGCCCTCCTTATTGGAGATGGCCTTAGTTCATTACTTTCTTGGAACGGTGTGAACTAGTTCATCACCTGCTTTCACCTGCTTAAACTCAGTAAATACACTACCTACCACTACTAGTACTACTACTCAATTCATCGAAGTCCAGTATTCCTGTTCTTCTAACTTCATCATCATCACCCTGCAGGCTGCAGCCATTTAGGCATATATGCATGATATGAATTAGTCAGTGGCGACATCCAACCTAAACATGATTCATCTAAGTGAAGAATATCCAAATGATGTAATATAATATGATCATGTGAAGCAATCTCAAGTACCACTGATTTAATTGAAGTCTGGAGTTCTTTCAAGAAATATTATTGAACAAAAGTATTCCACTTAGATAATCACCTACAGCTGAAACATATCATCTCACTGATTACAACTGAGATGACTGAATCCCTCTAAAAGTTAAGTTGTTGTATGAATATTGTAGCATTTGTTAGATTAGGAGTAACATGAGAGATAGTAATGAGATGTCTGCAGGATCCACTCAGTTTTCAAAGTAATAGTGCCAATATTTGCAGACGAAGGTATAGATTTGCAGAAAGATGTGAAATAATTCGTTAACCTGGTTTAAGTGCTAGCGAGCTTCAAGAATCAAAGAAAATGACTATAGAAATATGTGGGCGATTGGACTCCATCGCTTATTCCATTTGTTTGCTGCTGTAAATCAATGGAGTAAACAAACAGAACAAGCGATGGACTCAAACGCCGACCTATTCAGTCATGAAAAATCTGATCATCACACAAGGTAAGAGGGAGAAGAAACTAGTGAGGAAACTCTATTAGCTAGCTATAGAGTTTTGGACATGTAAAAGAGAAGAAACCCTTTTCTTCCGGCCAAGTGAAACAGGCCTACAACCGTTAAAGAGCACACTACTAATTTTGTATTCTGAAATTCCTAGCCAAAATAAGTTCTTCATTTTTTTTTCATGACCTGCTTAACCATAGTACATAGAGCACACTAGTAAACCAATTACATAGAGCACACTACTAATACACACCCATAACATTGTGCATTTTATTCTTAGACATAACGAGGATACCGATCTAAATGCATAAATTCAAGCTGAATCGTGAGGGTTTGTGCAGGTAACAACCTGCCTTTCATTGTCGCTTTTCATTCTCCTTAGCTTTAATGAAAACGAGCGCGGTGATATGGCCTGGATCGGCTTGTCAGTGACCCGAATGAAGTTGTAACTCCATGCCCCTAGTAGGGTTCCTGTAACAGGTCCAACCACATAGACCCAAATTCCCTTGTAGTATGAACTAGCAAGTGCAGGTCCTAGTGTTCTGGCTGGGTTCATGGAGCCACCTGATATTGGTCTGGTTATATTCACTAGGTTAGTTTCTTCGCGAGTTTTAACAACAAAATTATAATGAACTTAAGAGCCGGACCTGCTTACCCTGCAAAAATTGATGTTATGCATACTGCAGAGCCAACTGCTATACCTGCTAGCTCCCCAATCTGCTGTCAACATAGAAATGTTAGAGAATAAGTGAAAGTCCATGGCAAAAGAAATTAGCTAGGGAGGAAAATGCTGTACAGCTTTAGTATCTGTGGCGACGGCAGAAGTGATGAACATCATGCAAAATGTCATGACTATCTCTACGATTAGAGCTTGAATATCTGATCCAGAAGGTGATGTAGTTCCCACATGCTTAATGGGATGCAATAGTATAGACAGAGTAAAAGAGGCTGATATTGATCCTGTTAGTTGTGCGACTGCATAAATTGGTACCTGAAAGAAAATAAGGCATTGTATAGAGAATCCAAATAACGTAGTGTTCTCCTAAGCCAAAAGTTAACCTCTGATAAATCGATACCAATATGAAAGATAATTCAGTAGTCAGTAAAATAATATTAGTGTTTTAATTTCTTATGTCCTTTTGTTTGTGTGGAGGAAATGAATCCATATGATGCCCCTGGACTGACCCCGTAAGCACCTTTCATGTGGGTGTCATGGTCTCCAGATGTGTGTATTGCATGTAGATGGCCATCAATTGGATCGTCTATTTGTTTTGTCCGCAATGCACACAAATTCAATCCAAAAAAATAAAACATTGTACCAACCATTCGTTTGAAGCATACGAATCTCAGAATGAAAGTGATGCACGAGCATATAAGATAATATTTAATTAAAGATTTGTAATCTTTGATATTTTATTATTAAGATAGTTTTAGAGAATTATATTATAATTATTAAGATTTATGTTTAATTAGTTTTCCTTTTTAACTTGAGGCTGCTACTTATTCTCCAAGTATTGTCACCCATATAAATATAGGTATTGTAATAGTTGTTAGGAGCTTATGTTTTATGAATAAAATCAATCTATTTGACGCATGGATTTGCCGTTTTCTACGAGTTGCTACTCTTTATTTCTGGTGTTTGTTGAGTAACTGTTGGAGGTCTGTTCTCGATACTTGATCCGCATCAGTTGGTATCAGAGCTCTGGCGAGAGCTTGGTGGATTCCCATGTCTCAGGTCGGGCGAAGAGGCAGAGGTTTCAGAATGGAGGGTCGTGACGTCAACAACAACATGGCTGAAATCAAAAGGATGCTTCAGCAACTTGCGGTATGTATCGATCGCATTGAAGCTCGATGACGGGGTCGTAAGAGTTCCGACGGGGAGAGAGACGTTACCGCCTATCATCAACATATTGATCGTATCGAAACTTTCAACCAAGACAGTGATGGTTTCGACGGGGAGATATGCGTTGGCCCATTTCATCGAAGTGCTCCGTTGTGTGAGTTGGGTGAAAGGGGAGAACCTGTTAGTTTCGACTATGAAGGTTCAAATTCTATCTTTACTTTTTCAGTCAATAATAATTCAGAAAAAGAAAAAAAGATGGTGTTGTGGATTTTAGTAAGCCACCGATTTATGATGATTGTTTTTATGAGGTTTGTTGTGGCAATTGTGGTGTGGAAGAAGATGAAGACACCAATAAAGGAGTGATCAAGGCATTGAAGAAGGATATTGACAATAATTTTGTGATTTTCTTGGAGTTAATACCTTCCTTATGCAGATTCCCAAATCCATAGTTAATCTTGTCAATCAGATCAAGGATGGTGGGGGAAATTTTGGGATTGCGAGATTGAAGTTTAAGAGAAAATTTATTGGATCATGATCAAATCAAGCATTTATTCCAAATATCTATTTATTTGGAAAGGAAGAATTCAATTGCAAACGAATCTGTCAAAAGAAGATTTGAAGCAGTGGAAGATTTTGTTTGGATTTTCTACAATCAATTGTTCAAATTCAAGGACGAATTCTTTCCAACCAAGGGAGTTTGTTGCAGGAGCATATAAGGCAATATTTAGTTCTAGATTCGTAATTTTTGATATTTTATTATTGATATAGTTTTAGGGAGTTATTTTATAATTATTAGGATTTACGTTTAATTATCTTTTCTTTTAGCTTTAAGCTACTTATCCTCCAAGTATTGTAACTCATATAAATAGGTGTATTGTAATAGTTGTTAGGGCGCTTATGTTTTATGAATAAAATCAATCTATTTAAGGCATGGATTTGCTATTCTCCAATTGTAATAGTTGTTAGGGCGCTTATGTTTTATGAATAAAATCAATCTATTTGAGGCATGGATTTGCCATTTTCTACGAGTTTGGTACTCCTTATTTCTGGTGTTTGTTGAGTGACTGTTGGAGATTTGTTCTCAATACCTGATCCGCATCAGAAAGAAAGCTAGCTGTGTACCTGTTTCCATGGAAAATGCCTCACCGCAGAAAAAGCTAGAGTGACAGCCGGGTTCATGTGTGCGCCGGAGATGTGGCCAACGGCATAGATCATGGCCGTTACTATGAGCCCACCGACTATGGAAGCTCCAAGCTTTGAGACCTTGTGTTCATCGCTAGCTGAAAGAGCAGCTGAACCACATGTCACAAACACCAACAGAAACGTTGCTATAATCTCTGCCACCACCTATGTTGCATACAAAAAGAAGAAAAATTTGTACGTGTTACTTCTACACGCATAGACTAAAGAATGTACAAATTAACTAAAATCTCAAGCTAAAATTATACAGCTTACCTTTTTCAAAAAGGGGTAATGCTGTTCAAATACTGATGATTTCTGGAAGTCGAACTCGTTTGTCTCGTTTCTGAGTTCTGTAGGCTCTTTTGTGGCCATTGCTATTACAATTGGTTAGAGAGAACCTGCAATATTCTGGAATGGTGTTGATGGAAAGGAATGAAGGATGTAAGTAGTATATATATACGGTCGAAACGTCGAAAGTTGCAGCTGCCTAGTGGAAGTAGTCTTCGCTCTCCAACATGGTAGTTCAGATTTCAATTTCAATCCTCAAAGATGTTGGAGGGCGGCTCTCAAAGCTAGGATGGTGTTCGATCATAGTGGCGCTAACAGTTCACATAAAAGAGAGGGTTCCAACCTTTTTGGTGGCTAAGTGGGGAGGAGTGGTCTTGGTTAGATACTTTATAAAGATAAGCAGGAAAATATGGCTGGAAATTGAAAGCGATAGAATATATAGAATCTACTTGATTAGTTTTAAAATGGTTGATTAGGTATACATTACTTGTTTTAATTGCTTGAAAAAAGATCTCGGGGAAGTCTTGCTTTGTTTACTTTGAAAATAGCTAGGTAATATCGTTTGCCAATGGTAGTTAGCCAGGAAATGATTAATTCTGGTGATGTCTGGTGATGATAACTAAAATGTAGTAAACAATGGCACCGGAAAAACCTAACTTAGCTAGGAGGTATATAAAGAGGCTAGGATCTTTTCTGTCAAGCTTACCTGCCCATTGTCATGCATCATCAATACTCCTCTTTTGGATCAATCATTAGGTCAAGTTTTGAGCAAGAATTAAAATGAATTGGGCAATGGCCTCAATCATGAACAGGTCAAGAATATCATCTTATTATCTCCAAAAGAGCCCTCATAATCGCTCCGGCCGGACTTATATAGAATTAATTAGATAGGTAAGATTGCGTAGAAATCTAGACTTTCAACCTACCAATTAGTTTTCATTTTTTCTTTTCTTTTCTTGTTTACATGAAAACACCTTAGACAACATAGACTCTTAATTCTCAGACTATGAAGTAGGCAGAGGTTATCAATTATCAAATCGAATAGAAAGTAATCATCAACTCCTTTTCAAAGGTTATGTACAAGGATTCATTTGACGAGCATAAGTTCTCCTACTATAACTTAATAGGGAATAGATTAGTTATTGATAATACGTACGTGTGGATCCTTGTTTGGCGGAGCAAGAGGAATTAGAGCATCTTTAACAATCTTAGTCATTTTTGAGTTAAATTTTTATCAATTAGCTAAAATGTCATTTTGGCTAGCCACTTTAGAAATGTGGCTGCATTAATGCTCTCTATTTTAGCTAGCATTACATAAATATTATTCTTCAAATAAAGATTAAATAGTTTAAATATATTTGCATATCACATAAAATATCTTATAAAGAATGTATTAAATTATAGCTAGCCTCATATGAGTTATCTCGCTCTCTATATTTAGCTAGCAAGAGTGAGATAGCTAAAAGTTATAATAGCTAAACTTTGGCTAGTCTGCTGGAGCTCTAAAAATATTAAAAAAACTAAACACGCTTTCTAAAATAACTAAAAGTTAAAATAAAGATTATGCTAAAGTTGCTCTTAGAACATGAAAAGTATCATCAAAACATAACTAGATAATGTTGACAGAAGTTTGGACATTGCTAGGTGTTGTCACGTGCAACACAGGATACTGATTCCATTTCAACCAAGCAAATTAAGCTGCAACTCAATTGCTTAATTATCCCATATATATATATATACATACATATATATATATATAGTAAGG
>NC_020496.1:31916673-31917945 GCF_000184155.1 Fragaria vesca subsp. vesca | reverse complement strand
TTGTCATTTTTTTAGATCAATGCGTGCCTTAGGATCGTCTTTCGTCTTCCCCTCCAAGTTCAGCACTGTGCCCACCACACTGTCGCAAACATTCTTTTCTATGTGCATCACATCTAGGTAGTGCATGATCAACAACTTACTCCAGTATGGGAGTTCCCAGAATATGCTCTTATGTGTCCAGAATTTGTACATGTCGGGTCTTTCAGGTATTGCCGCCACAATATTGGGATGATTGCTGAGCTGCCCAAAATCGTACTCATTAAGCACTGCTAAAATTTCTTCCCCCGTCCATCTTCTGGGAGGCACACCGATTTCTACGGTCCCATCAAATGCCTGTGCATCAAGCCGTCATTCGTGATCATATGGAAAGAGAGTACGGTGACCCAATTTGCATATCTTGTTACAATGACTGCTGCTCCCCTCATCGCTAAGACACTCTGAACAAGCTTTGTATCTCCTAACAACGTTGCCCGACAACATCCCACGGGCAGGAAAATCACTGATGGTACCAACAACCATAACATGCATCTGGAACATCTCCTGCATGTACTTGTCATAAGTGGGATGACCAACGTCCCACAAAAACTTAAGCTCTTCAATCAAATGTCTCAAATACACATCGAGACACTTCCCTGGATAACCGGGGCCCGGAATCAACAAACTCAACATATTGTATTTCTTCTTCATGCACATCCATGGAGGAAGGTTGTACGGTACCAAAATCACCGGCCATACACTGTATTGAAGACTCATGTTGCCAAAAGGGTTGAACCCGTCGGATGAGAGCCCGAGCCTCACATTTCGGACCTCTGACGCAAAATATGGAAACTCCCTTTCTATATGCTTCCAAGCCTCCCCGTCAGCAGGGTGTATAAGGGTATCTTCGTCATGCAATTCCCGATCAGCGTGCCATCTCATAGCTTCGGCCGTGTGTGAAGACATGTACAACTGCTCCAGCCTATCCCTCAACGGGAAATACCGAAGTACCTTCACAGGTTTCCTATTGCCTGTAGGAGTCAGCTTATACCTGTCAGTGTGACATACCGGACATGCGTCAAGGCCACCAAGGTCATTCCCTTCTGGATCTTTACCCTAGAAGAGAACGCAGTCATATCTGCATGCATGGATCTTGATGTAGGAAAGCCCAAGATCTTTCAGGATACATCGGACCTTATGATGAGTGGTAGGAAGACGATGACCGTGGGGCAGCATCGAAGCAGTGTACTGTAGATAATCATCAACAGCCTTCACGGTCGATTTTGTCTCAACTTT
>NC_020496.1:31914921-31916623 GCF_000184155.1 Fragaria vesca subsp. vesca | reverse complement strand
CATTGTATTCACCTGTAGATGAACAACTATCCTCATCCATATTACTCGAATTTGAATCTCCATCCTTACTAATAGCAGGTCTACATAAATAAACATTGTAGAGATACATATCAATAAAAATAAAAAAAATAACAGAAATATAAATATTAATATCAATCACAATTATCTGAAAATTCTTACACTACCAGGACAAGCACTTTAGCCGACGAAAAATTTTCGTCGGCCTGTTAGCTTAATTCGTTGACTAAGATCTTAGCCGACGAAAGCTCGTCGGCTAAGATTTCGTCGGGAAAATGTCGTCTGTGGTGACTTTAGCAGATGAGAAAAGAAGAAGTCGTCGGCTATAGTCCCAGAGTTTAGCCAACGAAAAACAGGTCGTCGGCTTTTTTCCAAGAATTTAGCCGACAAATATATTAAATGTTTCGTCGGCCATGTCTGACACTTTAGCCGACGACACGTGTAATATATTCGTCGGCTATAGTATGTAATAAAAAAATAAAAAAATTACTATAGCCGACGAAATAGTCTATAGCCGACGAAATATAGACTATTTCGTCGGCTTTATAAGGGTTTAGCCGACGAAATACGAATTAAGGCGTATTTCATCGGCTAAAACTTATTTAAAAAAAATTAAAAATACTATAGCCGACGAATTAAGGCGTATTTTATCGGCTATAAGTCCATTCCAGAAAAAAAAAACCCCGAAATTTCTAAATTACCATTCCAAGCAAGCTGCAAAATATACCAAAACAATTCTATATAACCAACAACAAGCACATAAAACTATATAATTCATCAACTACACAAAATCTAGATCGTCTAAATTAATATCCGCTTCTGGGGGCTGCTGCGGAGGTTGCTGGGGAGGTTGGGGCGGCTGGGGTAGTGGTATAGCCGGAGGCATGGGCAGAGCTGGAAGTCCCTGAAGCTGGGCAGTTGTAAACTCCTGCATGTACTGGAACATCTGCTGCTGCTGGGCCTGCTGGATGGCATATATCTTGGCAGCATAGGCTGCCTGCGCGGCAATATAGGCAACCTGAGCAGCTTGTTGTTCCCGTAGTCTCTGAACTTCCGACTCTAGCTGAGTTGTCCTGGTGGTCGTGGTCGTGGTCCTGCTGCTGGTCGAGGCTGTCTTTTGTTGAAATCCTGGAGTGGTCTTCAGGACCCCCTCGCCCTTCTTTCCTAGACCCCGGCAGTAGAAGTTGTTTGCTCGCGGTGGGAAGGCTGTTCCCATGATCCTCGCCCCAATCGTCGAATCCGAAGTGTCGATCCGGGACATGGCTTCGGACATCTCTTCCTCCTGCGTGTCCGGCCATGTCTCCCTCACTATAGCACTCATCGCCTCGTCACTAGCCTCCCTCACCTTCGCCTATATGGATAGGGAAAAAATGAATAATTAACATTTTGACATATATATAAGTAAATTTAAAAATTTAAAAACGTAAGATGACTTACAATATCCTCCTGGACGTCAGGATATGCCTTCTCGTACGTATAGACGTACCGGTTGACTTCTGGATGTTCCATGGCCGCCTCGTCCATGAAGACAGCGAACGGTCTAGAACCGCCATGATGGTTCCTTGTGTTGCATTGCCGGTTCTGAGCGTTCGCCCGGGAAACGGCCTTGAAAGAAAAAATAAACTATTAGTAAAATATTTAAAAACGAACGTACTTAATGACAAATTAACTAATTAATTTTTTT
>NC_020496.1:31905560-31909219 GCF_000184155.1 Fragaria vesca subsp. vesca | reverse complement strand
CAATCAACACACACACACACATATATATATATATACATCCAACGTACTCAAAATCGATCAACTCAAATAAACTCAAAATCAACATATACACACATGTACGTACCTATATATAGCTCCACAAACTAATTATGGACAGATTTCAACAACACCCAAACTTTTTCTCCCGTTTTTTCTTCTCCCAGATAAGCTGCTGCCTAGATCTGCGAATATAAAACACTTTAGCTGACGAAATTTTAGCCGACGAAATTAAAATTTCGTCGGCTAAAGAATGTTTAAAGTCGTCGGCTAAAGTTCACAGACTTTAGCCGATGAAATAAATTCTTTAGCCGACGAAAATATAAATTAGCCGACGAAGGAAAATTTTGTCGGCTAAATTAGATTTTAGCCGACGAAAAAATGGTTCGTCAGCCTGGTTTTTTATTTTTCGTCTGCTAAACCCTTTATTCTGGTAGTGTTACTTGGCAAGAAGTCTTGGACAATTTCTTTTGTCATGTGACTGACCATATAATCCACATCCATGACATTTCCTACCTTGACTCTCCTTTGCCTTACCTTTCCTCTTCTCTTTTCCTTTCCTCAACCTTTTGCCACACCCTTTTGCTCTAACTTCATCGGGTTCATTAAAAACATGCTGAATAGTAGAAGTCTCGGTCTCTAAAACTGGTGCAAGATTACCATTTGACAATCGGTTAAACTTCTCCAAGAAATCATCCAAGGACTCCATTAGGAGCTGGCTAGCCTCATCACTGACAATTGCCTTATCAATGGCATATGTAGCATGTTGTAACAATTTAGTCCTCCTTACAAAGAAAGCTCTATTATCTTTAATCTCCACTCCATTAGAATCCAACACAACACTCTGTCTTGCAGCTTTAGTCCATCTTTTCAAGATATACTGAACATGCACTACGCCAATAAGTGCAACAAACGACAGTTTTCACACAACGGTACACAATTGCAGAGTTGTACAAATTTCAAAAATGCTTCATACAACGTTCAGAAACATTCATCCGTTGTGTGGATAGTCTGAGATCATTCCAGTTTTTTTTTCCTTAAACTAGTACAACACTTTAGACAATATTTTGTTGTCTGAATGAAGATAAAAATGAGGTCTATTTTGCTTCTAACCCCACTCTAGTTTGACAGATAACTGGGTGTTATTACACAACAGTGAAACAAATAAATGTTGTGTGAATGTATACAATTTAAACTATCACACAATACTTTTTATACATCTGTTGTACGATATATCTCTCATGCCAGGTTGCAGACTTCTAGTTTTAAAATTGCTCTTACATCCTCTAAAAACCTAAATTTTTTATGAAGGATAGCCTTGGTGGTTTTGATGTAACAACGGAACACTCAAACTTGTTGTGTGAGATTATAGTATTTTCAACAATCACACAACGACTTTTTAGTTTTGGTTGTATAATGTATTTTCGTGTCACGATGAAGCCATTCTCTTACATTTGGCAATACTACTTTAAGTTCTTCATCCCACAACAATCAACTAAGAAATGTTGTGTGAAGGTATATCACACAATTGTTTTCAATATTACGTTGTATGTTTCATAACCTCTAACCCCTAAAATACCCTAAACCCTAAAAAATCCTAATAAATTTCCTATTGTAGTGCCACAACGGTTCTTTTTTAATACTGATGTGTGATGTAAAATTAATATTGTTGAATTTATGGTTGACCGAGTTGATCGATACCCAAACGTTTTTAAAAATTTGTGAATTTTGTTACACTGCTATACTTCACTATCATAATTATATCAAACGGTTGAATTTTCATGATTTTAATCCTAAACATCTATATCACAATCAACCTACTAATGAGATATAACTTGTTTACTATATAGCACATAATGTGACATAACATGTGTAGTACATATTATATAAACGTATGTTTATCTAGAGAGACACTATTGAGGAAATGAAATTTTGGAAATCGAACTGTATAGACATGTTTACGATATTGAAGCATGATTGTGGTAGAAATGTCATCAATTTTCGGTATTACATGAGTGTCGATCGACACGGTCAACTCTAATTACACTTACTTTCACTATGGGGAGCCAAATCATCATGATATAATTGACACCAACTTCTTATATGAGTTCATGCATAATAACCATATGATTATACGAGTGTCGACAAAATCAAAAAAAATATTTAGAGTATTGCATTTCGACGTGTTTTCGTATGACGAGCCTCCCATATTTAGACAACTCTTAATGCTTTTATGCGTTGTGTGAGTGAAAACTAGGGTTATTTTAAAGAGTGACTCGTTAGAATAAAAAGTAGTGGGAAATTTTTTGCCCTAACGATTAAGTGAATGTCTCTATTTTGTTTCTTCTCAGACAACATAAAATATGCAATTTATGTTGTCTGATTTGTAAAATGGATAGGGAAAAATTAAGGCTGAGATGTAGCAGCGGGAAATCTCCCGCTCTTGCAATTTAAGGATGTCATTTCTTCTCAGACAACAAAATATACAATTTATGTTGTCTGATTTGTAAAATGGATAGGGAAAAAATTAAGGCTGAGATATAGCAGCGGGAAATCTCCCGCTCTTGCAATTTAAGAATGTCATTTCTCAGACAACCAAAATTTAGAGTTATGTTGTATGATATGAAAAACACTTGACTCAAAAACCTAAAAGACTTGACACTTAGACAAAAAAAAAGGTATCGCTCAAAACCTATCGCTCACACACACTTAATTTCACACACACACACACACACACACTCACTGACCGTTCTCACCTATCGCCCTTTCTCTCTTCTCTCTTTCTCTCTCGAACTCAACCGCTCTCGCCCTCCTCAATTTCTTCTCAATCACTCCTCTCAATTTCTTTCTCTCTCAAACTCAATCACTCCTCCCTCAATCGAGACTAAGCCACTGTCACTCAATTAGGGATCGTCGATTTGGGGGTTCGTCCATTTGGCTCCTCACTCAATTTCTTCCAATTTGGTTCGAGGTTTGTACTTTTCTCCTTTCTCCGATTAGGTTTCTAGGTTGGTTAGTTCAATTTCTTCCAATTTGGTTCGAGGTTGGAGTCAGTAGAGGAGGCTGGGCTTGGCGCAGCGGAGGAGGGGGTTGGGGGCCGGACTGCTTGGAGTGATTTCTGCTTCCCTGGGCAGCTTCCTAAGGCAAGGATAGGGGAATACACAGGCTCTACACAGCTTGGTGAGTGGTTCTTCGTTTTGTCAAGTTTTGAGTTTTCTAGTTTCTTCTGCCGCTGTCGGCGATGGTGGTTCATTTGAAAGACTTGTTAAGACAGTTCTGATATGGCTAAATGGCAGGGAGGAGCTGAAGGGAACAAAGAATCAAAGGTCCAAGTTCAACCTCTGTTCAACTTTAAGGTGGGTAATTATCAGTAAATTTTCAAAGAAAAACTGGAACTCTAACTGAACTTCAAAAAATCATTAGTAATTGTAGAAAATTCCTTTTTGTGCGATTCTAGTTCCAGATTGATCTTTAGGTAGTCTCTTACAATTGTTATGAAGAGACCAACATGAAATTCTTAGCCGAGCTATACTGTTTTTAGCCAAAAAGGTCTGCTGGTCAGGAAGTTAGCAGGCATACATTTTCTGATTTTGTTCCTTTGCTCTTAGTCTCAATGTTTGTCAATGATTCTTGCTTGATTTGGT
>NC_020496.1:31904120-31905540 GCF_000184155.1 Fragaria vesca subsp. vesca | reverse complement strand
GTAAGGATGTGAAGCGGACGTCCGCTATATAGCAAAAGTGCGGACTTTTTGTGCGACAGCCGTTGGATCGCGTTTAATGAAAATGGAGGGATGAATTTGAAAGAAAGGCGTGCGGGTCGCTTAGGTCGCTAAAACGAGAAGGCTGGTCTCGTTCCTTTCTCACTCTGTTGCGCTCTCTCTCTCTCTCTCTCTCTCTCTCAGCTCGATCCTCGATCACTTCTCCACGCCAAATCGATCTCGCACAGATCGTTTCTCGCTCGATCTCGCACGGGAACACGATTCTGACCAAGCCCAGCTTTCTCGCTATTCAAATCGATCTCGTCCCTCTCTCACTCTGTCGCGCTCTCTCTCTCAGCTCAATCCTCTCTCACTTCTCCACCCCAAATCGATCTCGCATAGATCGTTTCTCGCTCGAGCTCGCATAGGAACCACGATTCTGCCCAAGCCCAGCTTTCTCCTCTTCCTTTCTTTTACAGACATTCTTTCAGCTCTTGGTTGGTTTCAGATTTGGAAGTGATATTCTTTCTTTTAGAGTAGTTTACTTCACGAGTTGTTATTAAAACGATGGTTGAATACTTGAATTGGGTTGTGATGTTGTGTAACTGTTTGGGTTTTGTAGGAACTATCTGGTTGGGGAAACTCTTTCAGGATGTTGGCCAACTGTTGGAGTGTTGACTGAGAAGGGGACTAAAAGAACTAGTTCTACGGGGAAGAGCTATGCGATATACAAATTCGGGTGTTTGGATGAAGATATTGTTTTTGTTTTCTTGTTTGGTGATGCTTATGAGAGGAACTGCAATGAGCCAGCTGGAATGGTGTTTGCGCTGTTTAATTGTAGCGTACGCAAGGATGTTAAGGTATTGTTTTGTTATCTAGTGTTGTTCTGTGCATTTTAAGTAAACTGTTCCTTGTTTTATCATCAAAGATAACCAGATTGTCTGAATATGCAGGGTGCTGGTTTTTCTTTGAGTGTGTTTTCAGCCAATCATATTGTGAAGATTGGAACTTCTGTTGATTATGGAGTTTGCAGAGGGAAAAGGAAGGTTCTTTTTGTTCTGTGCATGTTAGTTTTGTTGAAATTGTTGATGATTTATTGTAGGACTTGCAACCCTTTATATATTTCTATTACTGTATATACATTAGCAAGTACATATTTTAAGTTATACTTCTTTCAGGGATTTAGATGAAAAAATTTGCATGGCAAACTTAGTTCTGCATGTTATTAAAACTGTGATATTACCTACAGCAAGAGTATATATGCCATTGTGGCATTGTCATTTAGAAAATTCTGGACTTGCAGATTACAGAGATTTTCTCATGACTTGTGAATTTTTTTTTCTACTGGTTTTTAGTCCATAAATATATCTGCAGGTCTTATTGTGTCTATTGAATCGTTGACTAAATGAATTTGAAAAATAGG
>NC_020496.1:31895626-31904100 GCF_000184155.1 Fragaria vesca subsp. vesca | reverse complement strand
TGAAGCTCTGGACGGAAAACACCATGATTGATCAAGGTTGGCCGGAAAATTGTCGCCGGTCAGTCCTGGAAGGAGAGAAGCCGTCCTGGAAGCCTGTACTGTCGTCCGGGAAGAAGAGAAGCCGTCGCCGGCGTGAGACGGCGGAGAACAGACGAGGTCCGCACTTTAAGCCGGAATGCGGATGTCCGCTCCACATCCTGCCTCTATATATATATATATATATATCATCAACTTTGTAACGAGACAGAGAATTTTTTTTTCCTTTTCTTTTTGGACTCTCGGTCTCTCTATTAGAATTAAATTTTGGCTCATGTGATTAGACTTTTATGTGTGGCCGAGCGAAGGAGTTAGCTCTGATCGTGATGGGTTAATTTTCTTCTTAGCACGCCTATCATGCACGAGAATTCTAAGCAAGACGACGATGAATTAGTTGGTACCACGGAATTAACTATTGTCTAGCTAAGAGACATAAATGATTCATTAATTTTTCATATAAATGTTACAATAGTGGGTAATTTTTGAGTGTGTATGTAGTGAGAGTCCTGTATTGTTTTTGAAAGTTAAAATAAGATATGTACCATTAACTATAAACATGCATAAATGAAAGTTAAATCGAGTCTATATTGATTGATCTATGCGTTTGATTGATATTCTGCATATAATAGTGGTAGAGGGCTTTTATAAGACCTAAAATTTGTGGTCTCAGTCCTATGTGTCATGTTATGTAAATAAATAAAAATATTTATTTTCGATTCCACATAATATATCTTGCCAAATCAAGACATTGCATTACTAATTTTACTATTTCTATTTCCTACATTTTAATGGGTGAATCAATGATATTAATGTACTTTATTAGGTAATGCAAACAAATATTACGTATTATTTATATGTATACATATAATTCAGATAATTCAGATACAATTTGTCAAAATTATCTATAATTTGTCCAACAAATCATTTATATACAAATAATTTCTCTAAATGATTTACAAACATATTATTTATATAATATACATGTACTATAAATATATAATGTTATTTTGATGTTATGTTTGTTTTATTTAATTAGATATTTAGAAGGAAATCTAAAATAGTTTTATTTTTCAGTGTCATTGTTTGAAATGGTAAGATGGTCTTTATACTATTAAGTATTACATGATATATATATATATATAAGATTTTTAATATGTGAGTGCCTAATTTGGTACAACTTCGTTTTAAAAAAAAATCAGGTTTTATCCAAACTTTTAGATTTTATAGTGGAGAAATTTTAAATACACACCCCTAATCTCTTAATACACACCTCTATTATTTTATGTTTCTATTGAGATTTTATAGGTAAGCTAAATAACCAAAACAAACATCTATTATTTTAAAAATAAAAAAAAATTGCGTTAGAAGTATTATTTTCAACATCTTCTACCCTAAAATTGTCGAAAACACGTATTCTCCTCTAACCTCAACTCTTCTCCACAATTCATTTGGGTTGTCTTTTTTCTTCTTCTTCTTTTTTATTTTTTTATTTTTTATCTGTATCAGGTTTAGTTTGATCTTGCAGATCATGTTGTCAAGTACTGTATTTTTATCATGACATGTTTTTGAAGAGGTTTTGTCTGTTCAGGAAACTGTAAGTTAGAGAATCAGTTTTCTATTTTACTAAGTCTTTGTTTCTGTTTAATAATACCTAAGGAGCTGTTAGAGTTAGAATAGGACTTATTTTGTATTTCAAACGTGATAGCAGCAGTAGCTAATCACGACCTGCTTTGTAGGAGTTCTGTTAAGATGTAAGGCTATTTAAAGCCAAAGTTGTTCAATAAGAATGCAGATCATTCATCCATATTATTCTTGAGCTGTGATTGTTGAGTTTTCATTCAGGGTTTTCTAACAGTTTTATCGAATAACTAGTTATCTATGTTTAACTAGCTATCTATGTCTAATAGTTATTGTACTTCTACAGTTCTACTAGCTTGTGAATTTTGAAAACTTATATTGGTGATTTGGAGTTGGGATATAACAATAATCATTTGATTATAAATTGAACGATGATAACCAAAAATTTCTAGCAAAAATTAGACGAAATAATATGTAAAAAGAGGTACCAAATAGTAAATATATATTAACACCACTGGATTATGGCTATTAGCCGACGGAACCGTTCCGTCGGTTAAGACATATATTTCGTCTGCAAAGATCTTAGCCGACGGAATTTCCATCGGCTAAAATCTGTCGGCTAAGTGTCGTCTGCTAAGACAATAGCCGACGGAATTATCAATTCCGTCGGCTAAGTGGAACTTAGTCGACAAAATATTTCCATCTGCCAAGATTTTAGTCGATGGAACTTAGTCGACGGAAATTATTTTTCCGTCGACTAAGTTTTTCTTAGCCGACGGAAGTAAAAATTTAAATTTTCTTTTTTTAGAATAACTGGCGGTTTTTCTTTCCTTTTTTAGGTCTTTTTTTTTTCCTTCTCTTCCTCTTCTCCGGCGACCACAACGGTTATGTTTGCATGTTCCCGAACAACTCCAGTCCACCTCTAACGCTAAACTCGTCGGGATTCTACCGTCAAGGAATCGCACGTACGACGATCTATTGCCTTACTTATGCTGCGGAGAGTAACCATCCGGACGTCAACCACCCCGCGAGGAGGAGGAGGAGGAGTTGCCGCCGAGAAGAGGAGGAGGAGGAGGAGGCGGCGCTACTTGGAGGAGGAGGAGGTGCCGCAGCGAAGGAGGAAAAGGAGGCGCCGCGGTGGTGGGGGAGCAACCAGACGAGGGAGAGAGACAGCAAGCAGACGAGCTAACTAGGGAGAGAGAGATGAAGAGGATGAGGGAGAGAGAGCTGAAAGTTATAAGAATGGAGCCGAAAAAAAATTCAAAATTTTTGGCGGGATAACTGCTGCTTAAAATTTTTGAACTTAGTCGACAGAATATATTTTTCCGTCGCCTAAGTTCAAAATATTTAAGCGGCAGTTATCCCGCCAAAAATTTTTATTTTTTATTTTTTTTTTAAAATTTGGTTCCGTCGACTAAGTAGATATTTCTGTCAACTAAGATATAACCTAAGCGACAGAATAATTTTTCGTCGCCTAAGTTATCATAAATAATCATTTATATTTATATATAAATGTTTCGTCGGCTAGGTAAAAAATTTCGTCGGCTAAGAAGAATATTTTTCCGTCCGCTAGGTGAAAACTTAGGCTACGGAAGGTTTTCCGTCGGCTAAGTAGATCTTAGGTGACGAAAATATTATTGTTCCGTCGGCTAAGTGATTTTTTCCACCAGTGTAATTATATTAAATAATGAAATATTTCATAAATTAAGGGCATTTTAGGCAATTTGGGATGTGTATTAAGTATATTGAAATAAAAAACTTGATAGGTGGTGTATTAAGTAAGAGGTGTGTATTAAGATATTAGGGGTGTGTATTTAAAATTTCTCTTTATAATGTTTGGCAAATGAAAGAAAAAAAGTTTTTTTTTAAAAAAAAATTACAGGTCACTGGCTACAACTTTTAGAAGCAACCTAATCAGCTGTCACTAAAAACACTAAAAATTAAAATTTTTTATCTTGGCAGCACTTTTAAAACTAATATTTACTAAACACAAAACCGTTTTTATTTACAGCTGATTATTTTCGTAGTACAATAACAACAGATTTTTTTTAAGTCACAGTAATATATACCAAACTAGCCCTAAGTGATTTAGCATGCCACGTACATAGATTTGAGGCCTTAATATAAGGCTTAGAATCATTTTCTTCCTGCATATATAGAGTTGCACATTAATTTCAAGCAAAATCTAGAGGATCGTTGCAGATGGAAACAGCCTGCACATTAACATCGCTCTTTATTCGACGAAGCTGGAGTCAAAGTGAACGTGGTGGACTGGCCTGAACAGGCTTGTCATTCATCCGAATGAAGCTGTAAGACCATGCCCCTAGTAGTGTTCCGATCACCGGTCCGACCATGCAGATCCATATCCCGTTGTAGTATGCACTAGCAAGCGCTGGTCCGATTGTCCTGGCTGGATTCATAGATCCACCTGATATTGGTCTGAACATATCACTCCAAACCTCTTTCATTAGTTTATGACGTAATAACGAACAGATTAATTGCTGTTAAGAACGGTTGCTTACCCAGCAAAGATGGATGTTATGCATACTGCAGACCCAACTGCTATGCCTGCTAGCTCTCCTATCTGCATGTCAACGTTGAATTGTAACTATCAGAATTGGAATAATCAGTTCATGCATGGCAGACAAATTGAAGGTTAAAAATGAAGTATGTGGTCGAGTTAGGGCACTATTTACAGCTTTAGTATCGGTGGCAACTGCTGAAGTGATGAACAATGAACATCATAGAAAATGTCACGATTATCTCTGTGACTAGAGCTTGAAGCTCTGATCCAGAAGGTGATGTAGTTCCCACATGCTTAATGGGGTGCAGTAATAAAGACAGAGTAAATGAGGCTGATATTGATCCAATTAGTTGTGCTAATGCATAAGCTGGCACCTGAAATGACAAGAAAGAAGCTTTGATGAATGAATCAGTCTTTGATGAATGAATCTTAAGACACATTCTGATGGTAAGAGTAGGTATGTGATCGACTTAAAATGTAGCCCAGACTCCAGATCGAGTGTCAATGCATTAATACAGAACTGCAGCACGGGGGGCGGGTTCTGAGCGAGATAGCTAGGGTTTACCTGTTTCCATGGAAAATGTCTAAAAGTAGCGAAAGCAAGAGTGACGGCCGGGTTCATGTGTGCCCCAGAGATGTACGTGCCCGACTGCGTAGATCATCACCGTCACTATAAGCCCTCCGGTCATTGAAGCTCCAAGCTTTGAGATTTTGCGTTCATCACTGGCAGAGAGAGCAGACGAACCACATGTCACAAACACCAGCAGAAACGTAGCTATTATCTCTGCCACCACCTATATATACATATTTTCCCACATAGTTATTGGCTCAGATACCTTACTATACATGTACATCGATATGTATTTGATAGTACTACACGTCTATATTTGTTGCTATATCTATACTGAATGTAAAATACATATGAACATACAGCTTACCTTTTTCAAAAACCCAGGGGGGTAAAATGGATGTTCAACTATTGGGTTCTCTACTGAAACTAGCTCTGTTTTTGCCATTTCTCGTTTCTCTAGCCCTAGATACTTGGAATAATATTGTTTGTAAGTTTGGTGTAGATAATTAACGGGAACAAATGAAGGATATATATAGTAAATTAGTAGTGTTCACATGCTGTTGGTGAGCCGTGGCTTGGTTGGTTAAAGTGTTTAACTAACAACTTTGAGATCATGAGTTCAAACCTCACTAGACATATATAGGGTGTGTAAGTTATTAATAAATTTTTTTAACAAAAAAAAAAAAAAAAACTCATCTAGTGGTCAATCACCGTTGAATGTAAATCTAAGGATGGAAAACAAAACAATTTAACTTTAAAATAATACTTCTCACCCTTGAATTTACATCCAACGGTTATTGACCATGATTTCCTTGGTCACTAAGTGACCATGTGAACACCATTGTATAGTAAATAGAGCTAGTGAAGTGCCAAGGTTGCCGGTGAACCCTAGTTGGCTAGTAGTTGCCTAGTTGGTGTAGACTGGGACGTTTGATAGATGAAATATTGGATTATAAATAGGAAGAGGATTAATTTACTTGCTACTTGAAGATTAAAACAATAATTAGATGATTTTCAGTGAATGAAAATTCTTAGAGGTTTTTGGTTTTTAGTTTGTGATAATGCATCTTAATGTTCTTTCTTTATAGAAAGGTCGGCAGAGTATGCCAACTCTAGCTAGCAACAAGCAATTGTGACTACGATTACTTAATTACAAAGAACATGGTAACGGTGATACCTCGCCTACCATCCTGTTTAATTAGCTCGGATACAACATACAACTTATGATCTGATCAATATATTGCTGTCATTCTGGACTAGCTTTTGTTTATTTTTCTTGAAAATGAGAAATTTGAACTTTGAATTTCATCAATGTACGTAGTAACTAATTAAGACATGTAAATACTTATTTGTGAAAAGATTTGATAAAGTGGTGACTAGCTACTGTCTTCATATTGGCTAATAGCTAGCCATTTATATGAGGCAAAATAGGTGTTAGCACTTTAGCAGCCCAAAAGACTGAAAAATGAAAGCAATCTGCAATCGAGTTATCAATTTGGGAGAACATCTTCAGTACACGACGTGTATCTTCACATACATACATGGATGGTCAAGATTAGAGGAAATAATATAAAAACATGATGATCAAACATATGAATTATTATAAACGATTAAAATTACGTCATGTAAACATGTAAACACACGTTCATCATGCATGCAAGAATTTTCAATCAATTTGGTCATATCTCGCAGTCGGAAACTATATTTTTGCTCACGAGCCACGACGACAATAGCGAATATATTGATGCATATCTCCAAACGGGAGCACATCACCTGTGCCCAAATCCCCTATACCCAATATGTGCCACCACACATAGAATTTCACTCAAGATAACTTAACAGAGTTGGTTAACGTGAAAATATTTTCATTTAACCAAAAAATACAACCCCCAGCAACACTCCGAAACTGCAACCTTAAACCAAAGCTTCAAAGCTTCAAACCCTCGTATCACTATCCAGAATACAAATATCAAAACCTCAACCCCATATTTTCCTTCGTCGTTTCGTTCATCAGGAAATAAACAAAAGAAAAGAGATGCAGATTATGCATCTCATGAACCCAGTCATCAAATTGCCATCAATAAAGAGATTAAAACTTAATAAATTTACGCCATATATATCATGAACCCAATAAAGCTTCTTGCTTTCTCTCTCCTCTCCCTCTTCTTCTTCCTCCGCCGTCGTTGGCCTCACTCCTCCCTGAAGATGAAGAATAAGTTGTCGCCGTCAAAGTCGATACCCGGCTCGATTTACCCTACGAAGGCCCGAATGATAACCATGTGGGTGTCGACATTGAAAGCTTGAATTCGATCAAGACCGCCAACTCGATTGAGCAAGATGTGAATCTGAGCAAGTGGAGTGGAATCCCTACTGCTATCAGCTTATACGCCTTCTGTTACTGTGCTCATCCTGTGTTCCCTACCCTGTACACTTCTATGAAAAACAAAAAACAGTTCTCCAATGTAAGTAATGCTCGAATGCTCAAATTTTGTTGCTGCTGCATGTATTGCATATCTGGGTTCGAAATGCTTTGGTTCTAACCGAATTTCAACCTGTTGTTTCTTTGTTGCAGGTTCTCCTCATCTGCTTCATATTTTGCACCATCTGTTATGCATCAATGGCAGTTTTCGGGTACTTAATGTTCGGGTCAACAGTTCAATCACAGATAACCCTAAACCTCCCCACTAACAAGGTTAGCTCACAAGTCGCAATATACACCACCCTGGTCAATCCGATATCCAAATTTGCTTTGATGGTTACTCCAATAATGGTTGCTGTAAAAAGAAGGTTTCCTCATTACCAGAATAAAAGATTCTTTAACATGTTAGTCAGTACTACCCTGGTAATCAGCTGTGTTATAGTAGCTTTGGCGGTGCCCTTTTTCGCATATCTCATGGCACTTGTTGGAGCGTTTTTGAGTGCCACAGCTTCATTAAATTAACAATCAATCTAGCTAGATAGCCAGACAGAGATGCATTTAGACCCTCAGACAATTCGCTACCATACCATCTAATAATAATGGTCATTTTACATATAAACACGCACCACAACCATTGAATACAAGTGTGATCGATGTTGATGTTACAAAGGTTATTAGTCTTGATCAAAATTTCAACTCAATTAAAATCTAATTTGGCCGAATGTTTTATTTTTCAAAAGTTGTTACGAATATATGGAAATGACTGATTAAGAGTCGTAATACAAATGCACTATCATTATCTCTAAAGTTAGGAAAAGAGTATACAACACACCTTCTCTTCACGTCATACTAAATATATGGATTAGGGTGATAACTGATAACCTTAGAATGGATAAGAGGAGCTTAACCAACTAATTCTAGGAATTATTGTCTCGTTCTCATTTGAGTTTTGGCATATTACTCAGTGTACCTAATCACAATTCTTAGCTAACTAATTGAAACCATACACAGCTGCATATTGCTTTTCATTTTCTCTGGTGCATATATGAGTCATATGCAGCTAAATGATTTGTACTAAAACCAAGTTGCTCAATCACTTAACCAACCCAACAAAATAATTACATCAATTTGACCTTTTTTTATGATAAATACCGAAATGAACGTAAAATAACGGAATTAAGCATAAGGTGCTAGAAATGGATGTTAGCTCGAGTTTTCCGAGATGTTTTTCTTAGTAATAGTCTTTTACGTCTGTCCGGTGCTAGAAATGAAGAGATGGAATGCTAGCTTCAAGTCCAACACTAGGAACAAGTAAAAAAAAAAAAACATAAAGAGAAACCTAGGGC
>NC_020496.1:31890551-31895606 GCF_000184155.1 Fragaria vesca subsp. vesca | reverse complement strand
ATACATATAGAGTAACCAAAATAGAAGTACTCGTCTACTCGATCAGTAGAGATGGGACTGTTTGCCCTTTTATGCTTCCCATGTAATGGGTTAAGGCAACAATCGGCATCATCACTTTTATAGAGCACTTGCACTTGCGTGTTTCTTCTCCAAGGTAGTATGACCTACACTGATCGACATCCATCCCAATTAGGCCAGCCAATTAGGACTTCAACTTTAATTGGATCTAAAAGCTAGCTTATATATAGATGAGATTATCTCACAACCTATATACAGATCGATCTTCTTTACTTTATAATCTTGAACATGTAAATCTAGCTTGACCGTAAAGTGTTAATCCTTGGCAGCAAAGACACGCCTAGCTAAGAACATGCAACACCAGAAGAAAGCAGTGAGTACTACTACTGCAATGGTTATTATGGAAATCGAAATTATTGCCGAGCAGAAAATATACTCTCAAAGACTGAAACTGCATGATGACCTTTCCATTTTTAAGCACACAGTTCCTAGCTTGTTGATGGAGCTACCTTTGAGTTAGGGTAAATTATGAAGATGAAAAAACACACTGAACTTGATTGCTCCTGGTTTTTACAGTAGTATCATCAGCATAATGCAGCAGAAGGGTTAAAACAGAATTAACAGACGGATAATTTCACATTCGTTTTCGATCAGAGTAAGATTCAATTATGAATGACCTAAGTCTCTGAGCATAACCTATTACCTACCCGATATTAGAAGGACGACGATGAAGGAGACCATGCATACAGAAGATGCCTGAGATGAGAGACAGCTTAAATTTCCCATTAATGGCGTCTGACAAGTTTACCTAAATTTTGTTAAGTTGGTGCGCAGTTTGTGACTTGTTCTCTGTAAGTGATCGAATGCAATAATCATGATGAGGTTTGTGTGGGAGTGGCATACCCCTTTGAACCATATTGCCACTGATTCGTCTTCTTCTGGGCTCACTACTCTAGCTAGGTCATTGCACCAACCCTCAACTTAACTAGCTACCTACCTTGTGGCCAATTCAATTGTAGCTAGTCTGATGACTCTGATCCATACCAATTTTGTGTCGAAGAACAGAGAATGCATCACTGAGCTGAGCGAGTCGAAGTCTAGCTGATCGAGTAACGAAATGTTCAAATCTGGCATGGGATTCATTGATATAGATTCAGACCCGGAGTAGTCGAATATAACCTGTAACAAGAAATTGAGCATCAAAACTCATAGTTGTATTTGAGCTCGATCAAATTGATGTATACAGATTGTTTGGGCCTGTTGCTTTGCAGGCATGTTGTAATTTGGGTCATTTTGCATTGGTTGCAGCTAGACAGGCTATACAGGGGCCCAATAACTCGGTTAAAAAACAAAAGGTAAAAACGGGTAGACCCCTCAGCCCGTTTTGGCCTACTGAGCATGGACCGCCTAGCCACGCATCGTCTCCTCCTAGCCCGCAAAAAGCCCAGCCCGCACTAATTTTATTTTTAATTTTTAATTTTTTTTATTTGGTTCACCACGTTCAGAACGAGGTCGATTTGGTTCAGTGTTGAATCAAAACCATCTCCCGTTCTGCTCTTGCGGAGTTTGCATTATGGGTAAGTCCTGCTATTTTCTTTGGTTCTGTGTTAGATTTGGTTATGGGTTTTGAGATTAGGGATCTTCTCGTAGTCGCTTTGGTTGTTAACTATATATGTTTTGGGAGTTATAGAAGTTTATATGTATAGTGAACTCCTGGAAATTTGGTTGTCTTGTGGTATGTCTACTTTGGTATCGTGTTTGAGAGTGATAGATGAGTTGTTGAATCTGTGCTGGTATTGGTATTTAATTCCGAGAAACGGACAAAAAAAAATTTGGTCTTTGAAGATGAGAGCATTACGGAAATGTATGCTTTGAAGCCGCAGTGTGTGTGTGAGAGTGAATGTGCCACTATTCCATCTATGTGTTGTACATTTGACTTGGCTTAACATGGAAATGTATGCTTTGCGTTGCATTTTCCCTGGAGGAGAAGGAAAGAGAGCCGCGTGCTGTCGAAAGACTTCGAGGCCTTAGAGTATGAATACTCTATTTCACATTTTAACTTGATAGTGGATTGCTTTGCTATTAGAGTCATATTTGATGAATTTTTTGTATTTGGACTATTAGGAGATATAAAATTCCAGAGGATACACATGCTCTTCTTCAGTCTTCATCTTCAGTCTTAGCAAAATATCAGCAGGTTTGTATTTGTGATTTTCTGTTGGTAAAAATTTGGATTTGGAGTTCCCTGTACTGACCAACCATCTAGAATGGAAGATCTTGACAGTGTTTGCTTTGAAATTGAACTCGAGTTGGACATAACTGAATCAAGGCAGGATCAATAGTTCATGAGAAAAGGATTTTTCCATTGAAGCACAAGCTCATGAGTGCTACCATGCCAGTGGAAGACTTCAGAAAGGTGTTTCCTGATCCACCCCAAGTTATAAATGTTTCGTCCAGACAATTTAAAGTAAGCACTCAGTTCTCAGTGACAATTGAAAGTCATTATATCAATGAAGCATACAAAAAAGTCATTATATCAATGTCTCAAATGGCATGGAATCATATAAAATACAGTGGATTAGTAACGCATGAGCGATTCAACGCGAAGGACGAGCTGGAAGAACAGGGCCTGACCACTGTTTCCGCCAACGTTTGACAATGAGTTTCTTGACTGTTCTCCAAAGTCTTTGTTGACGGTGTTCTCCTTCTTTTGAAGTCTATGAAAATACCGGTGAGTAAAAAGAAGTAATTTTGTTCTTGATCTTGTTCAATTTTAATAACCAAAATGTTTGTATATTGAATTTATGTTATTCAAATTGAACATTCTTAAGTTTTCTTTTGGCAACTTCATCCTTAGTACGAGGATATGGATTAACTCTGTGCATTCCCCTTGTTATTTCTAATTCGTTTTGCTGACATTATCACCAACAGGATTGAGATATGATTCAACAAAGCTATTTGCTTTAGATGTGTCACTGTCATGGTTGTTGTTCATTCTTTCTGGTTGTCCTTGCTAGGTTCTGAGGCAATCATTTGTTGCCTTAGAACCTAGCTTTCTTTCTGAAGCTGTTCTTTTGGATTGTTCTTGCCTTGCTTTCTTTTGCTACGTACCATAAGATTATTCTGTGCATTCTATTTGCTCAATTAGAATACAATGCCTATTGCTTTCTATTTTTACGTATGGACTGCTCTTGTAATCTTTGTTTTCTATATCTGTGCGTCCTAGGTATCCAAATTTCAGTTTCATACTCCTCCAAATGGTGATACTACTAATGAAGCAGAGGATCACTTAACCTAATTTAGTGGTAGCATATGCAGTTGCAGCAGCTGCAACTTTGACTGTGTCTAATCCTTTTCATGGCCAATTTAGAGATGTTCAAAGAAAAAACTATGACTTAGGTCTGGTGGAAGTTATAGTTCTCCAGTTAATAGTGAGAATATGAAGCAGCAAGAGCTACTGATTAAGAAGTGAAAACTGCAAGTGCTTTGTGTAAACTTTCATAGTAGTAGCAGTGATGCACTGTCAAGAGCTTATGCTAGTGCATGGCTATGAACTTTCCAAGAGCGGAATGGGGTGCTGCAAGAAAAATGCTCTTCACCTGGAAACCATGGAAGAAATATCCAAGCTGAGAAAGTAGCTCCTCAAATATGTCTTTGATCCATTTGGTGTTTATGGAGGTGTGAAGGAATTTTCATGGACTATGGTAGTCAGAAAGGTGTTAAAACTTGAAAGTGTTTGGAGGGATGATGAGAAGCCTCTCAGTGTCGATGAGGAAGCGCTCTTATGCCAAGCTATCTATGCTGGTTGGATAGATAGGGTTGCCAAACTCATTAAAGGAAATGCATATATCAGGCCTGCATGGTCAAATAGACTGTGTTCCTCCATTTGCAGTCACCTGTTTCTAATATTGCTCCCGAGTTTTTGGTGTACAGTGAGTTGATCCAGACAAAGAAACCTTTCGTGTATGGGGTTACTTGTCAGTCTATATTGGCTTGTCAAGTATGGTCATCTTGCCAAGCATGATCGGCAGTGTGACTCCAACCTTTGTGGGAGCTTCCACAACATTCTTTGCCAATTAGTAATTTTGATCATAAAGGTGCAGTTCAAGTTTTTGCTTATGCTTTGTTTTGGATAGGCTAAGACCTCTGCGTGAGTCCATCACAGAACGTCCTCACACTGTTTTAAAGCCACAGGCAGCAGGTCGAGAACGGGTTCATAGCCTCTTGGCGAAGCTGGAGGAGAAAGAGATGTCAGCTATGCTAGGTTGAGAGAGGTGTGGGATGAAAATCCATACGAGTTGTATCTGGAAAACCGAAACAGATATTTGGGTCTAGAGGCTTTGCTAAAGCTGGTTTCTAGTAAACATGGATCAGTGGTACGGCTAAAATAGCCTCACAATTTAACCCTGCAAAAGATTGTCGATTGTAGTATAAAGAAGCAAGGATCGTTCATTGCCAGAGATTGAGGGTATTTAATTTCACACACAAAAACAATGTCACAAAAGTGTCTACTGTTCCTGACGAACAGCAGACTAAAATATAATTAACTACCTAATCTACACTACTTAGAAAATTATGAAAATTTATAAAACTAAACTAGACACACAGAAGAACACGCACACAAAATTTGAGGGGATTTGGAGTTTGTTTACTATACTAAATAAATCACGAAATACAGAAGAATAAGAAAACAGTTTTGATTTGTAGTTTGAGAAATATGATAGAGAAGAGGTTAGGGATTTAGGAAATTCACCACCGAATATGCTTTAAAACAAAGTCCACACAACCAAGATTCCAATTACCAAGTTATGAAAAGGTTCAATCAAGAATAAACCGTGAACGCACTGCGTAAATTCTTATTACTTCCCTTAATTACTTATGCAAGATGAACGCACCATTACTAAGCCTTTAGAATAACCAATCAAGGTATAGACGCTATCCTATCAACAAGTTATTCTAAGCATTAAGATCAATGGAAGTGATTGAACAAGTATGCAAAAACTAGTGTGGAAACGCCTACCTAGCATGCAAGTCTCT
>NC_020496.1:31863582-31880596 GCF_000184155.1 Fragaria vesca subsp. vesca | reverse complement strand
CAAAGGGAAGAAGAAAACTGTGAAAGGAAGGAGTTGACGATGATCTTGGCGACTTCCCCTTGATGGATTCTTGTGCGATGCAGCAACGTGAAGGCTCTCTTGCTGTATGACGGCTTAGCTTCGTTTTGGTATTAGGTTTCTGTCTTAAGTAGTCTCCAAGTCTCCAAAGCTTCCTTTTCAGACCATGTTTCCTTCTTTGACTAGAATCAATGTTTGGGCCAGCTTTTGAATGTCTTCCACATATAATCTGGACTTGGCTTTTGGGAAAATTATATTAATGATGTCACTCTTCAAAATCGTGCAAAAAACCCCCAAGAAAGCTTCTCAAAATCCAGCCCAAACACTGCCTCGAACTTGACTGCTGCACAGCTTTCCCGGAACTGCTGATTTTCTGTCCAACTTTGGAGCTTCATAACTCCCAGATGACATCACCGATTTGGATGATTCTTGAGTCCAAATTGATCTACAAATGCTCCTCTACAAATCTGGGCAGTCATCTTGGTGAAACCGTTCTCGAAACCGTATGGAAATTAGCCTTGAAAACCGGAGAAAATAAGCAGAACCCATTTTTCAGCTTTTTGTGTTTGCAGCTTCTGTTTTGGTGAAGTGGTTCCATCGCCTTTCCTTGATATTTTTGACCATATGAGTAATCAATCTCCATCAATGACATCTCTACTTCGTATTGGAAGCCTTGCTTGTATCACTTGAGCACATATTTGCATTATCTTGCTCCACGAAGTACCTAAGAAGATAACAAAGTTAAAACAATCTTTTTAAAGGAAAATAGCCAAGTTAAATGCAAAGGTTAAACTATAAAATTGTCGCATTTTATGCTCCTATCAATCAGACAATGGCTGGTTTGGAAACTGTAACTTGCATCCTCTCATTAATTTATAGTCTGCATCTTTTGTAGCCAAAGAAACATACCCCCTTTTGTCTTCAATGACGACTATAGAATACAATTTTGAGTGTGTCGCGTTAGAAGTTATAGTTCATCAGGAGATGAGCATATAAATCGCAAAGGGATTTCTATACAAGTTCCTTACCGCATAATTACACATTTTTGTTTGTTTTTCGATTAAGGATCAGTAGATTCATAGAGGATCACAACCAAATCAAAGAATATAACCAAGTTCTAAATTGTAAACAGTTTGAACCAGTCATCCTACGTCGTCTGATGGTAATGGTGGAACTGAATTTAACTCTCTCAAGTCTCAAGCACCGTTACCATCCAATCACGCATGTCGTGGTGATATGGTGAAATATGACACCGTTTAATCACGCATATTGTGATCTACCGGGCAAGAAATATTGTCGTACGCGTGTATTATTTTTTTATTGGCATTTGCGTATATTGTGATATGCCGGGCAAGAAATATTGTCTCGTGTTTTTTTTGTGGTGGCAAGATAATTTATGTCATCTAAATTAAATCTCTTATAAATACCCAAAGTTATGCTTATGCAGTTATGCCAAAGAATCTTCGCATCAGTGATTAGGATAACAACACTATCACGAGAGAAATCAACATGTTTTGAAGACCAACAAGAAGATTCAGCAAGTGTAACAGAGGATGAAGCAAAGATTGAGGATGTGTTTATTGTACTTTTAACACAAGAGTCGAGTGGCTGGGCCAAACTGAATATGCAGATGATATCTTCCATATGGAAGTTGGATCATGCTCACATGAAAGAACATGAGTAGTGCAATAAGGTATTACCTTTCTTGCTTCTTTCTCTAATGCACCGTGCAATCCACGACTCCTTTGTTTTCTATACTGCAAATTGCGTAAGCTTCATCCTTTCCCATTTATGTAATGGTTATCATCAAACTAGTTTTTATAAGTGGACCATGAAACAACTTTAATCTGCAATTTGCATTCCTCAAGTTGGTGCCAAAATAGCCAACTTTCCGCTGCCAAACTTGGCTAATATGAACAGCTGATGTAGAAAAATAGAGAACATCTTTCCCATTTGAGAGAGGAATGTGACTACATATTCCCCATACAGCAAACCAACGCTCAACAGTCAATATTTGCATACACCAGAAGCAATTGCTTGTATTGATTTGGTTAGCTTCACATGTATTCTAGCCTACCTTCTTTCTAGGTCGGTTGTTGAATAAATCAAAATTTACCAACATAATATACATCGAACATTATACACATAAACTCCACTTGTTAAACATTTAAATTTTGAGCCCTCAAACTCTCGTATTTTCTCATTCATGTGACGTTACAAATACACAATGTAACAATGCATATTGCGTTACTAAACAACTTATTTAAACACTCGATAGTGTTAGATGAAATGCCTCCGAGATCTCGGTGGTTCATGACTTCACATCTTGACGGTTAACTAGGGAGGAGAAATGTCGGTGAAGCAGTTGAAAAAATTGGACTAGTGTGCACCGGGAGGGAGCAGAGAGCATTAACATAGGTAACATGCAACCAGTGCCATTTGAGAGAGTGATCGAGTGTGTATGGGAGCTATGGACCAGAAAACGAAAGGGATGGGAGGAGCGCAGGTTGTGCACTTTTGTCATATATATCGGCCCGCAGCAACCGCAGCAGCAGCGGCAGGAGCAAGAGGAGGGCTAGGACCCCCCAAGTAGCTTTGGTTCATGTGCCTCTGCTTACTGCCCTAGGGATACCCTACTTGTACTCATCATGGGCAACTGCAGCCATGTTACCAGTTTCTGTTTAACTCAGATCCATCATGAATCTCTTTACCTTTTACCTTTAGAAATTAGAGGATAGAAAAGGGCCAAAGGGGAAATAATATCAAGAACAAAAGGCTGAGTTTGAATTGACCTCTCTTTTTCTCATCATTAATAGGATGCACATCCTAACATGGTTTCATGATGGAAGTTTCATGTTGTGCATGAAAATGCCAGTTTCTGCTGAAGAGCTCTCTTTGGGTCAAGAAATGTATACACAAATGCTAAGAACTTGAAACCCAACCCCCAAGAAACATGGGCCAACCGAGGCCCAATTCACCTGCTTAAACTCAGTGAATACACCACCTACCACTACTAGTACTACTACTCAATTCATCGAAGTCCAGTATTCCTGTTCTTCTAACTTCATCATCATCACCCTGCAGGCTGCAGCCATATATGCATATATGCATGATATGAATTAGTCAGTGGCGACATCCAACCTAAACTCAATGCATATATGCATGATTCATCTAAGTGAAGAATATCCAAATGATGTAATATAATATGATCATGTGAAGCAATCTCAAGTACCACTGATTTAATTGAAGTCTGGAGTTCTTTCAAGAAATATTATTGAACAAAAGTATTCCACTTAGATAATCACCTACAGCTGAAACATATCATTTCACTGATTACAACTCAGATGACTGAATCCCTATAAAAATTAAGTTGTTGCATGAATATTGTAGCATTTGTTAGATTAGGAGTAACATGAGAGATAGTAATGAGATGGCTGCAGGATCCTCTCAGTTTTCAAATAGTGCTAATATTTGCAGACGAAGTTATAGATTTGCAGAAAGATGTGAAATAATTGGTTAACCTGGTTTAAGTGCTAGCGAGCTTCAAGAATCAAAGAAAATGACTATAGAAATAGGTGGGCGATTGGAGTCCGTCGCTTATTCCATTTGTTTGCTGCTGTAAATCAATGGAGTAAACAAACAGAACAAGCGATGGACTCAAATGCCGACCTATTCAGTCATGAAAAATCTGATCATCACACTAGGTAAGAGGGAGAAGAAACTAGTGAGGAAACTCTATTAGCTAGCTATAGAGTTTTGGACATGTAAAAGAGAAGAAACCGTTTTCTTCCGGCCAAGTGAAACAGACCTACAACCGTTAAAGAGCACACTACTAATTTTGTATTCTGAAATTCCTAGCCAAAGTAAGTTCTTTCTTCATTTTTTTTTTTCATGACCTGCTTAACCATAGTACATAGAGCACACCAGTAAACCAATTACATAGAGCACACTACTAATACACACCCCTAACATTGTGCATTTGATTCTTAGACATAACGTGGATACCGATCTAAATGCATAAATTCAAGCTGAATCGAGAGGGTCTGTGCAGGTAACAACCTGCCTATCATTGTCGCTTTTCATTCTCCTTAGCTTGAATGAAAACGAGCGCGGTGATATGGCCTGGATCGGCTTGTCAGTGACCCGAATGAAGTTGTAACTCCATGCCCCTAGTAGGGTTCCTATAACAGGTCCAACCACATAGACCCAAATTCCCTTGTAGTATGAACTAGCAAGTGCAGGTCCTAGTGTTCTGGCTGGGTTCATGGAGCCACCTGATATTGGTCTGGTTATATTCACTAGGTTAGTTTCCTCGCGAGTTTTAACATCAAAATTATAATGAACTTAAGAGCTGGATCTGCTTACCCTGCAAAAATTGATGTTATGCATACTGCAGAGCCAACTGCTATACCTGCTAGCTCCCCAATCTGTTGTCAACCTAGAAATGTTAGAGAACAAGTGAAAGTCCATGGCAAAAGAAATTAGCTAGGGAGAAAAATGCTGTACAGCTTTAGTATCTGTGGCGACGGCAGAAGTGATGAACATCATGGAAAATGTCATGACTATCTCTATGATTAGTGCTTGAATATCTGATCCAGAAGGTGATGTAGTTCCCACATGCTTAATGGGATGCAATAGCATAGACAGAGTAAAAGAGGCTGATATTGATCCTGTTAGTTGTGCTACTGCATAAATTGGTACCTGAAAGAAAATAAGGCTTGTATAGAGAATCCAAATAATGTAGTGTTCTGCTAAGCCAAAAGTTAACCTCTGATAAATCGATACCAATATGAAAGATAAATTTCAGTACAATAATATTAGTGTTTTCTTATGTCCTTTTGTTTGTGTGGAGGGAAATTAATGATCCCATATGATGCCCCTGGACTGACCCCATAAGCACCTCTCATGTGGGTGTCATGGTCTCCAGAAGTGTGTATTGCATGTAGATGGCCATCAATTGGATCGTCTATTTGTTTTGTCCACAATGCACACAAATTCAATCCAAAAAAATAAAACATTGTACCAACCATTCGTTTGAAGCATAGGAATCTCAGAATGAAAGAAAGCTAGCTGTGTACCTGTTTCCATGGAAAATGCCTCACCGCAGCAAAAGCTAGAGTGACAGCCGGGTTCATGTGTGCGCCGGAGATGTGGCCAACGGCATAGATCATGGCCGTTACTATGAGCCCTCCGACTATGGAAGCTCCAAGCTTTGAGACCTTGTGTTCATCGCTAGCTGAAAGAGCAGCTGAACCACATGTCACAAACACCAACAGAAACGTTGCTATAATCTCTGCCACCACCTATGTTGCATACAAAAACAAGAAGAAAAATTTGTACGTGTTACTTCTACACGCATAGACTAAAGAATGTACAAATTAACTACAATCTCAAGATAAAATTATACAGCTTACCTTTTTCAAAAAGCCAGGAGGGTAATGCTGTTCAAATACTGATGATTTCTGGAAGTCGAACTCGTTTGTCTCGTTTCTGAGTTCTGTAGGCTCTTTTGTGGCCATTAATGCTATACAATTGGTTAGAGAGAACCTGCAATATTCTGGAATGGTGTTGATGGAAAGGAATGAAGGATGTAAGTAGTATATATATACGGTCGAAACGTGGAAAGTTGCAGCTGCCTAGCGGAAGTAGTCTTTGCTCTCCAACATGGTAGTTCAGATTTCAATTTCAATCGTCAAAGATGTTGGAGGGCTCTCAAAGCTAGGATGGTGTTTGATGACAGTGGCGCTAACAGTTCACATAAAAGAGAAGGTTCCAACCTTTTTGGTGGCAAAGTGGGGATCGGAGTGGTCTTGGTTAGATACTTTATAAAGACAAGGAAAATATGACTGGAAATTGAAAGCGATAGAATAGAATCTACTTCATTAGTTTTAAAATGGTTGATTAGTTGCTTGAAAAAAGATCTCGGGGAAGTCTTGCTTTGTTTATTTTGAAAATAGCTAGGTAATATCGTTTGCCAATGGTAGTTAGCCAGGAAATGATTACATTCTGGTGATGATAACTAAAATGTAGTAAACAATGGGACCGGAAAAACCTAACTTCGCTAGGAGGTATATAAACAAGTATACTCTTCAGTCGTGCAAAGAGACTAGGATCTTTTCTGTCAAGCTTACCTGCCCATTGTCATCATCATTACTCCTCTTTTGGATCGATCATTAGGTGTTTTGAGCAATGGCCTCAATCATGGACAGGTCAAGAATATCGTCTTATTATCTCCAAAAGAGCCCACATAATCGCTCCTGCCGGAGGCTCTGCACCTCCCGCGTCTCTGCCGGACTTATATGGAAGTAAAGTAATTAGATAGGTAAGATTGCATAGAAATCTCAGACTTTCAACCTACCAAATAGTTTTCATTGTTTGTTTGTTTTTTTCTTTTTTCTTGTTTACATGAAAACACCTTAGACAACATAGACTCTTAAGTCTCAGACTATGAAGTAGGCAGAGGTTATCAAATCGAATAGAAAGTAATCATCAACTCCTTTTCAAAAGTTATGTACAAGGATTGATTCGACGAGCATATAGTTCTCATACTATAACGTAATAGTTGTATAGAAAAGATTTAATGATTGTCCAACTCCTTTAGAGGTGATACTCATAACAATCAATCACAAAATCCAGCTAAGCTGAGCCTCCCAGCGAGCTGGGTTCCAAACTTAAAAAAAAATAAAAATTAATCACAAAATCCAAACAGAAGATTATAATTCAATAAGACAGGGAATAGATTAGTGAGTGATAATACGTACGTGTGGATCCTTGTTTGGCGGAGCAAGAGGAATTAGAACATGAACAGTATCATCAAAACATAACTAGATAATGTTGACAGAAGTTTGGACATTGCTGGGTGTTGTTACGTGCAACACAGGATACCGATTCCATTTCAACCAAGCAAATGAAGCTGCAACTCAATTGCTTAATTATCCCACATTTATATATCATCATCAACTTTGTAACGAGACAGAGTACTTTTTTTTTTTTTCTTTCTTTTCTTTTCTTTTTGGAAGTATTGGACTCTCGGTCTCTCTCAGAATTAAATTTTGGCTCATGTGATTAGAGCTTTATCTGTGGCCGAGCGAAAGAGTTAGCTCTGATCGTGATGGGTTAATTTTCTTCTTAGCACGCCTATCATGCACGCGAGAATTCTAAGCAAGACGACCATGAATTAGTTGGTAGAGGCTCGACCACGGAATTAACTATTGTCTAGCTAAGAGAAAATAAGATACGTACCATGAACTATAAACATGCATAAATGAAAGTCAAATTGAGTCTATATTGACTGATCTGAGCGTTTGATTGATATTCTGCATATGGTAGTGCTAGAGGGCTTTAATAAGTCCTAAAATTTGTGGTATTAGTCTTATGTGTTATGCCATGCAAATAAATAAAAATATTTATTTTCGATTCCACATAATATATTTTGCCAAATCAAGACATTGCATTACCAATTTTACCATTTCTATCTCCTACATTTTAATGAGTGAATCAATGATATTAATGTACTTTATTAGATAATGGAAACAAATATTATATATAATTTAGATAATTCATATACAATTCGTCAAAATTATCTATAATTCGTCCAACAAATAATTTATATATAAATAATTTCTCTAAATGATTTACATACATATTATTTATATAATATACATGTACTATAAATATATAATGTTATTTTGGTGTTATATTTGTTTTATTTAATTAGATATTTAGAAGAAGGAAAGCTAAAATAGTTTGATTTGTCAGTGTCATTGTTTGAAATGGTAAGATGGTCTTTATACTTAAGTATTACATGATATAAGATTTTTAATATGTGAGTGCCTAGTTTGGTACAGCTTCAATATTTGTTTTGGCCACACCAGTAAGTCTGGGTGTGCAAAGTCTCTTTTAGTCGTTACGGGCGTGCCACCGCGCGGACGCAGAATGTAGTGGTTGTAGTAGCGGGGTGCGCTTAGCCTTCTGCTTCTAATCAAGCGACTGAGGATGGAGAGAGCACCAACTCCACCGCAGGGTTCTTCAGATTCGCCTTGCGTATTGGGCAAGGACTTACAGTAGTCCGCCTGAGCGTCACAATATCGATACTCGACGTAGAGTCGAGCAGAGCTTCAATTGGAAAAGAGCGGAAAAAAGACAAAGCTCCGAAGAGCGTACAGGGAAATGAAAGCAAAGCTCTGGGGAGCGTCTGGAAGTTCAACTGTGTTGAAGGTAATTTTGTATTTTGTAGAGTTGTTGAGTGTCCCTAAATCAGATCCTTGAACTCTCTTATATATAGCTATTTAGGGTCACAGGTCTAAAGCATGTCAAAGACTTGTAGAAGTCTTGACGTTGAGTTTTTAGGTGACGTGACTAATTATGATTCCAAAGGCAGCAACTCTTGAACATAGATGTAATGTAGGAACAGTAGTTGCTCTCTACAACACCTTCGTGGATATGGACGTAAGCTCCCCATGCAAACATGCTTGAATAAAGATAAGGATCCTTAATGAACCCCTCCCATGCAATCATGCTTAACTAAGGATATATATTGCTTTCTTATCCATTTGAGGTATTGTAGGCGGAGTCCGCCTCTTCTTATGCGAACTACTTGTCCTCGCAAGCAATCTCCTCGCCTGGCGAGCCGCACACGTACAGCCCTCTATGCAATTAAATATAATTGCTTCTTTATCCAATCAAACAACCATGCGGATGCGGAGCTTGCCTCATCTAGTCTCCTTTGCATGCGAATTCTCTTCTTGCTTTCTAGAGAAGTCTCCCGCGCGAAGGCATCTCGCCTCGCTCAATCTTCTACGTGAAGTCGGTCCATTTCTTGTCGCATGTGAAGTCCTTTTCGCATGTGAACTCTTACCCAGCTCACCTAATTTTGTTGGCGGGCCATCACTTGTACACTGAATATTTCATGCTCACCGGTGTGGACCTTGAATTTAACTAATACTCACGTAGAGAAATACTATCCAGTAAAATATTAATTTGGGTGTAAACAATATTAAAAAAATCGTTTTAAAAAAAACAGTTTATATCCAAACTTTTAGATTTTATAGTGTTTGGTAAATGAAAATAAAACAGTTTTTTTTATTTTAAAATTACAGGTACTGGCAGTTGTCACTAAAAACACTAAAAATTAATAAATTTTATCTTGGCAGCATTTTTAAAACTAATTTTTACCAAACAAAAAACTGTTTTTATTCACAGCTGATTATTTTCATAGTACAACAACAACAGTTTTTTTTTTTTATTTTTTTTTTATTTTTAAAGTCACAACAATACCAAACTAGTTCTAAGTTATTTAACATGCCACATAGATTTGAGGCCTAGAATCATTTTCTTCCTGCATATATAGAGTTGCAAATTAATTTCAAGCAAAATCTAGAGGATCTTTGCAGATGGAAGCAGCCTGCACATCGCTCTTTATTCGACGAAGCTGGAGTGAAAGTGAACGTGGTGGACTGGCCTGAACAGGCTTGTCATTCACCCGAATGAAGCTGTAAGACCATGCCCCTAGTAGTGCTCCGATCACCGGTCCGACCATGTAGATCCATATCCCGTTGTAGTATGCACTAGCAAGCGCTGGTCCGATTGTCCTGGCTGGATTCATAGATCCACCTGATATTGGTCTGAACATATCACTCCAAACCTCTTTCATTAGTTTATGACGTAATAACGAACAGATTAAGTGCTGTCAAGAACGGTTGCTTACCCAGCAAAGATGGATGTTATGCATACTGCAGACCCAACTGCTATACCTGCTAGCTCTCCTATCTGCATGTCAACGTTGAATTGTAACTATCAGATTTGGAATAATCAGTTCATGCATGGCAGACAAATTGAAGGTTAAAAATGAAGTATGTGGTCGAGTTAGGGCACTATTTACAGCTTTAGTATCGGTGGCAACTGCTGAAGTGATGAACATCATAGAAAATGTCACGATTATCTCTGTGACCAGAGCTTGAAGCTCTGATCCAGAAGGTGATGTAGTTCCCACATGCTTAATGGGGTGCAGTAATGCAGACACAGCAAATGAGGCTGATATTGATCCAATTAGTTGTGCTAATGCATAAACTGGCACCTGAAATGACAAGAAAGAAGCTTTGGTGAATGAATCAGTCTTTGATGAATGAATCTTAAGACACATTCTGATGGTAAGAGTAGGTGTGTGATCGACTTAAAATGTAGCCCAGACTCCAGATCGAGTGTCAATGCATTAATACAGAACTGCAGCATAGGGGGCGGGTTCTGAGATAGCTAGGGTTTACCTGTTTCCATGGAAAATGTCTAAAAGTAGCGAAAGCAAGAGTGACGGCCGGGTTCATGTGTGCCCCAGAGATGTGCCCGACTGCGTAGATCATCACCGTCACTATAAGCCCTCCGGTCATTGAAGCTCCAAGCTTTGAGACTTTGCGTTCATCACTGGCAGAGAGAGCAGCCGAACCACATGTCACAAACACCAGCAGAAACGTAGCTATTATCTCTGCCACCACCTATATATACATATTTGCCCACATAGTTATTGGCTGAGATACCTTACTATACATGTACATCGATATGTATTTGATAGTACTACACGTATATATTTGTTGCTATATCTCTACTGAATGTAAAATACCTATGAACATACAGCTTACCTTTTTCAAAAACCCAGGGGGGTAAAATGGATGTTCAACTATTGGGTTCTCTACTGAAACTAGCTCTGTTCTTGCCATTTCTCGTTTCTCTAGCAACCCTAGATACTTGGAATAATATTGTTTGTAAGTTTGGTGTAGATAATTAACGGGAACAAATGAAGGATATATATAGTAAATTAGTAGTGTCCACATGCTGTCGGTGAGCCGTGGCTTGATTGGTTAAAGTGTTTAACTAACAATTTTGAGGTCATAGGTTCAAACCTCACTAGACATATGTAAAATGTGTGAGTTATTAATAAATTTTTTTAAAAAAAAAAAACGTATCTAATGACCAAATAAACATGGTCACTCACCGTTGAATGTAAATATAAAAGTGGAAAACAAAACAACTTAACTTTAAAATGATACTTCCCACCCTTAGATTTACATCAAATGGTTATTAGCCATGATTTCTTTGGTCATTAAGTGACCATGTGAACACAATTATATAGTAAATAGAGCTAGTGAAGTGCCAAGGTTGCAGGTGAACCCTAGTTGGCTAGTAGTTGCCTAGTTGGTGTAGACCGGGACGTTTGATACATGAAATATTGGATTATAAATAGGGAGAGCATTAGTTTACTTGCTACTTGAAGATTAAAACAATAATTAGATGATTTTCAGTGAATGAAAATTCTTAGAGGTTTTTAGTTTTTAGTTTGTGATAATGCATCTTAATGTTCTTTCTTTATAGAAAGGTCGGCAGATTATGCCAACTCTAGCTAGCAACAAGCAATTGTGACTACGATTACTTAACTACAAAGAACATGGTAACGGTGATACCTCGCCTACCATCCAGTTTAATTAGCTCGGATACAACATACAACTTATGATCTGATCAATATATTGCTGTCATTCTGGACTAGCTTTTGTTTATTTTTCTTGAAAATGAGAAATTTGAACTTTGAATTTCATCAATGTAGTAACTAATTAAGACATGTAAATACTTATTTGTGAAAAGATTTGATAAAGTGGTGACTAGCTACTGTCTTCATATTGGCTAATTGCTAGTCATTTATATGAGGCAAAAGGTGTTAGCACTTTAGCAGCACAAAAGAGTGAAAAATGAAAGAAATCTGCAATCGAGTTATCAATTTGGGAGAACATCTTCAGTACACGATGTATATCTTCACATACATATATAGATGATCAGGATTAAAAAAATAATATAAAAACATGATAATTAAATATATGAATTATTATAAACGATTAAAATTAGATCGTGTAAACATACGTCATCATGCATGCAAGAATTTTCAATCAATTTAGTCATATCTCGCAGTCGGAAACTATATTTTTGCTCACGAGCCACGACGACAATAGCGAATATATTGATGCATATCTCCAAACGGGAGCACATCACCCGTGCCCAAATCCCCTATACCCAATATGTGCCTCAAATAGAATATGTGCCACAAATAGAAACCTGACACATAGAATTTCACTCAAGATAACTTAACAGAGTTAGTTAACGTGAAAATATTTTCATTTAACCAAAAAATGCAACCCTCAGCAACACTCCGAAACTGCAACCTTAAACCAAAGCTTCAAAGCTTCAAACCCTCATCACTATCCAGAATACAAATATCAAAACCTCAACCCCATCTTGGACTCAACCCCATATTTTCCTTCGTCGTTTCGTTCATCAGGAAATAAACAAAAGAAAAGAGATGCAGATTATGCATCTCATGAACCCAGTCATCAAATTGCCATCAATAAAAAAATTAAAACTTAATAAATTTATGCCATATATATCATGAACCCAATAAAGCTTCTTGTTTTCTCTCTCCTCTCACTCTTCTTCTTCCTCCGCCGTCGTTGGCCTCACTCCTCCCTGAAGATGAAGACTAAGTTGTCGCCGTCAAAGTTGATACCCGGCTCGATTTACCCTACGACGGCCCGAATGATAACCATGTGGGTGTCGACATTGAAAGCTTGAATTCGATCAAGACCGCCAACTCGATTGAGCAAGATGTGAATCTGAGCATTCGGCTGATTTGCAAATATAGATTGTTTTTATTAAATGAAAAAATTGCTTTAGCAAGAGAAGAGAAAAAGGGGAAGAATAGTGGTGAAGTAAAAGGATGACAGAAGATCGGGAGAAAGAAGTAAATAGAAAGACGATGAAGAAGAAGTTGAATGGGGTTTTGTTTTTATTCTTTGAGTAAAAAATAAAATAAAACTAAAATTAATCAATGTTAACGGATTTGGACTCTGTTAAGTTGTTTTGAGTGTGAGTTCTCTATTTGAAGGCACATATTAGGCATAGGCATAGGGGAAATTGGCACAGGTGATGTGCTCCCATCTCGAAACAGGGCAAGTGGTAGAGCATATTTGACAGTACAATTAGTAATTTTCTAAATCTTATGGGTTGATCCACTTGATCAATATTCTTGTTCTTACAATACCAACATGTACGACCTCCAAAGGATTCAGTCGACTGATCATATTGCTCCAAAACAAAAAGACAATTTTGAGGTTTTTCTTAATGACTTAATGTTGTCGGTATTGTTTCCTGTGGTAATCTTAAAAAAATTATATTAAGTAGGTACTCATTTTTAAATTAGGAGACTAATGTGTTATTAGACGAAATGATATATTACTTTAAAAAATTATCTTAGTCACGTGGCCATTTTTGAAATGCGTATGCATTAATCCAAGCCACTTCGATACTTTAATGGGCCTCTAATTTGTGTTAATTTTGGGGATTGTCTCTATTACGGACTCCTTAATCGACATGATGTAGAGCTTCCATTCACATAGTACCGGTCATTAGATCAGCTTAATTCGTAAGAGCTCATCTTTCCTCCTTCGGTCTGCAGCTCAACTTTCCTGCTTGCAGATATTCAAGTCACGAATGGTTGCAAGTTTGGATATATGATTAGCAGAAAGAGAGCGTGCAGATGGAAGGAGGAAACTTGTGCTGTCGAGTGTCATTTATTCATAACATACAAATCACGGATCCGGCTCCTCTAAAGTGAGCAAGTTATAAAGTTCGTGAAGTTCATAAAATCTCAAGCCTCTATATAATCCAAAGACTCAAAAATATCTAAGTTAAAAATATGTAGTGTTTAGATTATTTATGAATTTATATATGATTTTTATTCTTTTCCCTATCAACAAAATGAAAGAAAATAAAATTGTTGCCCGTCTTCATGAAACCTAGCAGGTAGGAAATAAGAAAACAGGTTTGATAAGAAATTGAGATGATCGAGTGCCATGACGAATAAAGCGGAAACAAAAAGGTAAAAATCTGATCTACAATTGCTGCATAAACCCTAGGCTAGAAGTTGCCTTAACTCCAAAGTCTTGTAGCAACCCTCAAATTAAATCATTGCAGACTAACTAGGATCAAGTCCCTCTTCCATTAATTATAGGCTTTGTAATTCATCCTCTATTGATTATCATAGATGCATCGATCGGTTCCCGAAATTTTTCCTAGATTTTGGTTTATAAATATGTTGGAGTAATCCCAATTGTTCAAGAACTGCAATAATATTATATATGTGGAGTATGAAGGACTGAGAGCTAGCACTCATGTCACATGAATCTTCAGAAGATTTTCTGAGAAATTATGGAAGCACATATATGTTTCATAGAAGCAAGAACAAGGATCGATGAAGGTTGAATAAATAAATAGGGAAAAAAGAAAAAAGAGAGTCAATAATTAACCTCAATGCGGAAAAAAAATTAGAAATATTCTATTTATTGATGTTGGATAGTTTTGAGCCTTTAGATTATATAGAGGCTTAAGATTTTATGAACTTCACGAACTTTATGACTTGCTCACTTTAGAGGAGCCAGATCCATCAATCACACTCTAGGATGTTTAACGTAACACCTTTCACGTACGTATTGATCCAGTACTAGCCACAAGCCACACAAGTTACAAATTGTTTGGCTCGAAACCATTAGTTTGGGTACGCAAACCGTCTCTTACACAAATCGTTATTGAAACCAGCTCTGCAATAATTCTTGGTTCTGTTTGTTCCTTCTGGGAGGATAGGATCGTTCTCTCATCGTACACGTCGCTCGTCGTCTCGCACCAACTACAGACTAAACCCATCACTACTGATGTGATTGATATATATGATGAATCACGTTAAGCTTTAGGAAGAAGATAGAGGCCGAAACATGCACTCTCGTATACGGTTTTAATTTACATATATAGTTACATCACAGTCTACATCCTTATCATGTTTAAACTTTAAACTTGCATTCAATCGAGCTAGCCTGACTAATTCAACATCATCAACCTAGAAAATGTAGCAACAGCAAGTTTTAGCTTTTGGATATACTTCACAGGTAGTCTAGCTTCAAACTAACCACGCAACACATCAGCGATCTCCCAGCGATTTCTTTCTGTTTTTACATTCCCTTTTCCAGTTGAGCCATCACAGTACGTACTGTTTCTCCAATTCTTCCTCTCTTGTCTCTGTCAAATACGTCATTTGCATGTGGATTTAGTTGTCCGGGTCTGCAGAACAATATATGGAGGCTTAAGAATCGTACGTGATGGGCTTTCCTCGCTCCTAGCTATCATGCAAAAGAATTCCTCTTCGAATTCGAAACATGACGACGACAACTTAGATGATGTAGCTAGCTAGCAAGAGGAGGCGACAACATGACCGCCGCAGCTGCGGTTGCAAAACCAGCACCGCCTCCTTTGTCCATGACATGCATGTTTCGGTGGACTACTCAATGCCTAACCGTTTAGTTGCTCCAACATTTTGATTATCATTATATTACTGCTATAATTGACCATGCTTTCCTTCTTTGCCTTATTATATGACTGGGGATCTTTGTCTAGTGGGTATTACTCTTTCATTATGGTGGATGAGAAACCCTGATTTTAACTTTTGCTAATCAATGGATTGGTGTTATCTAGTCACACCCTTTTGACAAGCTTTAAGGAGCGCACCTCACTTGAGACTTCCGTGACAAAGTTTCATATGGAAATTTCGATAAGATGCTTAGTACTTAGACTTTCAGATATTTTGGGAAATTTCAAATGTCTCATGATTGAGGCTATTTAGGGTTTTGATTTTTACCTATTCGATTAGAATTCAGTGATTTCCATCATTCCATGGTTAAGTTACTACAATGGTGAAGTTTAAATGTAGCTCCACACCACAGTTAAATTTTATTCTTAGGGTTTTAATTCTTTTTCAAAACTTATGAATATAAACTCTGACTTTCCTTGACGTTAGTCTAATACAAGAGTACCCAGAACACCACGTGGCACTGTCAGGTGGTGTTCCTAGCCAATCATATAACTTCATTTCTTGTAGGGACTAACATGGGGGTGGAAAAAAAAGTAGAGGTAAATAAATAGACCAATCAGAAATAAGATAAAAACATTTGGACCAATAGTATTAGAGGGGACCAAATGTAACGTGGTGTTCTGAGTACAGTTTATAATTTCCCTTAATACAATTTTTATTTGCAATTTGAGGCTAAGACTTCGGATTCTCCCTGCCCAAATTACGGGAAAATAATTGTGTATTAAAAAATAACCACACGTCTTATGTTTGATTGAAGCTACCTTTCAAGTTTTTGAGGATAACTCTGCTTATTTGTGTGTAATAGCCTAATAATAACGGCGCCCAAACATCTTTATAAAAATATAGACTATAGAGGCCTCTTTACTTCCTTTTAGGTCTGAAATCTAAATGACTGAATGCACCTTCAACGTCTATATAACTCTGCTTATTTGTTTCTAATGCAGCATATGCTTCTTTATATGATTATGGAGGTACTCACTCTTTTAGGTCCGAATACACCTTACAAATTTGTGTATAATAATAAAGGGGGCCAAAACATGTAGACCATGCATCACATGCTCCTTTTTAAATCTGTGGGGGTCTTCTCTCTTTGCTTCACTATCTGTTTTGTTGTTTTGGTAATTATCACTACTTAACTCAGTCTGGCCCTTCATTCTTAAATAACATATTGTTCTCTGTCACTGTTACACAGGCAACAGTTTTCAAAATGTCTTTGGCCTGTCCGTTGTCGTGAACATGAGAAATTAATTCACCGTCAGTGTTGGTGAGCCATGAACTTGTTGGTTAAATAACTTAATCGACAATTTTGAGGTCAGTTCAGTATATATATATGTAAACTGTGCGAGTTGTTTAATAATTTTATTTTAGAAAAAATCTAATAAATCTCCGTATGTTAACTTAAAACCAAAACAGTATTTGACCCTTGAACACCTTTTCTTTGGCTATAAAAATGCCAGTCATATATAGTAGCCTAGAAGCATATCTATAAGCCTTGGAAATATTTGGATCGTTTCGTTTCTGCATCAAGTGCTCTCTCTCTCTCTC
>NC_020496.1:31854670-31863562 GCF_000184155.1 Fragaria vesca subsp. vesca | reverse complement strand
TACGTTACGTTAACGTTACGTTACGTTACGTTACGTTACGTTACGTTACGTTACGTTCGTTCTCTCTCTCTCTCTCTCTCTCTCTCTCTCTCTCTCTCTCTCTCTCTCTCTCTCTCTCTCTCTCTCTCTCTCTCTCTCTCTCTCTGTGCAATGGACGCTGAACCGCTCGATAAATCGTCACTGAGCACTCCTCTTATCGTGGATGAGCGGCAATACCATGAGCCAGGCAGCAAGATTAAGGTAGTTGAAGAAGATTTAGAGTCCAACAACTCCCATCCTCAAAGTAAAGCCACAACATCTACTCTCAAAACCTGTTTCAATGGACTCAATGCTCTCTCAGGTTATCTACAGTTCTTATGTATATATGTCAGTTTCTTGTCATTCAGTTTCATTTTCGACACGCTAGGCTACTAATTAAGCGTAAAACTCCCCAACAATTCACTTGTTGGAGCATCTCGTGTCTTGGTATTTTGATATGGAGAGATTAGAATGGTTTTGGGGCATTTATCTGAAGTTCTGAACCATTGCTGATGTGTACAAGTAATCAATGTTGCATTTTTGAATTATGTAACTGTTCACGAGTCTCAAGCAATGATTTGCAATAGCATGAATTCTAATGCCAGATTAATTTGTTCTCTTCTTCGGTTTTCAGGAGTTGGGATACTATCAGTTCCTTATGCACTGGCAACTGGAGGGTGGTCAAGTTTAGCACTTCTGTTTTTGATCGCTGCTTCGGCCTTTTACACAGGCTTGTTAATCAAGAGATGTATGGATATGGATTCTAGCATAAGAACTTATCCTGACATAGGCGAACGGGCATTTGGGCAAAAGGGAAAACTTTTGATGTCAGTTTTCATGAACATAGAACTCTACTTGGTTGCTACAGGTTTCCTGATTTTGGAAGGCGATAACTTACATAACATGTTTCCCATGGGATTTGAAGTGGAGGGTCTTAAAATTGGTGGTAAAGAATGCTTCATAGTGATTGTTGGCCTCATTGTTCTGCCAACTGTTTGGTTAGACAACTTGAGCCTTCTTTCTTATGTATCTGCTAGTGGGGTTTTTGCTTCTGCTGTCATTCTGGGATCAATTTTGTGGACCGGTGCTTTTGATGGAGTTGGATTTCATCAAAAGGGGTCACCGATTAAGTGGAGTGGAATCCCTACTGCTATCAGCTTATACGCCTTCTGTTACTGTGCTCATCCTGTGTTCCCTACCCTGTACACTTCTATGAAACACAAAAAACAGTTCTCCAATGTAAGTAATGCTCGAATGCTCAAATTTTGTTGCTGCTGCATGTATTGCATATCGGGATTCGAAATGCTTTGGTTCTAACCGAATTTCAACCTGTTGTTTCTTTGTTGCAGGTTCTCCTCATCTGCTTCATATTATGCACCATCTGTTATGCATCAATGGCAGTTTTCGGGTACTTAATGTTCGGGTCAACAGTTCAATCACAGATAACCCTAAACCTTCCAACTAACAAGGTTAGCTCACAAGTCGCAATATACACCACCCTGGTCAATCCGATATCCAAATTTGCTTTGATGGTTACTCCAATAATGGTTGCTGTAAAAAGAAGGTTTCCTCATTACCAGAATAAAAGATTCTTTAACATATTAGTCAGTACCACCCTGGTAATCAGCTGTGTTATAGTAGCTTTGGCGGTGCCCTTTTTCGCATATCTCATGGCACTTGTTGGAGCGTTTTTGAGTGTCACAGCTTCAATAATAATGCCATGCTTGTGCTACCTGAAGATTTCTGGCACTTATCGAAGAATTGGATGTGAGATGTTGATCATATGGGGTATAATACTACTAGGTGCTGCAGTTGTCATACTTGGTACTTACACATCTCTGGAAGAAATAATAGGGCACTTGTTGGAGCATTTTTGAGTGTCACAGCTTCAATCATAATGTGATGCTCGTGCTACCTGAAGATTTCTGGCACTTACCGAAAAATTGGTTGTCAGATGTTGATCATATGGGGTGTAATCCTACTAGTTGCTGCAATTGTTAAACTTGGTACTTACACATCTCTGGAAGAAATAATAGGGCATTTGTAGGATGCTACCCATATACATGTTACTATAGTAGTTTTCTCGCTTATTCTTGTTTCTTCTTAGACTAGTCTATTGTAACTGACTAACTGGTGAGTTATAAATCCAGGAGAGTTTTGCTTGTAACTAGCTGCAGAGTTCACATTAATTTGCATAATATAAATTTCAAATTTTAAAAGTCTTTCCTCAACCTGTGAAGATAGTTCTTTTAGTTATTGTCACCTTTTTTTTTTCTTTTTTTTTATCCGGCCAAAATACACATAAACTTGATCTAGCTAAGAGATGGTACCTCTAACATATTAATCGAGAAGTTGAACATTGTAGATGATGCCCTGCTTCCTACATAAGCTTCTGCTTCAACATTTAAATGCTCGAACCGGACTTCAGTTGTTGGAAATTCAAGTCCAACTCTGCGTGCATTTTGAATATATGTTAAAGATTACAAGTTACAGTAGTCCAATTTCCTCAAAAACATGCAGCATTTTTTTATTTATTTTTATTATTATTATTATATATTTTTTTTTATCAGCAACCATATGAAGCAAATGTATTTCAAAATCAAGCTAACAAATGAGATTGAAAAGATTGAAAAACCGAAAAAGAAAAATTCTCTGTGAAAATCTTGTATATATAAACAAGAAATTACAGTCTTGCTGACCCAATTTACTGAAGCAAGTTGAAGTCGGTAAAATATGCTCTGATCCAGCATTGGATGTAAACGAATGACATTTCTACTAGAATAGCAGATATTGAAATTTGACAGTGAAGGAAAAAAGAAGATAAATTTTTTTATATTGCATCATCAGATTTTGAAATGAAGGAGGTCACCTCATATATGATTTTGGACTACATGTCAACCAACTTCATGTGCAAGCTCAATACATCTAGCATCTGGTAGATATCCTCATAGTCAGATTGAGAACTAGAGCCAGAAAAGAACTTATGGATGGATCCACCCAACTCAATGCTACTCTCCCCTGCCCTCTTCTTCATCCGTTTTTCTTTCATAACCTTCCTCAAATTGGCTGCTTTGTCCCACATCCCAGTTTCAGCTAAAAAATTTGCCACCATCACAAAATTCCCACTCCTACTCGGCTCCAATTCAAGCAATTTCTCTCTAACTTTATTTCCTACCCCTAGTTCGTCATTAACATCATGAGTACTGCATGCACTGAGCAATGTTCTGCATACAATGGGATCAGGTTCAAAGGGCATGCTCTTCATGAAGCTATAAGCCTCCTTCAGACGGCCAGAACGCCCTAAGATATCCACCATGGCACCGTAATGTACCATCATGGGTGTAATTCCATAAACGTGTTCCATATCATGAAAGTACCGGTATCCATCATCCACCAGTCCAGCATGGCTACAAGCACATAGGACCCCGAGAAAGGTGACATAATTCGGGCATATCGAAGACTTCAGCATCTTTTGGAAAAGCTCAAGCGCTTCCTTGGCAAACCCATGCTGAGCTAGGCCTAGAATCATCGCACTCCAAGTCCACACATTCCTCCCCTCCATTCTATCAAAAACCAACCTGGCATATCCCAAAGCCCCCGATTTCGCATACATGTCCACAAGCGCAGTACCCAGCTGACAATTCAAAACCAACCCTCTCGCAATTACATAGGAATGAACCCCTCTTCCTAACCCCAAGTTCCCAATCTCGGAGCACGCATTCAACACCACCACCATAGTAGTCTCGTCCGGCTCAAACCCACACTCCCTCATCCTCAAAAAATACCCAATCCCATCATCCATCCGCAAATTATCAACGCAGGCGGTCACCACCGCGTTCCACGACACAACGCTTCTGTCAGACATTTCCTCAAACACCTTGACTGCATCTTTGACTTTCTTGCAAACCCCATAGAAATGAACCAAATTGTTCCCAACGTACACATCACACTCCAAACCCAACTTCCAAACACAACCATGAGCCTGCCTCCCTTCCCTCAGCGCCGGGGCCATCGCGCAGCACTTGAGAAGGAAAGGGAATGTGAGCTTGTTGGGTCTAGTTTCGCGGCGGAGCATTGAGCGAAAGGCCAAGAATGCCTCTCTGGGGGAGTCACTGGACGCGTAGCCTCGGATGAGGAAGTTCCAGGACGACGGCGGCGAGGCGGAGGAGTGGCGGAGGAGGGTTTGAGCGTAGGTGAAGTTTTTGGCGGGAGAGAGAGCGCAGAATTTGATGAGCTGGGTGAGGAGGTAGGGGTCTCTGTGGAGGCCGGAGAGATGGATTTGGGCGTGGATTTGAGAGAAGGGTTTGAAGGAGAGGCAGAGGCTGAGGAGGGAGAGACATTGTTGCTTCTTGGAGACGAAGTTTGAATTACAGGTTTTGGCGGTTGGGATTGGAAGCCGAACCATTCATTAGCAAAGTGGTCACACTCGCTCAAATCCAAAACAAAACAAAACAAAAACACATTGGGCAAGTTTCAGGTGGAATGTAGAAGAAAGCCCAAAGGAGGGTCCTAAAATTGGTTTTGATTTGGCTATAAACAAGCCCACTATTTAAAAATATGAATAAGAGAAACATTAAACGAATATTACTCTATGTACCGCCAGTGCAAGTGACGCAACACTTATTTGTAATTCATTGTTCGATTACTAAAAACTCATCCAGTTGATGTTTATTCAACCGTCCATTGACGTTGATGCAGATGCACGCCATGAAAAGGCTTTTTTGATAATACAAACTAATATAACCGTCACGTATGAATACGTTTAAATCATAATGAAAGATTCGTTTATATATCAGGTGTTTCGTTAAACGGGATATTCTAGATTTTGTTTATTCACTTCTTCGAACCTGAATCAGACTCGGAGTCAAAATTAATCTATCCGAACCTAAGCTAGTTACCAGAGGTGAGCACGTCGTTATGAATGCGACACGACAATACAAATTTGACATATGTGAGTGAACTTTACAACACAATTATAAATCAATAGATTCTCTCACTCTTTATTCTTTCTAATATTTCTATATCTCTCTTCTTGTTCGTCTTTTATTTAATGAAATCTACACCTAGAAATAGTTGCCGAACTGGTACTCCACTTATGTTGTGTTGCTCGATGATTTCTACCATCGTCAAGATCGACAATCGTTCATATGTCCTTTTATTGGCTCTTGTGTCCTTCTCATGCAGACGGTTTTGGTATGAAGAATGAAGGTGGATCAATCTTTGGAAGTGAAGTTTTGGTCGATGACTTTATAATTTTAGCTTGTTGGTCATCTGTCGGAACAAATTCTACGCACCAAGGTGCATAATTAATTTATAAGTCCTCAAATTATCGTATACGAAAATCCAATGAATACTAGAGATTCTAAATTCTTTCTTTTCATTTTCATTTTTGATCCGATCAAATTAAACGCTCATAATATATAAGAGTACATCTTATTCAACCTCAGGTTCTCACCTCTTGTGTTGGAAATACTTAGGATTATTTTTTTAGGTCAATTTTGTTAACGGTATTAGAATACATGCATGATAATGCGATATGGGTGATCGGACAAAATATTGTATATTAGTTATTCGGTTTACTTACACTTTATGGGTAGAAGAATTTTCGTTTAACGAATAAGAATATAAAACAAGAAATTGAAAGGGAAAAAAGAAAAAACTAGTGAAGTAGCTAGAAGGAGTTTCGGCAAGAGCAAAGGGGCATAAGAGTAAAGTTTGCCAGCATAATTCCAAGCTAGTGTAACTCAAACCCAGAAAGGAACGAAATAGAAGCACAACCCACGCACTTCTGCATGAAAGTGATTACGCGTCGGTGTTCTACCCTGCCCTCAGCCAAATGTACTCAGATCTTTAACCCTTACGTAATTCACGAAGCTGCATCAGGCTCTGACTTACCTCTGGGACATCCGAGCCTCCGCCCACCACCGGCACAAACAGCATTATAAATGTGACCATCTTCCTCAACACTATCACGCAAAACACACTAGCTCTGAGCTCGTGACAGAAAAAGAGCCTACCAGAAGAGATCTTACTCTGCTTCCACAGTCTGTCTATACCTTTCCCTTTGCTTGGTTAGTTTCTACTTTTTTGCTTTTGCTTCTGTTTCCTCTATTGGTTTATATCTTTCTTTAGGCTAGGTCTGTGTCTTCTCAATCGATCTTAATTGTTCTTCATCTCGATCACTGTGATTTTTCTGATGCAGGTGTTACGTACTATAATGAAGCGATCAATTGCAAGCAATGAAAACTTGGACGTGTCGGAATCAGTCGGAGAGGAAACTGCGCCAACGTCAAAGGATGAAGGAACCTCCTCCACCGGCGCCTCCTTGACGACTGATCTGAGCTTCGAATGCCGAATTTGTCAGACGGAAGACTCCATCGACCACATGGAGGCTCCTTGCCGGTGCAATGGCACCTTAAAGGTATATCATATGATCTACACCATATATATGATACGTACATATGCATGCATGTAGTAGATTATACGTATAAGAATACAATATGATTTTCGTTTCTTCATTTTGCTATGCAGTTTACGCACAGAGCTTGCATCCAGCAATGGATCAACTCTCGTTTCAAGACCACTTGCGAGATCTGTAATCAGGTAAATACATAACCTATGCACACAAAAATACTTAACCTATGTACCAATATTTAATTGGTTTTTTGTCTGAAATGCAGCCATATAAGGGTGATTATAGAGTAACGGTGCCACCCCCTGCATCGCCGCCGCAGCCCACGAATAGGCAGATTGAGGAGATTCGGAGGGTATTGGAGGAGGCTGAAAGGTTGCATGCTGCGGCAGCAAGAGCAGAGGTATACCTCGCTCGACTTAATGCGGCAAACAATGCCGTTTTAAGTCGAAGTGCTCTTTGCCGCATTGCTGTTCTCGTTGTAAGCCCCTAAATTGATTTTTTAAATTAATTTCACGTATATGGCAAAACGAAATGTTATATATCTATACATATAATAGCTCTTGGTTTTTCTGTGCATTGTTATAGGTTTTCGGTTTATACATTCTGATCATAGCGAGTAATTTAAGCGGCCTTCAGATTGGGGTTGGACGGCCTTCACCTTTGGCTTCACCGTCACCGTCACCGTCGCCGTCACCTCAGCCTCAGTCATCTACTCAATTCACCAACAATAATCCGGGGTAATTAGTGATGGAGTTACATTTGCCTCTACTTCTCTAAACCAATTATCTTTTTATGAACTTAATTATATTTCCATCTTTCATATGTTTAATTGCGCAGTGACTGGCGTTTGTAGGGGAGCGAATAAGCGCATACGTATTTTCGGTGTTGGTAAGTCGACTATAACACTGAGTCCGTTTTCAGAAAATCGGTAGCTTGATTGTAAGTTCATTAAGATTTAACATTATAGTTCATCTTAATTTCTAATGACGGCTCTCTATATATATACACAGGCTTTGGTTTGCAAGTGCATCAGTGGCTAAGGACATTCCCTAGACAGATGGGTTCAGATTAACCAAAACAACCATTATGTCGTTCATCTACGATTTACTAAATCAATCGAACAGGAGGGGGTATAGAGTAGGGGGCTGATCCGCACCCATCAGAATCGCAGTGGCATTGCAGTTGATGGATAGCTGAAGACATGTTTGTGTATGATCATGATGAGTATGTGTGGGTTGTACATAGTGATAGATAAATTAAGATATATTAATATTCAGCAAGCATGTGCTTTTTTTTTTTTTTTTTTTCATTCAGCAAACATGTTATGGCCAGCACCATCATATTCATTCACCACGGCACCACCAGCATGGTGTTTCGATAAAACCATGAACCACGATGCAAAACACGATCACAATCCAAAACCTTATATATCAAACTAAACAAAGTATCCTTCCCATACGTCAAGAACTGATAAACCTTTTTCCACACGCCAAATTGCAACCTTTATTTTTTTTTGTAGAACTCAGATAGTTCAACTTAGATCCAAGTAGCCAAGAGGAATTAGTTACTGTTACCAGTTATATGTGAGAAGTGTCTGGTACATTTCCTCTTCTTCAATGTGGGACTCATATCATCCCTGATACTAGCAGCGGCGGAGGGAGAAGAGATTTACCTATGGGGGCAAAAAAAATAATCAAACATAAAATAACTAATGGTTAATGCATAGTCAAAATAAATACTTTTTTATTCTAAAATATGGCTATTAATTGTTGTGTCGACATATCAGAAATTTTCTGACTTAAGATTGAATGTCCAAATCATAAGGCTGTTGGGAGGACTTCACCACTTTTTGTTGTTGTTAGGAGCAATCTTGTGGGGGCACAAACACATCAAACCGACCATTTGTCTAAATTCTACTGAGGGCACGGGCCTCCACTCATCCTTAGTTGCCTCCGCCATTGGATACTAGTAGGTTTTGGCTTCTGCTTAGTGTCTCCAGCGACGCGCATGAGATCACGTGTTGGCGCCATTGGGTTAGCGGTTTGCGGCATGTAGAAGCTGTTATTGCTATCTTGCCGTTGGTGGGTCTAGTTTGAGGAAGTTTGGCGTTTATGCCCGGTTTAGGCGTTGTTGAATCTTGCTAATTAGGCATGCGTGTCTACACCGCCAAAAAGAACAACAATGACCAGGGTAGGCCTTAGGCCAAGACGAGCCAGGCCCAGGTCTAGGGCCTCAAATTCTTAGGGCCCTTAATATATAAAATCTGGTGTTAATAAACATTATGAGTAACTTGCTTTGATAGTAAGCATTTATAATTACTACTAGGGAATCAAGGTTCGATTTCCTAAGTGGTCAGTTTTGTTTTTTTAGAGAGAGAGAGAGAGAGAGAGAGAGAGAGAGAGAGAGAGAGAGAGAGAGAGAGAGAGAGAGAGAGAGAGAGAGAGAGAGAGAGAGAGAGT
>NC_020496.1:31741326-31854454 GCF_000184155.1 Fragaria vesca subsp. vesca | reverse complement strand
TTGGGATATGTAATAAGCCTCTATAATTAATACTAAATGGGCATTTGCCTTTTTTTTTAAACAACATATTTTCCCAAAATCATTTGGTTTAGTGAATCTCCCTTTCATAAGTGGGAGGTCTGAAAGAATTGTAGTAAAAATTAAGTTGTTTATTTGATAAAAAAAAACTGATGTCATATTTCATTTTTTTGTTTTCAAGATTGTTGGTCTAGAGAATTATCCACTAATAAACTAGACCGGACCACACAAGAAAATAACATCTTATTGTAAATTATGTAATGCCTGACGTAAATTGTTTTAACCGTTTCTTATTTTAAGAAAGAAATTGATTAAGAACGAAACTCATGTGTGTGAAAACGGTTTATTGTTTCTCAAATCACATGATCCTACATTGTTTTTCAAAACCGCGGCACAATCCATTGGTTTTGCTTAAGAAACGGCCAATCTAAAATCATCGACTGACCTATAAAAATGGGCTTAGCAAGACGAGTGGGTTGTGCATAGCTTGGTTGAGTTTCAATTTTCACAACATACATGATGATAGTCGATGTTTTGGAAAACGCTAGATGTCAAGATGAAGAGGACGATGATCGATGCAACCAAGAACATCTTGTTAGCAATTAAATCAATCATCAAATCTATGATTTACCAGATCAGAAAGGTATAGTACATGTTTGATTTCAAGAGTCATAGAACATTACTAAAGATATCAACAATTATGCCTTTCTTATGTCACCCTCTATACTTCTTTAATTTATACATTTCGACATAAGTCAAGTATGGTCGGTCCTATAAGTTGATGTATGTTCTATTGTTCTATACTTCTATTTAAGGTGAAGAATGTAATCGGAATTTCCGCCTCCTTAGCCAAAGTTAACAACAAAGTCAATGTCAAGAGTTTAAGAGAGATACATACAAAAGTATAAGAGTTGTCATCCAAGTCTGTATGTGAATTAGTGTTTCTTCGTAAAATTCCCTAGAGAAATCAATATGACCAATTCGTCTTCTACTTCCTCCTCAGAGTTCCTTAGCTTTCTTCTACATATTTCTGTTTCACCATGAATTTAAGCATGTTCCTCATCTTTGATTTATTCCTAGAAGGGTTGTCTTCACAGGGTATCTTTTTCCTTCACTTCAGCAAGCACCTAGTCCGTAACCGTCAAACGAGCTCAGGAAGCAACAAAACTCAGAAAAACAACTCACTGACTCACATGAACTTTATGTAGTGTCAGTAACGTACCATAGAAAGACAAACCAATTTCAGCCATCCGTTTCTGGATCTGGCCTCGTGAAATGCACTCAGTACAGCTTTCTAGAACAGTCAGGCTCGACATAGCTTCGGTGCTTCCAAGCCTAACCCACCACCGGCACTCCCACTGCTATAAATATGAGCAGCTGCTAATCCCTTCATGCAAAACACAAAGCTATAGCTATGAGTGTGAGTTTGAGAGAGCCTGATAAGCTTGGAGAGAATTCGATCATGGAGGAGCAGATTACTGATGAGTCGTCTTCCTCCCCCAGCCAACTTGAGGACTTCATTGTCCAAATGGAAAAAGGTATACCATGTCCTTAACTCCAATGTGAAAACATTACGTTTTAAACTTGTAAAGTTGTAACAGTTGTTTCTTGATCTAGTTCTAATCTATGTCAGTTCTGATTCAGGTGCTGACGGTGGAACATGTACATTTAACAGAGAATTCGAGCGTGGAGAACCAGCTTTCTCCTTCTGTTGAACAGATCGATTGAGGGAGGTCAGGTGTGGTGCAACCGGGCACGAATCGGAAGAGTCATCTGCAGAAGAGTCATCTCCAGAAGAGTCATCTGCAGAAGTTGAAGCCCCTTCTTCAAGGCACAGAAATTGCCACCCGACGTCCCAAAATCACCAAAGTCAGAAATACTCCTCTTCAGCTCAGTCAATGTATAGCTGAAGAGTTTGTGTCTTTGATGTTGGCCATGAGCAATGATATATATCATATATGTAAATGTACCAAACATGATAATTGAACTCTGTTCCCCCCTAAATGTAATTAGTAGTGTAGTGAATTTATTCCTGATGGTAACTAGTCATATACACTATGAAAATCTCTATACATTACCATGTAACTAGTCACCGTTCACCAGTAGCAGTATGCTATCTTTTACATCTATTGTCCTACCTTATACCTACTATGCTTCAATCATTTCCCTGATGGAGTTCCTATTTACCTCTACCAAAGAAGTATCAGTAAATTCAGACAGAATTGCCCTGAACTCATCTCCAGTGAGTATCTCCTTTTCTAATAGCACATCTACTAATTGATCCATGGCTGCCCGGTTATTCCTTATATGATTCTTCGCAACCTCATATGCACTTTCGATTATGCGTCTCACTGACAAGTCAATATCCTCTGCAAGTTTTTCGGACATGGTGTTCCTTGCTAGCATCCTCAACACTAAGTCATTGCTTTGTGCTGCTGGGTCTGTCAATGCCCATGGTCCAATCTCGGACATACCATACATTGTTACCATCTGAAAAGATTAATAGAGAAACTGTTAGTCTGGTTTTCAAGGATATAGTGCCTATTGCCTAACTTTAGATCTTAAATATGTTATAATGTACCTGTTTTGCTATTTGTGTGACCTGTTGCAAGTCTCCTGCTGCACCAGTTGTTATTTCTGGCTCCCCAAAAATTATTTCTTCTGCTGCTCTACCTCCTAGACCTCCAACTATTCTAGCAAACAGTTGTTGCTTAGAAATGAGAGCAGGATCTTCACCTGGTAAGAACCATGTAAGACCGCGAGCTTGGCCTCGGGGAATAAGAGAGACTTTCTGCACTGGATCATGGCCCGGAGTCAATGTTCTGCAGTTGATCACAGACAATACAAATACATTAGTTTTACAACACAAAGTTGAGGGTATAATGTAATGACTAATGTATATGAGGAATTAATGTTCTACTTACGCACAAATAGCGTGGCCAACTTCATGGTAAGCCACAAGAGTCTTGCTCTTTCCATCAGTCATTTTTGTTCCTTCCATCCCTGCAACAATCCGATCAATCGAGTCATCTATTTCTTTTGCTGTTATCTTATCTTTGCCTCTCCTACCAGCAAGAATCGCAGCTTCATTCATGAGGTTTGCGAGATCTGCACCGCTGAATCCAGGAGTTCTCATAGCAATAATATCAATAGAAACACTCTTATCAAGCTTCTTGTTGTTACTATGCACCTTTAATATCTCCTCTCTTCCCCTAATATCTGGCAATCCAACTGAGACCTGCTCATAACCCAAAACCAAACATTACACAAGAATTTCATATACCGAACACTTCAAAAAGACTTGGATTTTTACAAAGCTAAGAGAGCTTACTTGTCTGTCAAACCTCCCGGGCCTAAGCAAAGCAGAATCAAGAATTTCAGGGCGGTTAGTAGCAGCAATAACAATTACTCCACTGTTCCCACTAAATCCATCCATTTCAGTAAGAAGCTGATTCAATGTCTGCTCCCTCTCATCATTTCCTCCACCGATTCCTGTCCCTCTTTGCCTCCCAACAGCATCAATCTCATCAATGAAAACCAAGCACGGCGAATTATCTTTCGCCTTGTTGAACAAGTCTCTTACTCTAGAAGCTCCTACTCCTACAAACATCTCAATGAACTCCGACCCTGACAGAGAAAAGAAAGGCACCCCTGCCTCTCCTGCAATGGCCTTGGCCAGCAGTGTCTTTCCGGTCCCCGGCGGCCCTACTAAAAGTACCCCTTTAGGAATTCTTGCACCTACTGCAGCAAACTTCTCTGGAGTTCTCAGAAATTCAACTATCTCTTGGAAATCTTGCTTTGCTTCATCAACTCCAGCCACATCATCAAATGTTACCCCTGTATTGGGTTCCATTTGAAATTTGGCCTTGCTCCTGTTGGTCCATAGTACAAGAACTCATGTCAAGTACATAGTTGAATTAATCTAGTCACAAAGTTGCTTAGAAATTAAGTACAAAAGAAAAAAAAAAAAAAAAAGAAACATGAAAACATAGATAAAGTTTACCTCCCAAGTCCAAAAGGCAAGTTGGGGCCTCCTGGCATGTTTGATGATGAACTCCTCAAGAGCAATGACCCAAGAAGTAACAGTGGAAAAGCAAAATTACCCAACAAGTCTAGTACTGCAGGCCACCAATCCACTTCCTTTGGATGAGCAGCAAAATCTATGTTCTTCTCTTTTAGTTTCCTCAGCAACTCTTGTGGCAATCCAGGTAGCTGAACTCTGACTCTCTGGAGCTTCTCTAATGTGGGATTGAAGATCTCGGCGATCGCGACGGTTCCATTCTCAAACAGGTCTACCTTCCTCACAGCACCTTCATCCAAGTACTGCAAGAATCTGGAGTATGACAGTCTGCTTGAAGTTGATGCATTCGGGCTCTCTGGCTCAGGCTCAGCTCTTGCGGAGTTAGACATGAGGGTTCCAGGCACTATAAAGCCAAGAGAGGCAGCATTCAATAGTGATCTTCTAGAGGATTTCAAGTTTGGCTGAGATTTGTGACATGGGGTTTCTCTGCTAGTGTTTTTTAGGAGGTGGGTGTCCTTAGAAACTTCCTGGGCGTTGCAGACTGGAGAGAGGGAGAGAGATAGGGAGAGTGCAGGTGACATTCTTGTATCAAAGAGTTGAAGGTGACAAGGTGTAGTGTGAGGAACCAAGAATTGTGCTCTTAGCAATCGGTTTCGCTAGTTTTAATCGTAAACTGAGATGGAGGGTGTGTCAAAAGAAGTGCTATATATGGAAGTGATTGGAGGTTTCCAGCACTTCAAATTTGCTTTGTCTGGTCTACTCCTCCATATGACTCATGAACTGTCTAGAACTATGTTGTTACACAGTACTGTGTTGTTACATGGGTGATGTGACATCTTCAAAGTATATCTACCTCTAAGCCACACACTTGGAAGAAATGAAGTGGCACATTGGATTATGCATAATCACAACTCAAAACTATCATATATATGTTCTTACTCATCGAAAAAAAACTATCATATTTTCTTTGGTCTGTAATTTATCAGGAATGAAATGAATATAGCTACATTTAATTTGAATCTAACACCATAACACACAGCTGGTACATTTCATGAATACTAGTTTTCTGCACGCGCGATGTGCGTTTAAATATTTTTCGTATATGGCATTAGTCATATGAAAAGTGTACACTCTTTTGGTGCATATTTATGTCTCGCTCACGCGTGTTTAAAAGGCCAAGTAATCTACTACATACTTTGATATCTATACCCAGTTGTCGTCTATTTTCATAAGACAACTTAGAGAAAAGCGTAATATGTACATATGTTGATATGAAGAACATTGCTCCTCAAAAAAAAAAAAAAAAAAAACAATTGAAAAAGGGCTTGCCCGGCGGTCATTACATAATATACCATAAAAAACATGAAATCAAGCTCCCAATTCCGGAAAAGAAGAAATACATTCAAAGCTGACTTGCCATGCCATTACATTCATTGTACCATAAAAACATGAAATGAAGCTCCTAATAAGTAAACTTAGATGAAACGTGTGTTTCTCAATCCACAACATACGATAAAAAGTAAATAGGACACTATCATACTTGTCACACTTCCACCTAGTTCCTTGTTTTTATGCCTTCCATGATCTTATTTGTTTGATGAACCATCTGAAATAATCAGAAACACATCAATTTTCCACAAACAATATATCTGAAAACTTGAGAAGAAAGAAATGGGATATATTTGATCTTTGAATATATGGGATACCTCCATGCCAGAAGATGTAGAAGGAAGAAACAGGGAGATTCTGTCAAGAGTGTTGAATTGAAGGAATTTTAATTATTTGTTTTCATTGCAAAAATGAACCTGTAAAAATAGTAAACTTGATGAACCAACTAAGGAATATATATTAGTATTGCAGTTCCAATATTGATTAGACGCAAAAAAGAAAGAAAATACAAAAAGGGAAAAACTTCCTACCTCAAATGCGGGGTGGTTGTCATAGCTAGTCATAACAGCCTATATGAATCGAAACCTTTTGATCAGGTGACTCCATTTCATGAAAAAAAACTGAATAAACTGATATTGTTAAAAAGAAAAAGAAAAAAAAAAAAACAGTATCAGTGCCTTATATGTGTATGAAAGTGAAGAATGAGAGAGGGTTTGTTCGACTATAGAACACGAATTGATATTTGAAAAGAAAAACTACTTAACCAAGATACAAAAAATAACATACTCAAATTGAAGGAAAAGAAGGGACCATCACTCTGTGATTCTTCCTTTTCTTCTTCGTTTTATTTGGTCTTCAAATTCTCTGTTCCCTCCCTCCATTGTAATAAGCAAAAGCACTTCGAGAACCAAAAACCAAAAGCCTTTATACCTGAATAACTTACTAAATAGTAAATAGAGAAATTTGAAAAAGCCAAATAATATACCGTTGTGCAATAGCATGTCCATACCGCACAAAAGGAAACAACTTCATGGCTGAACAAATATCAAAACCAATGTGCATAAGCAAATCACAATACACGTATCTCTTCTAACTTTGCCTTCAAATTATCATTCTTTTTCTCCCAATTCTTCTTCGCAAAGAGCACTTGTGCAAGATAAATGTTCAAGTCCAAATTAGTTTAATGGAGAACACAGGGTTTACCTGGCACCAAAATTGATCAGATACCTGCAACAACAGAAAACACAGAATCCTTTCTTCACATCAAATCCGAATCAATTTTGACAAAAAAAAATTACAAGAAATAGGAATACTACAACCACCATACACGTATCTGTGATTTTTCTCTACTTCTCCAACTTCTCTTAATTTTAAGTGTTGATCAACGATCACCTATATTCTTTTGCACGAATTGCCTTGGTATGGTTAGTAGTTGCAATCGCTCCTGAACGTTGATGAAGCTACTGCTGTTGTTCAACGTATCATTTCCTAGGCGAGAATATCTTTTGAAAGTCTAGTAAACGTGGGAGAGAGTAGTAACTGCCTATCAGTTTTTGAAACAGAGTTAAACTGTTAAACTGTCTTATCCTCTTAAATCACTCTTTCACCCTTCTTTTATTTATTTCTTTAGCTGTGGACTTATATAAACAGATGGGCATTTCAGGATTAATAGAGATTGTTGAAGTGAACAGACTATTTTTCTTCTAGCAAAAACAAAAAAACAACAACAACACGAATAGAGTTATTTTGGATTGACCACAAGTTGTTTATTTTCATGGATGTGGTAGTTATTATTTGATCTTTGGATATATATGGTCTTTGGATATATAACGTCAGTTAACAAGTCAGTGATAACCGCCAATAACCACCTCCATTTTGAATTCAAATCCACAAAGCCTCTATATAAACATCCCACAAATCCTCAAAAACGGTTCCCAATAAATCTGTATTTTCTTCTTCACAACATTCTTCAGTCACAAACCATCTTCCTCAATAACCTTCAAAAATGGACCAACCGCAAGACTCCGGGATCAAGATCTACAACAACGCCGTGTACGGCGACCCTCCGGACCCCGAGGACCACCCTAAACCCAACTCTGCAGCCTCCTCCTCCTGCATGGGATCCTCCAACCCTAAACCACCTTCTTCATCCCTCCCTCTCGTCCGCCTCAACCACGACCAAATCCACGGCCGCAAACGACGCGCCGTCGCCAAAGGAGTCCAGAAAACCATTTCGAAAACCTCCATGCTCGTCAACTTCCTCCCCACCGGAACCCTGCTCACTTTCGAGATGGTCCTCCCCGCCATCTACCGCAACGGAGAGTGCACCACTGTCACTACCTTAATGACTCACGTCCTCCTAGGGATCTGCGCCCTCTCCTGCTTCTTCTTCCACTTCACCGACAGCTTCAAAGGCCCTGATGACAAGGTGTACTACGGCTTCGTGACGCCGAGAGGGCTGGCGGTTTTCAAGCCGGGGCTGACGGTGGAGGTGCCTAAGGATGAGAGGTATAGGGTAGGGCTGACGGACTTTGTTCATGCTATAATGTCAGTGATGGTGTTCATGGCGATTGCGTTTTCGGATCGGCGCGTGACGGAGTGTATGTTTCCCGGGCATGAGAAGGAGATGGATGAAGTGATGGAGAGTTTCCCGTTGATGGTGGGAATTGTTTGCAGTGGCTTGTTTCTTGTGTTTCCGACTTCCCGCCATGGGATTGGCTGCATGTCTGCATGAAACAATGGTTACATTTGCTAATTGATTTGGATTTAGGTTTTAATAGTTAATTTGTGTGTTTGGTGTGATTTGCAATGATGTTGTATTTGCTGTAGGGACTTGTGTGTTTGTAGTCATCGATGATGTTTGTTCATGACGTACGTACTGTTAATTTGTTACTCTTCTTTGTAACTCATTTTAGTGATGAAGATCATGATCTGGTTAGTTGTAATTTGTTCCTGTGTCATTTGTTTACCGATGATTACTGTTACTTGCATCCTTTTCTTTTATCAATGTAGGTCAATTGAGAACTTCATATTATTCACTAAAGATTACAATAAAATACCTAATAGGTTAAGATAATATGAAATCAAGCAAGAAACACATGTTTGTGTTGTATTGTAACTATTGTTGTATGTGATGGTGAAGTATTTCGATGACCTTTGAGAACATTGGCCCAAAACAATTAGAGAGTGGTTGCGGTTAGAAAAGTGCTATCGAAATTTGTGATTTGATTGAAGTACGTACCCAAACTAGCCGGATTCAAACCAAGCTCATTCTTTCTGATCGATTGTTAAACTTTCTCAATCCTTGGTCGTGTATCAAGGGAAGTGCTAGTGTGTTTATATCAGTTTTCAAATCTAGAAAGAGATGTTTGGAAATCTCTTCCACTTGATTAAGGTCGATTTTCCTGTCCCTAGAGAAACGTATCCCAGCAATTGAAAGCACTAATTACACACCTCCCTTCTATAGCAAACAGAAAAACCAGCAAGAGCAAGTTACCACTGATTTTATATTCCATGAACATGTGTATATAAAGATGGGATTGATTCACAAATTGTCACGCAAATTCCACGTGCACAAACCAGAAAAAGAGATGCAATAAACCAGAAAAGTTTCCAACTCTATAATTCGGTACTTTATAGGATAATGACTTGAGCATCAGTGTTTACTTCTTTCAGCCTTTCTTGGACAACTGCCCTACCTCTTCTTTCCCAATCGAGAAGTATATGACCATGCTCGTCTTTGTCTTCATCATCTGTTTCATCCCTCAGTTCCCATGCATCCACCTCTTCATTCGCATCCACCCCTACATGCTGATCGCTTCCTTCCTCGACCACTTCATCCTCCTCGTTTTCATGCTGAGTCCCTTCCTAGCTCGGCGTCCATGCTCCCATCCTCTCCATCGTTCTCATCCTCAGAGTCTACATCCTCATTCTCGTTCTTGTCCTCATTTCCCTCCTGATAATAAAGAGAATTTGTCCACCTTTCACGGCCCTTAAAGAGTATAGTTCCCCCAGTGGATCGATCACCATTACCTCAAGCTTTGCTGCAATCTTGAGAATGCAAACGGCCAACTCCATCTCTAACCGATTGCCTTGGAACCCCTGCATTTTCACTTTTCTCAAATGATTATGTGAGAATCCAGAAAGATTCCTCACCTCTCCTTGATAGCTATAAGATTGTGTCGTTATTACTAGTTCTTCCAAAAGAGGTGCAGCCTTGAGAAACCCCACAACACTCCCAAGGTCAAATTCTGGCATGAATAGATCCAATCTCAAATGCTTGAGATTTTTAAATACCTTCGGATCTGTTTCTGGTATATTTTCCAGTTTATTGAACAACTGCAGATGAAGCAACTCGAGGCCAGGACACAAGGCGAGCAAGGAGAATGCATAGGCACCGTTGTATCCCCTAAAAAAGAATCGTACGAGCAGTGGGGTTTTCATGCAGGAAATTTTCAGAATAATCCCCTAATTGGTTGCAACGGAGCACTTTCAGGTCTTTGAGGTGGAGCGATGGGCCTATTACAATCAAATTTGAGCGCACGTTGCAATTTATCAATGTCAAGCCTTCAAGGAGCACACAAACAGAGAACAATTGTTCCAAAAACCCTGGAACGACCTCAACAGTGTTTAGCCGAAGAGTTTTTAACCGAGCCAATTTATTGAAATCAACAGGCGGTTTTAGAACACATCTGCGCAGTGACAAATGGTTTAGGGTTGATGCATTATCCAACTCTGAGAGGATCCAGTGGGGAAAAACGTAATTTTCTGCACAGACGTAAGGATATAACTGGAGGTCAAGAACTTGAGCTCCCTTGGCCATTGCAAAACGAATCCACTTATCAAGGACGACCGTAGATTCTACATCAAAAAAGAACGCCGCTCTAAGAGAGTCTACCTTGTTACCAGAGTATAGCTCCAAAAGATAATTCACGCGTCTTACAAAGCATTGTCTGTCGAATCGTAAACCAAATCGTCGAGTGAATCCAAACTTTCATACTTCTCAACCAGCCTAGTATACTTATCTCCAAAGATGTTTGGAATGTCAAACTCAAGATTTGGCCTTGTGTTCCAGAGGTACCTCCACTGACGTGACACCACGCTAGTCTCCGCACCATGTTTTAGTCTTAACAATAAAACTACGTGTGACAGAAGGCAATCCGGCAGCTCATTGATCAAATCCTTACTCTGGCACTCAACACTAGCTATACCGCACTGGTCCATATATGTGTGTTTCTCTTTTTCTTTTAATTTTCCTTCTAAAGAGATTAAATTCAAATTACCCCCTCAAACTTTAGAGCTAAAATCAGTTCAGTCTCTCGTCTTTTTTTTAATCAGGCTCATCCCTGAACTTTTAAATCGCATCAGTCAACTTCAAATTTCAAATTTTCGTGTGATTGTGATGTCATGTGTTGAGTTGAAGCTGACAAGAGGTCCCACATTTCAGTTTTTGATCCTCATTTTGGCTGAAAAATCCAAACTACCCATGTAACAATTTTTTTCTTTTTAACCTTCATATTTTTTTCTTTCTTCTCTACCAAATTTATATTCCTCTTTCCGTCAAAATAAAAGAATTCAGAGAGAGAGAGAGAGAGAGAGAGAGAGAGAATAAAGAAAAGAAAAGAACTTGAAGATAAAGTAAAAAAAAGTGGATAAATAGAAAAATAGTAACAAGGGGTAGCTAGTTTGGGTTTTGCGGCAAAAATGAGAACCAAAAACTGAAATGTGGGACCTCTTGTTAGCTCCAACTCAGCGCCTGACATCATAATCAGATGAAAATTTGAAATTTAGAGTTGATTGATGTGATTTGGAAATTCAGGGATGAGTCTGATTAAAAAAAAGATGAGGGACCGAACTGATTTTAGCTTTAAAGTTTGAAGGGGTAAACTGAATTTAATTCTTTATTGAATACAAGACAAATTGATCGACCAGAAATCCTTACATCTTCACCATCACTAGTAAGATGAAAGCACTAGTCTGAGCAAGAACCTAACAAGTTAATCAGAAATTCAGGTCAATCCTTTTTCCTTTCCGAAAATGATAGAATTAACTAGAAAATTAAGAGGTTTCCTTTTAATTGTAAAAGCCAGGAACTTCCATTCCTCTAAAGATATACATGAAGCACAACAAAAGGAGAAAACTAAAGAGGACTTCTTGCCTTTCCTTTGTACTTTCACTTTAAACCTGCCGGTGATCATAGCAGGACTGTATAAATATCCCTGGTTAAGTTAAGAATACCTTACTTTCAGAAAGCTAAAATGGTGGACGGTGGACCATAACATGCACTTCTGCCTCCCAAGTGGCTCTTGCTTTCATGATTTACTTCTATTACTTTCACCTGACCCTGTCTTCTATTGGAGTAGTCTTGTGTTTTCTTTACCTTTGCATATAGTATACCAGAATGTTCAAAGCTCAGTCTCTGCTTCGATTATCTATTAACTATTTGATTTCATGTATTTTCATCAATTTGTTCTACTTGAAGAAATAAATATGGCAATGTGCTTTCTGCTTTGATCACTAAAACCAAACAACAACCAGAGTCCTATATTTCAAGAGAAATCAGAAATCTAAAATACAGCAAATATCTTCTTCATTAAGTAGTTGCCCTGTTGCACTTAAAAAAGAAAAGGCACTTCCCTTTTGAAAAGCTTAAAGCCTTAAAGTGGTGAACTAATACATAATCTAGAAGGATGATGGGCCTTTCCAGGCTCATGGTCTTCTTCTTCAACTTGTATTAAGAGTGATTCGGAGCAGATTGTAGCAAACATAGTGTTATCGCTGGGAGTTGCCCATCTCTGCAATACTACTACCTTGTAGCCTTTCTCTTCTAGGTTTCAGAACTCGACGTACTAAAGTTTTATTGGTGAAGCTCCCAAACAGAACAACATTTGTGTATGGTATTTCTTACTTTCTTGTAAGTGTTTAGAAAAACTCCATTCAGGACTCCTAATTGTTTCTCAGGTCAACATTCTGTATTTGCATCTGACATTTAGGAGGTTTTATTTATTATTTATTTTTTGGCAAATAATTAAGGATGTATAGTATTTTTGTTTTGGTATTTTGGTCCCTAATTTTTTTTAAGACTAATTCCAGTTTACCCCTACCAACTTTAGGTCGATCATCGTGTTAGTCCTTCTTCTTTCAATTTCATCAAAAACACCCCTCAACTCCCAATTTTCATCAGCTGCGCATGTCCAAACCTCCAATTTTCATCCAATTCCTCTGTCAAATGATGACTTGATATCAAGAAGAAAGTCAAATTCTGAAAGTTACCTTTCGGACCATTTTTCCCCCATATCGATACACATCTTCATTCCCATCACAACCCCCTAACCTTAGTGATTTTAGTGGGATTGAATGCAATTTGTCTATTTTTTCTTTTTTCTTTTTTCTTGATATCAAGTCATCACTTGACAGAGGAATTGGATGGAGATTGGAGGTTTGGACATGCGCGGCTGATGAAAATTGAGAGTTGAGGGGTGTTTTTGATGAAATTGAAAGAAGAAAGACTAACATGATGATTGACGTAAAGTTGATAGGGGTAAACTGAAATTAATTCTTTTTTTTAAGCTTTTCCTGTTTGTTCCTTAATTTTGTCTTAGTGTTTACCTGAAGTAAGAACTTAACTTCACGCTCGATCATCTTCATCACTTCGATTTAAGCAGGAAATAACATATATTATGGTACCAATTTCTCATGAGTTAATTATTTGTACCAGGAAACAATAACAAAGCCGAATTTGCATCTCATCTTCCATGGCTCAAAAAGTAGCTGATGAGAAGAATATCAGCTTGAAGGCGTTGGTGGACAAAGGGACAAACAGAGTTATCTTTGTAGAGGCTGATAATGATTTCATTGACGTTCTCTTCAGTTTCTTGACAATACCAATGGGAAGAATTGTGAGGCTTGCTCGTGACCATTCAATACCAGTGGAAATAGGTTGCATGAACAAATTGTATCAGAGTATTGAGAAGCTTGATGTGCAGGTTTTCAGGTCTAATGCATGTAGAGACATGTTATTACTTCCGTACAGTGCAGCAAACTGTTATTGCAAGAACCTCAAATTGAAAATTGTTGATGATGTTGAGCCAACACGGTTTATGTGCTGTGTTTTTAGTTTTCATTCCTGGTTAAGTTATTATGCAAATGTTACTTGCGGTTTCGATTCATGTTCATATCTCATCAATCGTCCACTGCATCCTTCAGTGGGCGATTCTGAAGTTGGAGAAGTCTTTGTAAAAGAGGGAACCAGGGTTATAATTACTGATGATTTACAAGTGATACCCCCATTAAGTGCAGCTGGCATTTCCTTGTTTACCAAGCTTGGAGCCACTAATAGCAATACCACTGAGGAGCTAACTTTCAGTATTGGAGTTGAGCAGGTAATTATTTAGTGTGGCTCATTTTTTTATAACTACCATAAGAGTGCCATAATTTTTTATGCTAAAAGTATTTTTCCAGGTTTTGAATTTGCTTGTGGGCTCATTTGTATCAAAAACCCCTTTCACTGAAACTCTGCTGAAGCCTAATCCTGTACCAAAATTGGGTGGTTGGAATTTCAATCAAGAGAAATGCATGGAATCTCAAATGCCGGGGGCCTCGATAAATGAGGAAGAAGAAACCATCTCTGTCAAGCTCATAGTGAGTAAATCAAAGAATGTGGTTTGCTATGCAGAAGTACGAGAGGATTTTGTTGATTTGGTCTTCAGTTTCTTGACTCTTCCACTAGGGTTTATATTAAAGCAGATGCTGGATTCCCCTTGGAAAGGATGTATTGATCAGTTGTTGAAGGGTGTTCTGAATTTTGATGAGCAATTTTTTAAGTCAAATCACCACAAGGAACTGCTATGCAATCCCAAACTTGTTCCTGGGTTCAGCTATGAGAACAATCTTTTAGGAATTGAGGAGACCGTGTACTACAAATTTCCTGAGCGTAAGTTGACTTCTGATAGATCCATTATCCCTTCTCACCAGTCCTCAGAGACATATGAAGTACTTAAATTTATTGATCCCAAATCCCATGGTGATAAGGATACAAGTATTCGGGGATTCTTAAAATTACCAGCAATTTTCACAGTCACTGACAATTTGGATGTAAGGCAAGTATCTCCAATCTTTCAACTGTCTATTCTCAATGATCTGAAGGTACATTTCACTGATATTGAGGATCGAACAGTGCATGTTGGCAAGAAGGAGGTGAGTTGAGTAAAATTGTCTTTGATTTCTATTTTAGTTCATTAGCTAGGCTGATCAATTTATTACACATTGCTGTCAACTTTGCAGGCTTTGCGTCTTTTGGTGGCTTCTTTTGTTTCTGACTCGGTTCTAACCGATGCTTTCCTACGGAATCCAATTGAGACATCAACTAAACAAGAGCAATGAGGAGTAATTAAGAAGAGGTGTTGCTGCGCAGTGAAGGTTGTAATCTGCATATTTGGGTACAAACTCTTTGGGTCATGTTTGTATTGTGTACTCTGTGTTGTAACTTGTAAGAATATGTATTTTGTTAGTGTCAAGAGCCCTCTCTATGTGCGTCTCTCTGCTTTCATCCTTATGGTAACTTTAGACTAGTTAAGTGTACCTTCATATATAGATGGCTATTGATCATCTTGCCATGATATGCTCATAAAAGGAAACTTCTGTTTTTTCTGTTACTTTATATGTGAGATATAAGTTCACCTCATTCTAGAAATAGTGGTGTGGATTGTGTTGTGTTGATTCCCAGCACATTATTTCACTAATAGGACATGTTTTTCATGTACATGCAAGGTCAATTTACGTCATAATGACCTTTCAAATAGTACTTCTCATGTAAGATCACATTACATCATCCTAAAACAACTTTGCTTCTTAATTTGTTAACATTTCATCTCAATCACTTGCTCCATCTATTTTGCTCGATGTTGTTGCTTGATTCAGGCTTTGGATCTGTTGGTGGCATCTTTTGTTGGTGATTCTGCTCTAAGTGATGCCTTAATAAGGCAGCCCCAGGCAAATCCTGAAGACAAAACACAGACCACCAACATGAATATTGAGTGTGTTTTCTCTACCTTCATTGATTGGCTTTGGTATGCTAAAGCCCAGCAAAGCCTCTTTATAGAAATTATCAAATGAAAATCCACAACTTCACACCCCCAAAATCCTTAAGAACTAGCCGTCAAAATGGTTTGAACTTTGAACAGCACAAAAGTAAACACGTACCAATATTGAGAAGAGCAGATTGAAGATATCAACAGCCAAATCTTTAAGAACCTAGTTACAGATGCACCTGTTGCTACAGCAAATCTGCAAAAACAACCACAACAACAACAAAATTGTAAGAACGGATAAATACTATACAGGAGAAGCTGATGGATTATTACATAATAAAACAGATCGGCTTACAGGACAACAGATTGGATTCTATAAGCTTTGCGATCCGTAAGAATACAGGAGATTTCCTAGTTTTGAGCTCTTGGTTGAAAGCTTGACTGCAGAAGCAGCTTCCCAGGGATAGGGGATGGAGACAGAAACACTTGTCCTTTTATAGGGAACTTGTTTTTTTTTTTTTCCTTTTCTATGGGTTCTTTTATATACACCTAAATTCAATCTTTTTATTCAAAGATATACATTAAAACCTAGATGATCTAGGAAATTATACAACAAAAATATCGAGAATTAACAACGGATAAACAAGAGAAGTAAAATTGTTAAACCGTCTTTTTTCATGTAATTTCTTTTATTATTTTAAATAAAAATTCTGATAAGAGACGGGAGGTGGGTTCCCGGTTGTAGCGGTCCCGTTTGGGGTAGAGTGGGTGCTCTGTCAACCACCAGACTGCTACAGAGGAGCTGATATCGCCTAATCCTTGTCAAGTTAAAAAAAAAAAAAAATTGTTAAACCGAATAAGTTTGTGTATTTAACCATTGCAAACGGTTTTGTGAAAAAGCGTCAGGTTGGATCCCCACATTTGAGTTTGATTCAAGATGTTGTCATAATGCCCTGATATTATGCTTCATACTTTGAGCATTTCCTATATGTCGAGTGATTAATTTAAAAGTCCATGAAGAATTTGAGATACCCTCACGCTAATCTCATTCGGAATAGTAGTTTCCAAACCACGACTTTGATTTACCAATTAGTCGGACAAGCACACATCGTCGAGACTTAATTTTTTATTTTTTTATAAGAAGGGTCGGCGCGGCCACCTTTAAGCATTCATTAATGAAACTATAGAATACAAAGGGGGACATAACTTAAACCTTAAATTACAATAAATAACGTATTATAATATACACCAGTTAGTAAAGAATGTTTCATTGACAACTCTATTTGCTTTGACAAAACGGTGACATAACGAAAATATAACTTTACTACAAACAAACATCATAACAAATAATGCAACTTTCCTACTATCTTGTCTCATGAAATCATATTCGGCAACCCTCTGTTTCATCATGTCATTAAGAGGTTACGACCATTTAACAATACAATGAACTCACAACTGGCCTAGGACAACCAAGACACCTAAGGTGCACATACCGAGACTTGATATTTATGTTAGCTAAATTTTCTAACATTACCCATCCACACAATTAAATTCAATACACAAAAAAACTACTTAAAAATCAACCATAATATTTTAGTAGTTTAAGTGATAAAACAAAAGAAAACAAAAACAAAACAAAACCGACCCAAATGAGTAAAAGCCCAGGAACACATTCAAGTAGCAGATCGGATACTTGGAAATCAAGAAAGAGTATCAAAAAAAAATATAGTTTTCTCTTTTCGGTTTAAAGCCTATCCAAAATTTCCCAAATCTTTTCCCCAAAAACTCAAAAGGTTTGTTTCTTTTTTAGTCCAAAAGCCTATTTCCAAATCCCTAAATCTTTCCCCAAATTTGCTACCGAGTCTCTCTCAATTAAACGCCGCGTTGCTCTCTCTTCTCAATTTCACCGGAGGCCAATAATGCAACTGATTTTCCGACGAGCGAAGTAACAGGTAATGCTCTGCTCGATAAACCCAGAATGAAATGACCAATAGGAATTGATTTACTGGTTTCGAATTTGAATTTAGTCTGGTTCAAATGCGCTCAATTTAAACCTAATTAGATTGCAAGTTCAAATTTTTATGCTTCTGAAGAGTTTATATGAGTACTCTTTGCAATTTGAGATTGATGGGTTTGTAATTGTATCAGCTTTTTTGCTATTTGAAATGGCCAAATGGGTTAGGTGAAAATTTTGAGCTTTAATGAAATTTTGTGGGAAAATAAGTTCTGGGATTTGGGTATTGTGTGGGTAGTTGGGAGGTTTAATAATGAATATGACTCATGAATGTTTGTTATTTAGGAAAGTTGCTAGTTTGAAGTACAAGTTTGCAAAAGGTTGTGTTGTATAGTATGTGGGTAGCGGAAGAAGAACCACAGTGCTCTGTCCGTGGGAGGTATTATACGAGGCAGGAGATAGAGCTTCGTTCTCCATCTCGGAGGGATGGCATTAGCCGGAAGAAAGAGACAGAATTGCGCGGCTTGTATTGCTCTTATCTTAAAGAGCTCGGCATGAGGATTGAATTGTAAGTTGAGAACATACTTGTATTGACAGCGTCTGAGGTTAGTTAACGGAAATTTTGTGTTGTTTGACCATATGGCTTGTTTTGGCTCTATTGACTCCGATTGAATGGTAGAATTGATATTATGTTCTACAAACCTAGGCCATTGATATCTTTATTGCTTGAACGAACAAGAAAGGAACTTTCGTCGTTGCTCAGTGCCTATGCTTTCTATATCAGTAAATGAAGTTGTGCATGGATTAGTCTATTGACATAATGATCTGGCTGGTGATTGCGTTATTTATAAGATTCTCTATTTGCTTCTGTGATTAAGATGATATCTTTTATGGAGTTTCATTTGGTATGACTGAAAGCTTCTTGTGTGCCACCAATATCAGCATCATCATCATCTGTAGTTCTGTAGCTCTTAATGTTATTTTGTGTGAGTATTTAAATGTCGGTTGAAGCTTCAACCTTTATGGTCCAATTCTTTTTTGCCCAAACCTTTGTCTTCCATTTGGTTTTCACAAGACCCTTCAATTGAGTTGCCTGCAATTTAAAATTAGCGAACCCAAATAAATTGTCTGCCTGTTCTCCATATTATAATAGTTCCCTTTTAGTCGAATTAGTGTTATTTTCTAGAGCCTTCAGATGAGTTGCCTGCAATTTCAAATTAAAGAACCCAAATAAATTGTTTGCTTATTCTCCATATTTATGAGAATTCCGTTTTAGTCAAATTAGAGTGTTATTTTATAGATCGTATATCCTTCTATTTTAAGTTGCCTTGGGGAATTCAATCTTCTTTTACTTGTATCCCCTTTCCAGTCATATTATGCAACTTTGCTTTAATTACTCGTACGAATTTCAGGGATATAATAATTTCTGGTAAAGGTAATCGATATTATATATCTGTTGTTTCCCTTTTAGTTGCATTAGGGTGTTATTTCCTAGATTGTACTTTGAACTTAAGTTTCTGTGGTAAAAAATCTTCTTTAAGTTGTTTCCATTTCCCAATCAAATTATGCAACTTCTCTTTAATTGCACATACAAATTTCAGGGCATTTAATAATCCCTGGTAAAGGTGATCGATACTATATATCTTTCAGGCCTCAGGTGACAATAGCATGTGCAATGATGTTGTGCCACCATTTTTACATGCGTCAATCTCATGCCAAGAATGATTGGAAGGTACAGATTTTGTATCTGAAATTTCTGAACAATATTAACTAACTTGCATATCTAGCTGTAGCAGGATATGCCATTTTCATTTAAAAACATGTTGTCAACATTTTGCAGACAATTGCAACTGTAAGTATCTTTCTTGCTTGCAAAATACAAGATACCCGGCGCCCTTTGAATGATGTTCTTCGTCAAGCATCTGATATACTCCAGAAATTGGATGCTTCTGCATTACCATCTTTAAGACGGAAAGTATGCAGACATGCCCATGTGTGTAGACTATTACTTCCTAGTTACCATGGTTGCTTATTTACCCCCTTCTGCATGTAGGAAGTCTTCAAGGAATTGGTTTTAGGTGCAGAGATAATTCTGTTGTCCACAGTTGGTTTTGATTTTGAGATGCAGCTTCCTTACATCTCACTTGTTGAAGCTCTAAGGAGGTTAAATCTTCTCCCTGTCCTTGCTGAGAGGGCATGGAATTACGTTAATGATTGGTGAGGATTGTATTCTTACATTCAGAGCTTTCTGTATGCATCTTAGGGAGATTTAAGGATTTTATAATTGCCATTTTCGTGACTGATTGTTCTTATGAATGAATGTCCAGCCTTTGTACATCATTGTGCTTGCAGTACGAGGCCCACTACATTGCAGCTGGTTCACTGTTTCTTGCTGCAGAAATACAAAAAGTCAAACTTCCCAAAGAGGATGGAAAAGTTTGGTGGGCGGAGTTTGATGTTTCAGCGAAACAGTTAGATGGTTGGTTGCAAGTCCTTTCAGTTTCTCATTATTTCTGTCATGGTTTCTATTGAAGTCATATGCTGTTTAATACTTCTTAAACCAAGGGTGGCCATATAGAGCATGTCTTAATACAGAAGCCTTGGTATGTTTTCTCGTATCGTATAGTGTTGGTCAGAAAGAGTGTCAAATTTGAATAGATTCTTAAAGCCTCGTGTCTTTTATCTTTTGGGTGCTGTAAAAGGACTATAACTTCTTTTTCAACTTTTTTCAGACGTCATTCAAGAGATGGTACAAAGTTTGCAGAAGGCAAGCAGAAAACAAGCTCTATCTCCCAAAAAGGGGAAGGGAAATCAGTCTGAAACTTTAATTAGAAGGCCAAGTGATCCTAGTAGCTCTCAATCATGTGTTTCAAGTGAAGCAGCGATTGATGGTCATTGTAGGCACAGCACCTTGGCGGAAGAGGACAGAGGACTAGGAGAGTCTATTATGTCTTTCAACCAAAATGCTATAGAGGTGAGAACTGTACCACCACGAAGGAAGCTTTATCATGTCACACATGTGATAGTGGTAGTCCAAGTGCCAATGTTGAGGATGGTGGTGCTGAGATCAAAGGTGAACAATATGATCCGAACGATAATGCGATTGACATTGACCGGATTAGAGATAAATTGAAGAGGCGGAGATCAGGCGGTAAAGTTTCCAATAAGAAGGTGGATACCCCAGATGTAGAGATAGATGCTGAAGCATGGATAGAAAGTGAGCTTGAAGGTGGTATAGTGCTAGAAGATGCCTCCCCAGAGAAGAAACAAAAGGAGGTATTGTAAGGTTTTGAATATTTTGAATTGGCTTTCATGCCATTACTTGTATCACTTCCTCTGTACATCACTGTTTTGTTGGGGATGTGATTGTTCTAGTTTGTAGCATCTGCTCTTTTATATACAGGTGCTACTTGTTAAACTTGCTTTCACATTTTTATCAGTAAAGAAACTTCACTTTATACTCATCTCATGATCCCGACTTTTTCCCACCAAGGTTCTAACTTTTGGGGGTTCTCTGTTCTCCATTGTAAGACACCATCTTGAAACTCATCATTCTATACTGAAAAAATAGAATCTTTATCCAGGAAAGTTGTGGAGCCTTACATGTACACATGTATAATAAGCTTCACATTATCCTAATCTCTGAAGCGAATTGACAAAGTAAACCACGTTTTCCATTCCGTTGAAAAAGCAACAACCTTTTGATTCAGTGAAAGGCTAGTAGGCATGAGTCAGCAGATTGAAAACAGGGAGCAGAAGAAAAAGGCAAACGAGTAACTTTCAAACCCAGAAAAGCTAGCACAACATGGATGTCGTTTCTTTTCAAAAAACAAAAAAAAAACATGGATGTCTTTTCTAATCAAATCACGACTACACACTGAGCTGGTGGTGACTCATTTCAGCCACTACGTTTTAAATCCCTGGAAATTTCTAACCTATAGTTTCCATTTCCAGAGAGAATCATTCATACCTGTTCAAAAAGAGAATCATCATTCATTGAATTTAACGTTGGTGATTTATGGTAAAAGATTAGTGGCAGGCCTTGCAAAGAAGCCCAGGCCACATTACCCCAAAATGTCTCTGACACTAAAAGAGTGGCAGAGCTTGTGGTCACAGTTGACAGTAGCATCCAAAACCCCTCAAAAATATTCTAAAGCTTGTTTTTCTTTTGGGTTTCTTTTTTCCATCTTCTCACAATTATTAGCCTCATAAAATAAAACCCCTCCATGATTTACACTCCTTCATCTTATGTGGGACCCATCTCAGCGACCCTTCACAGAGATTGTGCTTCTTCTTCTTCTTCTTCTTCTTCCAAGTCCATGGTTTTAGCTCAGATTCTCAGGCATTGTTCAATTGGGTATCACTCAGCTTCCATTTCCTGAATTGGGTTTGCTTCTTTTTTCAATTTTCTCAACTGGGTCTGCTTTATTTCCCACCCAATCATCTCACACACTCATGGCTTCCATAAAGTCTCTGCCTTTTGTGATAGAGACCAAGGCTGAGAGCTCTGTGCTGCTCCACAGCGACAACACTCGCCAGCTCCGGTTACCATTCTTCACTCACCGCCGGAGAAGGGCCGGTGAAGTGAGTTTGATCAGTGGTTCAGCAAGTGGGTATTCACAGGCTGTGGGGTTGTGTAGTGGGCAGATTAGTTCTTGCACAAAAGGACAGGTTTGGAGAGTGAAGCCTGTTAGAGCAATAAGGAAGGTCTCTGTGGATGGTGAGGAGGACAATGGTGAATCAGAGGATGCGCTTCAGGCCACCATTGAGAAGAGCAAGAAGGTTCTTGCTATGCAAAGAGGCCTACTTCAACAGGTAATTTCAGCCTTTGCTTTTTTATGGTGTGGTAGAAATGATTCAATGTACAATGTTAGCTTCCCTTTTAGTAGTTTAGAATCTGTGAATGTTTAAAGGAAGAAACTTTATGTCTTCAGGAGATTGCTGAAAGAGATAGATAAAGTAATATAGAGTGAATGTCTGCTTTGTATATAGAATTTTTGTCTGTGGAGGTGTTTTAAATGGCGAAAGAGAGTTAAAGGAAGTAACTTTGTGTTTTGTAGATTGCTGAAAGAAGGAAATTGGTATCATCTATTACTAGTGATATAGACGAAGAAGAAGAAGAAGAAGAAGAGGATGGTTCTTTTGAACAAGGGGACTCTTTTTCGGATGTGGGAAGTTCTTCAAGTGATGGTAATGACACTGTTGAAGAACAAAACTCCAGCATTGCTTCAAGCAGCTATGCTCATTCAAATGGAGAAAAGGAGTTAGAAACGGTGCCTTCCGCTGTTAGTAGAGGCTTTAGTGAAATTGAGAAGGAGCATGAAGAAACTGTGCCTCTTAATAAGGCTCCCCATGAGGTAGAGTCCATAAAGCATGGGAATAAGACTAGTGCCAAGTCAGAGTGGTCTGATTCTCTGCCATCTTTTATTTCAACTACCATGGAGCCATCTTCTGTGAAAGATGAAGAAGAGCATGTAGATTTGAAAGAACCAAGTCCACAGCAGGTCAATGTTGGGGCGGCTGATCCTACAATCGATAACGTAAAGCCCCCTCCTTTGGCTGGGCCCAATGTCATGAATATCATATTGGTGGCAGCAGAATGTGCTCCGTGGTCGAAAACAGGTAAACATGAATAAACACAAAATCTGAAGTTATTTATGATTTAAAGGGCAAAAGATATCCGTGTATGCATGTAGCTCACCTTTTTGATTACGAAATTAATCTTATCACTCTGACATGCACATGTACATAGAGGTACAAACAAGATGGTGATATACATACATTTTATTTGTTTACACTAATAAATTTGATATGATAGAGATTTGTTACCAAATGGATTGGCATAGATAGGAAATATGAGATGAAATGTATCCATAATGTTAATCAATTTGGTTAACTATTCATGCTAACATGAGAAGATTGAAAATATAAAACTACAAAGAAGTGTTGATAGACATTGAATTTAAAAATAACATTGTTTAAATATGCATACATCCATTTTCCATAGATCATGTTCCTAATATGTAAACCGGTTGCGTAGGTAATTTGGCTTCTAGAAGGTCTCTAGTCTCTAGTTACATTTATTCCAGATACTTAAAGGAAAAGAAAAGAAAAGGGAAACTGATGTCAATTGTTGTCAGCCATCACTAGATAGGTACTTTTGAAAGTTGATAGCATAGGCCATCACAATTGTTTTTTTTTGGTTACATAGACCATCACAATTTTGCCAAAAGAGGTTTTTCTTTTCTTAAGACAAGCAAAAGAAACAATGGTGCTGATAACAATAGTCTGTTCGAGTGTTGAACCTCTAAGTTAAATTTTGCCACTGTGACCTGACTCTTCTGTGTGTTTGTGTGTTTTTATGTATGCGCACACACTTATGCATGTTGATGACTTAATAGTTAATAACGAAGAGCTTTGTAGGTGGGCTTGGAGATGTTGCTGGAGCTTTACCAAAGGCTTTGGCTCGGCGTGGCCATAGGGTTATGGTATTGCTTTTCTCTTAAATACTATTTAAAGAAGTGTTACTACAGGATAACATGACACTTATTTACACAATCTCCATGGTAGCAGTTTCAAGGAAATGAGCTCCAATTTGTTGGAATTCTATGCCTGGAAAACTTACATTTAGGAACATCCAGCACTTGAGTCTAATATTACACCCTATCTTATTTATTCTATGGCTTTTCAGTATTTATTCTCAATACTTTATGTTCTAATTTTATTAATTTTGTTAAATATTCTCATTCTCTCACAGGTTGTGGCACCTCGGTATGGCAATTATGCTGAACCTCAAGATTTAGGGGTCCGGAAAGGATATAAAGTAGATGGCCAGGTATGCAGCAGCTACAATACTTTTTATTTTATTTTAGTAACAAATATTCTGTCAAGTTCTGAATTACATAGCTTCTAACTGCTCATTTTGTAACGAATGACATTGCAGCATATGGAAGTAGCATTCTTTCATTCCTATATTGATGGTGTAGATTTTGTCTTCATTGATTCTCCTATGTTCCGTCACATGGAGAATAATATATACGGAGGAAAGCGTGAGGTGAGATATTTCTTGTCATTTTAGCTTCAAATGGTTCTCAGGAGGGATAAACAATGGTTTGCCCGACCGTTTGGACCTGATTGGTTTTCATTTGAACAAATTATGGTGCAGGATATCTTAAAGCGGATGGTGTTATTTTGCAAGGCTGCTGTTGAGGTACGTTAGTTGAATGCTCATTTGTATAGAGTCAAATATGCAAATGCTGTCTTACATTTCTCAAGCATCTAATTTCTGTAATGGATACAAGTATCTCATAGTGATAGAAGTAGATACAAACTTCAGGATCCAGATATGTAGACAAAAGAAAACCTCTGTGCATATAGCCATAAACCTTCTGTTAGCGATGACCTGTTTCATGTCAAGTATGTTGGTACAATTAGTTTAATAGGCCGCATGCAAGTGCTCTTATCATTTTTCCATCATTGATCGACATCTTTTTATAATTCTAAGGAAAGAAGTACAATATGCAGCACCCACCCACCAATTTTTTTTTTTTTTTGTTGGTCTTGCAGCAATGTCGAACATGAATTAACAACAAATATTGGTCATTTCACTTTAATGTTAAAGTTGATTAAGCCACCCACCAAGAAATTTTGTTTTTGTTGGTCTTGCACCAATGTCAAACATGAATTAACAGCAAATATGGGGTCATTTCCCTTTAATGTTAAAGTTGATTAAGTGAAGTTTATGTCCTTTTTATCTGCTTACATTCCAAAGAGTAAATATATTTGTTGCAGGCCCCTTGGAATGTTCCATGTGGTGGTATTTGCTATGGTGATGGAAACTTGGCTTTCATTGCAAATGACTGGCATACTGCACTGTTACCAGTGTATCTAAAGGCGTATTATAGAGACAATGGCTTGATGATATATGCAAGGTCCATCCTTGTAATCCACAACATAGCTCACCAGGTTTGTTCCTCGCACAAAACTCATCTGACTAAATCTTGATGTTAGATAATATTGTTGTGTCGGAAACTTGAGCATCTGCATCGTTAGAAAGTAAGCTCAAGTGGTTTCATTATCAGTTGGTTGAACTATTTTTCATGTTTATATATGAGACTGCAGAGTTCTTAGCATGAATGTGTTAAAATGTGCTCACGAGATTGGACTTAACTGACCAACTTGTCTAGATTTAGAGGCCAATTTAAGTTTAGGAACTTAAGTTTCCAGTCTATACCGCATGAAAAACTTGCAAAAATGAGCCCAACCACTATTGGACGTTTTTGGTTTTCAAGCGAAGTCCAGAACACAATAAACTGTTTAGAAATTTTGAATGATATCCTGGTAAAAATAATTCTTGGCATAATCATAATGATGAAGATATATGAACTACATTATTGTATTTGACCCAGGGTCGTGGGCCGGTAAGTGATTTCTCCTTCGTTGATCTTCCACAACACTACTTGGATCTTTTCAAATTGTATGACCCTATTGGAGGGGAGCACTTCAATATATTTGCAGCTGGTTTGAAGACAGCTGACCGTGTGGTTACTGTAAGTCATGGATATGCCTGGGAGGTTAAAACAGTTGACGGTGGTTGGGGATTGCATGGGATCATAAATGAAAATGACTGGAAACTCAGGGGCATTGTTAATGGAATTGATAATACAGACTGGAACCCACAGTTTGACATTTTCTTGAGATCAGATGGTTATACAAACTACTCCCTAGAGACACTTAAGACTGGCAAGCCCCAGTGTAAGGCTGCCTTACAGAAGGAGCTGGGTTTGCCAATCCGTGAGGATGTCCCTTTAATTGGTTTCATTGGGAGACTTGATCACCAGAAAGGTGTTGATCTTATAGCAGAAGCGATTCCATGGATGATTAATCAAGATGTGCAACTAGTCATGTTAGGCACCGGAAGACCTGACCTGGAACAGATGCTGAGAGAGTTTGAACATCAACACCGAGACAAGGTCAGGGGATGGGTTGGTTTTTCTGTACAAACAGCTCATAGGATAACTGCTGGTGTAGACATTTTGCTCATGCCTTCAAGATTTGAGCCTTGTGGACTGAACCAACTATATGCTATGAACTACGGGACAGTTCCAGTCGTTCATGCTGTTGGTGGACTGAAAGATACCGTACATCCTTTCAATCCATACGAGGAGTCGGGACTTGGGTGGACGTTTGACAGCGCTGATACAGGTAAGCTCATCCATGCATTAGGAAATTGCATATATACTTATCGAGACTTCAAGCAGAGTTGGGAAGGAATCCAGAGACGAGGAATGATGCAGGATCTAAGTTGGGACAAAGCTGCTCAGAATTATGAGGAGGTTCTAGTTGCTGCAAAGTACCAATGGTGAGAGCTGTTGCTGCTTCATGTCCACAATAAACTCTTTGCGAGCTTTACCAGGATATACTTGATATCCCGAGTTTTGATAAGCAAAGTCACTATAGTATTTACAATGTAAATATTGTTAGCAGATTCTTTTTCTTTCCTTCATGTTATATGATTCACACGATTACACTTTATACTGTGAGTCCAGAATGCAGAAGTCTTGGCGAAGGGAGATGTCACTATGTTACTATGTTACTTTATTTCTTTCTGTAAGCTCCAAATTTTTTCCGGTTTTCTTGATAATAATATTGGTCGGCAATAATGTTGAATGAGGTGCAAGGAAATTAGCTAAAACTATATCGACTTTGGATCGGAAGGCGGACCGTGGTCGTTTCAGGATCCTTTGGTCCATATCGACTTTGGGTGGTGTGTCGACGATGAGAATAACATTGATCGGGATGTTTGTCCCCCTCAGTACCTTCCTATGGGTGAGACCGGCGGAGGTGTGTGGTTGTCTGAGTCATTTCAGGAGCCTCATGTGGGTGGTGATAGGCTCGGTGGTGTTTGGAAACCCGAGGATTCCTCTCTCCTTCGTTATGACGTCGGCATTATGACCAATGGGTGTATGCTTGAAGTGCAAAATCGTGTGCTTGGGTTGGTTGTTGGTGTCGGGTTTCACAATGTGAGCACGGCAACGGCAACGGCGACGGCAGCTTCAGTTTGGGCATGGATTGATGGTGGCAAAGCTTGGTTAGGTATGACTCCTAGGGTTTCTCTCTGGGCCCTACTGTTTGAGCCTTGTTGGGTTCGGGTAGTTATTGTTCTGTTTTTTATTTTTATTTTTGTTGTGTGGTCACAGCTTTTTTTACCAAGGGATTATGAGCTTTTTATTATCTCGATTTAAACGGGAGAGATCACAAAGGGAAGAGAGACCTCGGTCATCCCATAATGGGGAAAATTTTGTGCCTTGTTGGGTTTAGGTAGTTATTATTATGTTTTTTCTTTTTATTTTTGTTGTGGCCCCACATTTTTTCTTACTAAGAGATTATGAGCTTTTTATCATCTCAATTTAAGCGAGAGAGATCGCAAAAAGAAGAGAGACCTCGGTGACCCCATAATGGGAAAAATTTATTAGCCGGGGCTCTTTTTCCTTTTGTTATGGGCTTCATTAAAGAATGTGAGTGTACTAGGAGATTACTAGTTTAGTTTACTCTTTTTGAGGTGGATTTGTAGTAGTTTCTACATAACGGTTCTTTCTGACGCCCCCACTGGAGAGGATCGTTTTTGTACTACTTATTGAGTTAATAAAATATGACCTCTTTCATTGAAAAAAGAGGTAATTATTTCACATCCGACATTCTTAGATTTGAACAAACGGACGTCGGTGTGATAACTTTGTTTGGTTATATGTAAATATATAAAACACATGTGGTAACTTTGTTTAGTTTCACTCACATACCCTAATTCATAATTTTGTTGTCGTCATATTACAAACAGCTCGTGAGATCGTCATTAAAAATACAATAAGATCCCTTGTGCATTCAATGTCATTTACTTTTAGATTTGAGTCATTTGACCATTGTGGCGGTCAATTATGCAACCGTGAACATATGATCTATAAGTAATAACGTCATATACACATTATGTTCGTATGATAAACAAATTTACCATATAAATATTTGTTGAGATGACGTCAGCAGAGAGTTACTGTTCTTCGGAACAGTCCTTTGATTGCTTCCCTGGATTTTTTTTTTTTTGGGTGTTGGGTTTGGGCCTGCATGTGCCCTCAGGGTTTTGGGCATGGGTATAAAGTTTTTTTTTTTTGCCTCACCATTCTTCTCGATCTTTCATGTTTTCTCTTGCTCTGTCCGATACAAACTCAGAAAAGGTCTCCCTTCGTCGCCCCGCCATTCTCATGCAAATCGCTGTCTTGCCAATCGGAAAGTTCATGGCCAAAACTCTGCCAAACAAGGACTTCAATTTGTTGGGCTTTAAGTTCAACTTGAACCCCGGTCCCTTCAACATGAAGGAGCATGTCGTCATCACCATCTTCGCCAATTGTGGGGTCTCCTCTGGCGGAGGTGATGCCTATTCTACCGGTGTCATCACCGTCTCCTTTCTCTGGGTCGCCCTAAGTATAAAAGTTTTTTTGTTTTTTTTGGTTTCGCAGGACTCTTCTGGCTCTTCATCTGAGAGAGAAAAAGAGAGCACAGGAAGTGAAGGTTATCATCTAGCTGTGCTCTTCTACTTCTACGCTACCGTAACTGCTTGACGAAGTCAGTACAACTCTTCCTTTCCGCTCCTCACATCTCTTGATCTGAATTGGTTTACCTCGGTCTCAGACTGATTGGGTCTTTTGTAGACACTGGATTGTGGGATCTTGAAGTGATTCAAGTTGGTTGCAGTATCTATTTGTGCCTGCAAATTGGTATATCTTTGACAAATTCGTTGTTCAAAGTTTTCTTCTTGGTTTTTTTTTTTAGTTTGAATCTTGATTATATCATTCGAATAGTTTGTGTTTTTGTTCAAGGTCTGTCTCCTTTTCTTTTCAGCTAGGGGTTTTGGATTCGATTTTCTTCGCTTGCAGTTGAGGTTTGAAGATTTGGGTCTCTAGATGATACGTCATAAGACAGGTAATAAGAAAAGCATAAGACGTGATATTTGAACCAATGTTGAAGTAGGGTGCTGATAGTTTTAGTTTTTAATTTTTACAGAGCCTAGCTAGCCACAGCATGCATAATACATTTCTGAGGAAACTTTAACAATGTCATAGGCTCCTCTACCTTTACCATAGGTTGTTCTTCTTAAGTTTCAAATTTAAGTGGTCTATCAAGAATGTTTATACAATATATCTTCAGTTTGTGTTTGCCAAGTCTAAATACTTGAGTATGGAAGTATTCTTGATATAACAGTATTAGTTTAGGGATAGAGAGACATATAGACATTTATGGGAATAGAGAGGCAGAGAGACATTTTTGTATAGATATATACACACACACACACATGATCTACCTTTTTAATTTTCTTGAAAGATACATATATGTGTATCTCAGTTTTTCACATAGCTTTCTTAGGCAATGCTTAGTTTAAAAGTATGAAATGACAAGTGTAGTTTACAAAGTGCATATTCTGTTTATGTGCAAATGAAGACTTGGCTAAATGCACATTTTCACTATATAACAAACTTAAGTGCAAAAGATTCTTTGCTAAATGCACTCTTTCTGTATATAGAAAACAAATCTTTCATTGGTATTACTTAAAAAAACTTATTCTTTCATAGAACTACCTGCTCCTTTCTTTGTTATATCTTCTTTCTTACATTAGATTAAACACTTTCACCTTGAACTGTCTATTTAACATCCTCTAATTTTTCCCTCTTTTGGATTTTATTGTTCAATCAACAAAGGTAAAAGAAGTAAAAGTAAGCTGAAGTCAAAGCAGGAGTAAATGGTATTGCTCCTGTTCTTTTGCAGGCAACCAACCAAGTCTGGCCTACCATTTTGTGCAAGTATGATCGATTGTGAACGTCCAGGTTTTATAACCTTTTGCTGCTATCATGTATTAGTTGGCATTGACTAATATTTTGGTACAGAAGATAGGTTTAGGTTTTAGGTGTACAGAAGATAGGTTGTAGATCAATGGGTATCCATCAGAGGGGGGTTGCAACTGCTTTTTAATACAGTCATGGTGATCTATATCTATCACGTATACAAGATGCAAACCTTTTCTGTATATTTCATGCTATCTTATATGCCCATTATGCTATCATTGTCATTGCCTATATTTTATGATCATAGTTGCTATTATAGACCTTTATCAAAAGTTTAAATACAAACCTCAATCAGTGCATTGCCATTGTAAAATTGACAATAAAGTTTTACTATTTATTTCAAGTGAAATTGATGTAGCATTTCAGCCATTTCTAAACAAAGAAAGACAAAAAAAACAGCGCCTTTCAGAACTAAAAATGCCGCAGCAGCGCGCGGGTAACATTTCTAGTAACTATGTAACGCATGTTCACTATAACGAACAACTTTGTCATTACTCACGTGCACCATACTATAGATGCGGGAGAAATTTGTTGTTATGCATCTAAAAATTGACAAAATTTAGTACTTGCGACATTAATATTTGATCTAGAATATTCTCGAACAGTATCAAAACTCATTCATTTCTGCCTTTCAATTCAAAAAACAAAACAAAAATACAAAATATGTTAAAATCAGTTTGCTGCTTTATAAACCCTATCCTCAATTGTGCTGAGTGGAATTATTTTGCTGAAAATTCAAATTAACATTCTGACTTCTGAGGATGAAAGTTACTTTGAGAAGAGTGAATAGGTTTTTCCCGTATGAACTCTTCACTAATTGCCGAGAGCCTATATCTTGCGGAAAGGCATTGCTGTATTTCACTTGATGAGAACTTTTGATGGCTTCTTTGATTAGGATACTTAGAGTAATATTGGTCATAGTTATCAACTTATCATCGTTGAGTTGAAAATACATGATTCATATATACCATCGTATTGTGATCAAAGACATCATAATTAGTACTAGGTGATAAATCATTTATCAATCGTGTATAGAGGTAGACATGCATGGCAGGTTGTTTCTTGAGAATTCTGGTATTGAAACAAAAGGAAGAAGAAAAAGACTTCTAATTGTTGTTTGTCATTTTTTCTTTGAACAATGAATCCTTCTACTGATCTTATTAGCGAACAGAAACGTTCCTAACAACAAGTTCGATTCACTCGGTAACAATTAGAAGTCATGATTCACATCGATCAACCATATATAAAATCCAACCTTGGACTAAATTCTACAACAGATATTAAATTAAATGACTGCCTAGCTAACTGCCCTAGTTCATTCTACTCCAGTCTTCTCAACAGGTATTGAACTTGAACTTCCTTGGTGAGAGGCATGATCCAATCCCCATATACAGCTGCAGCAAGATTTGGCTTGATCTTCTATACATGCAGGATTGCAGGAATACTCATCAGCTTATATGATGATGGCATCCTCCTGTCGGCTCAAGGATTGCCTGATGGAGATGAAGAAGGGGTACAGCAAGCTTGATGCATGATGCACCTTTTTTTTCCATTTGGTGAATGAAGTCCTCAATTCAACTTCTCCGTAACAACCTGAAACAGGAACAGCATGTATTAGTAAAGACCAAGCTGAAGAAGATCAAACTGAAAGTAATGTGCTCAAGTATAGAGAATGAAATGAAAAACACACCGTCGGAGAAATCGATTCTTTAATCTCTCTACGCTTATCAGGTGGCTCTCTCAAACTCACACTCATCATAGCCATAGCTAACTAAGGTTGTGTTCTGCATTGAAGGGTTTAGCAGATGCTCCTATTTATAGCACGGTGAGTGCTTAGCCTCGGAAGCACCGAAGCTGTGTCAACCGTCGATCGAGCCGGAATGCGCGCTCTAGGAAGCTGTACTCGGTGCATTTCACGAGGCCAGATCTAGAAACGGCCGATGCTAAAATTGGTGTCTTCTTCTGGTAACGTAAGCGTTACTAACATTACATAAATTATATGAGTCGGTGAATTGTTGAATTTGAATTGCTCAGAATTTGCTTGCTTCCTGAGCTCCTTTAATTGACGGTTATGAACTTCTTCTTCTTCTTTTTTTTAAGAAGGTAATGGTTATGGCGAAGTTAAGGAAATGAAAGATGAGGAACATGCTGAAATTGATGGTGAACAGTAAAATGTAGAAGAAAGCTATAAAACTCTGGGAAGAGGAAGGGGAACTATTGATTTCTCTGGGTAATTTCACGAAGAAAGCTAGGCTTACTCGCATACGTACAAAGTTGGATGAGTATGTAATCATTAATAAATTAAGGCTAACTCATACGCCCTCATTCGTGTGTCCCTTTGGGGACATCCGATACATCCTCATTCGTGTCGATTATAATTTTACGAAGAAAGGTTAACTCATATGAGAAATTCTACGGTACCCCTCTATGTATATGATATACTTGTATATTCGAAAACAAATTTGTCGTTATTGTGGTAAACAAAACCGTTATTTGGATAATTTAAGTTTTATTAGAGATAATTACTTCACAATTCACATACAACATATTTAGAAAATTTTGAACAAATGCTCGCCGATGTGGTAACTACTATCCATGAGATGAACTTATTGTCATTAAAAAAAATACAACGCATGTTAGTATGTCAACTAGCTAGATTTCGACAAAATCAATGTCGTACTTTTAGATTTGAGTCATTTGATCATTGTGACGGATACAGTTATGCAACCGTGAATATATGATCTATAAGTTATTATGACATCATATACATATGTACGGATAATGATAACAAATAACTGTATAACGCATTTTTATTATAACAAACAATTTTGTCATTACTTACATCATAAATATACATAGGAGAAATTTGTCGTTATGCATAAAAAAATCGACTAAATTTAGTACTTGCGACATTAATATGTCATCTAGAATATTCTCGAACAATATCAAAACTCATTCATTTAAAAACATAAACCATACTTTTATAACTGATCATTGTGGATGTACGTACATTTTTGTAACTTTGTAACTAAAAATTCGGACACATGATCAAAAAATTATGGGAGTCTCATAAATTTGTCTTATTTTTATTCTTGTAAATGTGTGCAACGCTTGTTATATCTCTACTATTATAAAGCCAGCAGTAAAAAAAATTTCCAAATTATGTTTGCCGATATTACCTCTATTAACCTAATTCAGACTATATATTAAGAACAAGAGTTACTATAGTAAATAACAAAATAAATAAATAAAACAAAGAATTAACTGAGGAGAAAATAGTGGGAAGTTGCCAGTGGGTTGTCTAACTTAGAGAATTGGGAACCCGTGCATATGCATAGGTAAAAAGCTAGTATGTTATAAGTCTGGTATATATAGCTCCATTTACGTACTTGAGGGCTAAAAGTCTCGTATTGAAACGAAAGGAAAAGCTAGAAGATAAGGAAGAAGAAAAGGACTCTTAATTGTTCTTCGTTTTTATGAGAAAAGGGAATTTACAAACTAAGACTTCGATCTAATTGTCACAGAATCAACTTATTGTTAGGAACGTTCTAAGCTAATAAGATCAGTAGAAGGATTCATGTTAAAGAAAAATGACAAAATATTCTGCACTTGTAATTTTGTTGTTTGTCATTTTTTCTTTGAACAATGAATCCTTCTACTGATCTTATTAGCACACAAAAACGTTCCTAACAACAAGTTTACCATTAACAATTAGAAGTCATTCACATTCATCAACCATAAAATCCAACCTTTGGACTATATCCTACAACAGAAAATGACTTCCTAGCTAACTGCGAAACTGCCATAGTTCAATCTACTCCAGTCTTCTCAATCGGTATTCAATCTGAACTTCCTTCATGAGAGGCATGATCCTATCCGGCCTTTTACACAGCTGCAACAAGATTTGGCTTGATCATATATACAGGAGTAGCATCATCTTCATATGTGCTGGGATTGTGAGCATACTGTGCCCTCTCCCAAAGGCAAATTATGATGATGTCATCCTCCTGTCGAATCAAGGATTGCCTTATGCTGTCAAGAGTCAAGCTTTCACTCTCATCTACCCTCTTCTTGTCTATCTGTTGGAGTAGGATGGAGATGAAGAAGCTTGCAGGGGCACAGCAAGCTTGATCCATGATGTACCTTCTTTTTCCATTTGGTGAATGAAGTCCTCAGTTCAACTTCTCCATAACAACCTGAAACAGTAAGATGTAAAATTATAAAGACCAATTAGCTGATAAATCTAGATCAAACTGAAAGTAATGTGCCATCAAGAATAATGGTGAAGTGAATGGAAAGCTAGAGAATGAAGTGAAAAACACACCGTCGATCGGAGAAATCGATTCTTTGATGGTCTCTCTAAGCTTATCAGGTGGCTCTCTCAAACTCACACTCATGGCCATAGCTAGCTAAGGTTGTGTGTTCTGCATCGAAGGGTTTAGCAGATGCTCGTATTAATAGCAGTTTGAGTGCTGGAGGTGGGTTAGGCTCGGGCCGCTCGGCAGCACCGAAGCTATGTCGAGCCTGACTGTTCTAGAAAACTGTAGTACGTACTGAGTGCATATCACGAGGCCAGATCCAGAAACGGATGGCTGAAATTGTTGGTTTGTCTTTCTAGTCTTTCTATGGCACGTTACTAACATTTCATGAAGTTCATGTGAGTGAGTGCGTTGTTTTTCTGAGTTTTGTTGCTTCCTGAGCTCGTAATTTGACGGTTATGGACTTCTATTAAGAAATGAAAGATGAGGAACCTGCTCAAATTCATGGTGAAACAGAAAAATGTAGAAGACGAACTGATGATATTGATTTCTCTAGATAGGTAAATTTTACGAAGAAAGGCTAACTTGATCACATATAGAGTTAAGTTGGATTACAACACTTATATGTAACTGTCGAGCCTGAATCTTCTAGGGGACGGCTAGAATATTGAAGAGATGAATTGAAATTTACAGAGTCAAAGAGATCTTGAAACGGACGAGCAAATTTTTTTTTTTGGGGGTTCCCCCTAACTAGCTTACTACCATTTACCTATATATGGCTTAGATTTGTTGAGTGTGAAGCAATCTGGATCTGTGTTGATTTACGGGTCACGTTTGTCGTTGCTTAATATATATATCAGTATCTTTTGAGTATAAAAGAACATGATTCTTGAAATCGTACGAAAGAGAAAGAGAATCTAATATAATTTATTTTCTTTTTGTTTTTCATCGAATAGTTTGTCTTTTTTCATTTCGCAACTGAATTGTCTATATATTTGTTTTGTGGTGCCATGGACTAGCTGTTTTAAAACCCGCACAACACAGGAGCTGAAACCTCCCACATGGCCCAAGTCTAACAGGCCTGGCCCGTTTGCCACCTCTCCTGCGCTGGTTTTGTAGAAGAGATAGAATTGAGGGTTTTGTTGTGTGAAAAATGAGAAGCATAGGCAGAGCAAAGTGGCTGTGCACGGTTGTCCACGGTGGAATGATGGGAGTGAGGCTCAAAGCTCAAACGCATTCCTTTACTTCAATTGGCCTATATTCTAACCCAAAGGAAGACCCAATCAAACTCATTGTGGATCTGCGCTCTTCCAGCAGCGGCTCTGTGGAGTTGAAGAAGAAGCTGGAGCAGTCCGGCGTGGCAGCCTCACCGGAGCTGGTGGTGGAGATTCTTTCGCGTTTTCGCAACGACTGGGAATCAGCCTTCACCTTCTTCCTCTGGGCAGGAAAGCAGCAGCCGCATTCGGCGCGTGAGTACCACTCGATGATCTCCATTCTCGGCAAGATGAGAAAGTTCGACACTGCCTGGGCGCTGATCGACGAAATGCGTACCTGTGCTGCTTCAGGTTTGGATTCGGATTGTTCTTCTTCTCTTGTTACCCCTCAAACTCTACTACTCATGATTCGAAAATACTCGTGTGCTCATGATGTTGGGAAGGCCATTCACACTTTTTACGCTTATAAGCGGTTTGCTTTCGAAGCTGGCATGGACGACTTCCACGGGCTTCTCTCTGCTCTCTGCCGCTACAAGAATGTCCCTGAAGCTGAGCACTTACTTTTCTGCAACGCACATGTCTTCCCATTCAACACCAAGAGCTTTAACATTATCCTCAACGGTTGGGCTAACATCATCGGTAGTCCTCGCAATGCCGAAAGAATTTGGGCTGAGATGACCAACCGAGGCGTCCCGCACGATGCCATCTCCTATTCATGCCTCATTTCTTGCCATTCCAAATCCTCCAATCTCACCAAGGTGCTCACCATCTTCCGCCGCATGAAGAAATTGAATGTTGAGCCTGACACTAAGGTTTACAACGCCCTCATTTATGCTCTTGGAAAAGCCGGCCACCTCAGTGAAGCTACCAATCTCATGAAAACCATGCAGGAAAAGGGCCTTGCGCCTACCATTGTCACTTACAACTCCCTCATCAAGACTCTCTGCAAGGCCGGGGAAATTGATCAAGCTAAACACATCCTACATCAAATGATGGAGCAAAGAGGCCTTGTTCCAACAATTCAGACTTACCATCCCTTCTTCCGTGTTGTAACAACCGGAGACCAAGTGTTTGAGCTTTTGGAAAAGATGAGAAGCACCGGTTGCTCTCCAAATACTGATACATATATAATGCTGATTAGGAAATTCTGTCGATGGCGCCAACTTGATAATGTGTTCAAGTTGTGGAGTGAGATGAGTGAGAATGGAGCCGGTCCTGATCGTAGCTCATATATTGTGCTCATACATGGACTCTTTCTGAATAGGAAATTGGAGGAAGCCCACAAATATTATACAGAGATGATAGATAAACACTATTTGCCAGAACCGAGGACAGAAGAGATGCTTCAGGCTTGGTTCTCTGGTAAGCAGCATACTTCCAAGTTCCAAACAACAGATGGAGAAGTTGATCCAGTGGATCGTACTCAGCCAGCTACGAATACTAAACTTGTAATCTACAAGAAATCTCCTCAGGAAAAAGATTTCCGTCAGCAACCTGAAAGTAGGAAAGTTGTAAGAGCAAGGGGTTTTTCGTTTTGGGATCAGTAGATTTCATTGCAATGAGAGATCTCAGCAGGGCATGGTTGGTCAGCAACCTTGAGCATCAGATTTCCATGAGCTTATAAAGGTACACAACTGTTTCTGTTACATTTGTGTTAACTATTCAATGTTGTTGTCACAAACAAAAACTTGTTTTAGGATGCACAAAAAAGAACTGATACATTTATATATGTAGAAACTATAAACATTTCTTTGATCATATATAAGATGCTGCAAGTTGAATTTGGGTTTTGATGTCTTCAAGTTGAGTTGCTATTGGGGTATACCCACTAACTAAGCAAATGCCACCCTTTATTGAATCAATGCATCATCTCATGTTTTGTTAATTCTCATATTATTGTTATTATTATTACTATTATTCTACTTAAAACTTTAGACAGAACATCTTTCTGATGAGAAGTCTTACAAGTTCAGATGTACGAGTTGTGTTGCATCAAGCTGTGATGTAACACCAGGAGATAAGATTATCATGTATAGAGATAAGAACACAGAGCATGTATATATTGTGGTTAAAAAATTGCCTATATCCACTGCTCTATATATTGGAGTTTTGTAATCTGATATATTGTTGGTTTGTGAGTAGTTCTGAGCCTTATGTAGAGAACTTTAAGCCAAAGCCTTTTCTGCATGTGAAACCTAATTGTTTCGATGAAAGGGCCAGTTGAATTGCTGGCAATATGCTCTGTCAAATGGAACAATAGTTTCTTAGTAGTACAAACAGAAATCAATTTTGGAACAATCAATTGAACAAGTATGAAGCGAAAATAGAGCAGTATTATCTTTCTGATTTTGAGGGACTCTGATTTATGCAATTTGTACCATTCAGTTGATTTTGTTTTCAATATAAGTATGTCATTTGTGCCATTTGGATTGGTTATTGATTACCTTTAGGTCCTTTTTAAACCTTTTTCGAGAGTTACAGATGCTATTTACATGTGATATCCCTCTGATAATAAGTTCATTGTATTTCAATTGTTTCAATGTATTCTTGAATCCCGTAACGTTAAGCTTTTGTACTGTCTAGGTGATAGTTGGTGACTGATATTCTATATCAGAGTTTTGTACCATCTCATCAGAGGTCACTGAATTTTGTAGCAGAGAGAGAATAGCAGTTGTTCAGCAACATCAACCATCGCAGCAGCGCGCGGGCAATCTTTCTAGTAGGATAGTATACGAGTAGTATTGATCCTAACCTAATCTTGATTAATGGGGTTAGTACGTGTAGGTCGGGACATTATATATATCATATTAGCATAGAACTCCGACATTAATATATGTAATTTCACTATAATGTATAACCTTGTCGTCGCATTAATGTAGCCTTATCTGAGTTATGTTCGGCCATGTATAGCATTATCATTCCAGAAAACGATGTATAGCATTCCAAAGAAAGGAACGCGTACGGTAGCATTTATTTGGGTTATGTTCAGCCATGTTTTGATCCGGTGGAATCTTTCATCGACATTGTTGAATAAGGTCCAGCGTATAAAACAACCATCCAGAGCTCCAAGCCTTCATTTACAAGTTCTGGAAAATTAAAGACCATGCAGAGATTTCACCTTCTTGTGTTATCACTAATCCCTGGGCATTGATCAATCTAAATGAACCATGACAAAGCTATGGAAAAGAAACACAGTTTATCACTAATTCAATTTCAATTGGCCTCTCCAACATCAAAAATGCTTAAAATTCAATTAAGTACCCTATTATATCAGGAAAAACAAATTTATTTATTCATTTTGTCAATTGCAATACAAGGACTATAAACACCAGCCAACAAAATCAATGAAAGACATCCCCAAGAGAGGAATCCTAATTGGTCTCCAAAGCATAGAAATAGGTCAATGAAAGAATGTTGGTGACTTTATGTAAATGAAACTCCCCTCTCCCGTAAGAGTTCCGCAAAGCCCTTTGACAAGCAACCTTCAACTGCACATGGAGATTTGGAAGAATTTAATGGACTGCTATGTCTAATAACGTGCATGCATTCGTCTACATGATTTCCAGGTATATCATTTGCTGGCCCGTAAGACATCACCCGAGTCCTCTTAAAACTTAATGTAGGATTCAAGTCTGTACTCTGTGGGAAGGGGGTAGGTGAGGACTCCATTTCATCAAGACCAACATCCCCCGGTATTTTCCTCTTCAAACCGGGATAACTCTTCAAGCCTGCCTCAGTAAACACCACAATAAATGGTTACATTCAATCACATATAAGTCTGGAAGCTGCCAAGGTAGAGGACAATGGAGCTGGTCACAAGAATAGTAATTGACGTACCAGGTAGAAGTTCATCATTTGTGCATGACCAGGATTCTGAGTCGCCACAGTTACAGAAGTTAGAATTAACATTAGATCCCGAAAACCTGTAAGACAGAGAACAGTAAGAAATTAGATGAATACAAAAAATAAATTTATAACTACAACTTCAGCTTATTCATTTAGGTGTTATCCAGCTAAAATATGGGGTGCGAAGATGCCATTTGACACAAATACTGTAAAGGAGCAAAGAGTACAGGAGTCTAGTAATCGAACCTGTACATATGCTCAACGAAGTCATCTATTAAGACAGGCCAAGCTCCTGCAGAACCGTAAAAGATGACATAAAACTCTAAAGGAAGTCATCTTAAAGAAGTCAAATACCAAAACCCTACAAATAAGAGTCAATTGTATATGTATAATTTCCACTCAGACAATCCTAACCAATAATCCACAGAGGCAATGCTAGAAATGATGAGGCAAGTATTACCATATGTTGGCAAAGATAGAAGACAAATTTGGAGACACTAGTAAATGGTTCAGAAGTTTTGATCTTAAATATATCCTTCACTTTGCTAAATAACCTAAATGTTATCAACTACGCATTAAATTAAGAACCAGAAACAGCTCCAGTGATCTCAAATGTAGTAATTTATAAGAGAGGATCAGTACTCGAAACCACCCAACAATAATTCAAAAGGTATAACCAGATAGAGAGGAGTTAAGTTAACAGGTCAAAAAAAAAAAATGGATGGGGTCCTATTTGACAGCCTCACAGGACTGATTGATTCAGTGAAACAAATTCAGATATACAAACTTCAAAATATGTCATCTCGATCATCAGATAGAATTTAGTTGATAGATACCTTCAGGATCATACCCTTCCAAATTTTCATGCACACACCGGCTGAAAGCTAAAACTTGCCTCCAAGTATCTTCAGAGATGTTATGCCGCTGATTTTTCTGTAAGGAATACCAAATGAGTTGCCTTGGAACATGCACATAAATTCAAAAGAAAGAATAACGGTAATATTATCAATAAATAAATAAATTCCCTGTTCCTACATACCAAATAAAACTAAATCCATTGATTTGGTGGCTGGAGATGATAATTGAGATGTACCATGAAATAAACAAAAGGTAGAAAAATTCCCTCAAAACAGTACATACAACAGTCATCAAACTTCACACAAAAACTTCAATCCTTTTTTAATGGGTATAATGGTGATGCCGGCACAACCGCACAACTATCTTGATTACCAATGAAACTTAGCGCAATTGCCATTCTTCCAAACTACGTGGCATCAGAACAATAATTCTTGATTTTAACATGGCATCATTAGTAACACATTTGCCCTGCATAACTAAGATTAACAAGTATAGTCACACCAATTTAGCATGTTTATACCTCAACAAATTCACACCATTGATTCAGCAAGCGAAACCTTCCAGCTAAGACTATTCTCCATGCAGAAATGGCCATAGGAACAGCTGCAAATGATTCAAGAAAAAAGAAAGAAAGAAAGAAAGGAATATGAAATTCATATGGCTATCTTTGGGAATTACAAATGTGATTGAGAATTAAAATACCTCAAGAACAACAAAAAAATGACACTTACTGATACTCTTCTGACCACTTTCACGACATAAGAAAAAAACGAACTCATAGAAGCACGAGAATTCTGAGAAGTCTACCTGCAGTGAGAGAGAAAAAGAAAACTTATTCTGTTTATAATGGAATCTCAAAAGTGGAAAATACACACTATTCTCATAACATACTTAGAGAATTCATTTAAGAAAACAATAGCAGATACAGCACTAGATTAGTCATTAAGATTGGGCGCATGCATTTTGGAGAATTCGATATCTTTATTAATAAACAGGAATCTGTTTCAAAAACTTCTGGCACAGAAATCTCACCACCAAGTCAAGCTGTGACATTAGCTTGCCAATTTCATCAAAGATTGATACCCTGTCAAAGTGAACACTCTAGGTTATTCAAATATCCAATAACCAATAGGAAAATAAAAATGCCTCCAGTGCCAAAACCAAGTGTCAGAATCCCAGAATGTTACTTGACCAAGAACACAGAATGATGAAAGAAATTCCTATACAGAATGATGCAGAATACTATGACAAGTTCCTATGGGCACTCCATGTAATGGACATAACTCAGGTTTGAACATAGAAATTTCATACCTAGCAGAAAGTTTTGATTCCACCAGATTTAAGAGCTGAGTTAATGCCTCCTTTGTATATCTGACAACCTGTGATTCATCGATTTGTCCATAACCTTCCCCATACCCATTTCCGTTTCTAATATCTGCAATAAAACAGTACGATATACTTAAAATACAGAACCAACGATTTAAACAACTTATATCCCATCAACTTTGAACTTGTACTGGAATTTCAGAAAAATCGCCTAGAGAAGAAACAAACAAAAAATGGTACTTGTCGAGATTGTGAGCATATGTGGCCAAAGACCATTCAAATTGAATCCCATTCTTTGCCATGATAGTTAAAGACACTCCAGAACTCATTAACTAATCCACTAACAAATGCAACTAGCTAGTATTAAAGCTTAAAACTTTATGCAATGAACAAATGCAATTAGCTCAATACAGGTCCTCACTTGTCCCAAAACATTTAAAAACCCAAAGAACTCTACCTTCAACACAATTCACTTCCACCAATCAAACACACAAAAATTAACAAACCCAAAAAACCCAACTTCAAAAAGCAGCAGAATACCCTTTGTGCCGTTTCTGGGTAATAAACAGAGATATTTAAACAAACCCACCAACAAAATTCTGTTCAATTGTAACCCAAAGCAATCAAAGATTCAAAATTCATAAACAGCGTGAAAACCAAAAAAAAAAAAACAGAAACTGAATAATGAATTTAGATAAGACAATCAAAACGAACAAGAGCATATAGACTAGAATCAAAGAATAAAGAATTCAAAGTTTACCACAATATCGGCAATAAATCTCGTATATGTCGAAAGAAGCGGAGCCGGACGGATCCATGCAGGTCCGGCGAGGTTGGGTTTCTCACGGCGGAGGAGATGCGTGGTGGTCTGTAGTGTCTACAATACCCACCAAATTTTCAGGTACCGACGCTTTTCTATCTCTCTCGTTCTGTTTTCCAATTGTTGTTTGTGTTAAAATGTGTTTGTTTCACTGCAGGACAGAGAGAGAGAGAGAAGTTGCCAAAATAAAACAAGAGCTTTTTGGTGAACCGGACCCGGAATCGGGTCTCGGGTCTGAGGTCTCGCCTCTCAGCCCAAGTATATATTGGATGAGATGAGAATAAATTGGTTATGGATTAAGAAAGTGAGTGTAGATTTTAATTAAAAAAGTGTGGATTTCATTTCTCAGAGATTAATATAGTTAGGTCGTCAACGACGTTTTTTATTTGGGAAGAGAGATTAGGTACAAGCATGGGAAGAGAAGAGTTTTTTAGGCCATTGTCTGTCTAAGACGCAACGGAGTCTCAATATATGAGTGTTCTGTAAAAAAATTGGGAGTATTAACACTCCGCTATATTATTATTAATATTGAGAGAAAGATTGTACATCAAGAGGGACATAGCATGCACCTGCACCTTGTGAAATTTCGTATCATGTTATTAGTCCACTCTAATTCGATTATAAAGTTTTGAATTATACCAAACTTTGAAATTTACCACAAAATCCGTGCGTCATTATATAACTTCTGTCTACATCCATTCCTACACCGAAGTGGATTTTGCCTTCTCCTTCACGATTTAGGATTTAGTGCTGCACTATACATATGCATGCAGTCAATCTGAAACTCTTGAATCATCAATTAGATAACTCGCTCTGAAGACAGTGATTAAGAAGAAAGCAAAGGCAGGAGATATACATGTCTAGTAACGAAGCAAACAGCAGTGATGACTTGACCCTACAGTCAGTACAGGAATCTCACTCCCGCCAAGCCTGGCCAGCATTGTACAGTTTTTCTTTTGGACAGCTACCTGCGGGCAGCATCAATCAGACTCCTATGTCGCGGCGGAAGGCATCCAAGGCGGCCATAGAGGCCATGCCAAAAGTGACAGTGGCATACGAGGATGGAAACGAATGCAGTATCTGCTTGAATGGCTTCAAGGTCGGTGACGAAGTCAAGGAGATGCCTTGCAAGCATAGCTTCCACGGTGCCTGTATCGAAAAGTGGATGGGAATGAGCACTCTTTGCCCGCTTTGCAGGTTCTCTTTGCCTGCAGAGTCAGAAGATGAACAAAACAGTGATAATAACAATTATCATATTGAATATAATATTATTTATAATATTGAATTTGGCTCGGAGGATGAAGAAGATACCGGAGGTGAATGGGATACAAGCTCTGTCGATGATGATATATAGTAATGATCGACGCTGATGAATTAATACTCGAGGATGCATGATTTACTGATCGATTTTTTTATTTTATTTTTTGGTCAAAGATTTACTGATCGATTGAACACTGTATAAGTTTTTTTTTTGATACGAGAATACTGTACAAGTTGCTGGCTTAATTATATGAAAAATTCTACTGTGCCAAAAGGCATAGCATACATGCTAGAAACACAGGCAGAATTTGCAATCAACCATCCCCTGTTAGACCTCCCCCTTTTTAGTGATAGGCATGCTATATTGAACGATATAACAGCTAAACCCTAATTATATAATGACATGCATGATGCATCGAATCTTTAGATTTGATTAAAAAAATGAAACCTTTTTTTGAAGCAACACAAACCGACTAACATGCATATAAATGGACAAAAGTTCCATAATATCTCTTACAAAACACTAAAAAAGTTCCAATCTGAATCCAGAACCAAAATTCATAACATAAGTCAACCACAAAAGATAAAAGCAGCTACCATCAATGTTTTAAAAAACGCGCCTCGGGCGCGCCTTGAGGCTCAAAAGGCGCGAGGCGCATGAAAAATTCCTCGTGTTTTGCTGGTTAGGCGCAAAGGCGCAAAAGGTGTAGCACAAGGCGCAAAAGGCGCAAAAAACGCACCCCAAGGCGCATAAGGCGTGCGCCTAGTGTAAGTGAAGGAAAACGGGGTCGTTTTGGGTAAGTGTTTTACAGTTTTACTTAAGGCTGGGTCGTGCGCCTCCCTCTCTCTTTTCGCCCTCCTTCCCTCCTCCCTCCTCCCTCTCCTTCTCACGATCTCCCTCTCCCTCTCCCGATCTCCCTCTCGAACACAGAGACACAATCGGCCACCACCAGGATTCCACCAGTTCGCGACCACCACCGACCGTCCGACCATCGACAACCACCCACCATCTGACCACTACCAGGATTCCGAGTTTCCGACCATCCGACCACCGCCTCGTCGCTGTCTTCTGCAACTCAATCGCCTCAAAGCTCTTCCTTCTAAGCCTCGCATTGCGGTCACCAACTCACCATTGATTTGAGATACGCAGTACGCACATCTGTTATCAATCCGAATTTCTGATTCAATTGAACTGTTGTGAATTGTGTTTTCTTAGTCTATGATGCAAGTCATGCAACATTGTGCTCTGATTATCTAAGTAAGTATAGATTGGAGCAAGCTTCCTGTAAATGCTCACAACTCTGTGTTGGTTTTGTGACTTTTGTCTAAGTATAGATTGCCTTTGTCAATAGTGTGTTGCAGGCAGCATTTACAGGAAGCTGCCTGTAAATGGTGTGTTGGTTTTGTCAATGGTGTGTTGGTTTTGTCTAAGTATAGAACTATAGATTGCAATATATGTTCTATATATAGCAGGAATTTTTTTTTTTTCAAAAGGCTTACGCCTTGGTGAGGCTCTCGCTCCATAGCCTCGGCTACGCCTTAGCCTTTTAAAACATTGGCTACCATCAAATAAGAGACATGCAAATTATCTTACTGTTACTATGTCATCAATCTTCAAAATCATCCTCACACACTCTGTGGCCAAAGTGATGGCACTTGTGCTTACTAGCAGCGGTTCCACCACATTCTCGTCCCAGATGTTGGTAATCTGCCCCTCCTCACCTTAATGCCAGTGTTGATCTCGGGTACAACCCAGCATTTTCAGCAATCAAAAACCTCTTGCTCACCAAACACCTAACCACACACAAAGCATCGTGCAAGCTCCTCTCAGCCTCATCAAGCACCAACTGGTTAGAGCCACGAACCAGCACAGAAGTGATCCTACCCATGTTGTGAATCCCAGTAATATTCACAATCTTGCCATCACCAAGGGAAGACTCCTCCACCAAATCAGCATACCCTAGCTTCTCCTTGCGGAAATGCTAGATATTCGCAATGGGCAAGCAATTCAGAGTCTTGGTAATAAACTCAATCTCATCCCTCTCCACATCCTTAATCACCAAAATCTTGGCTTTGGCCAAGTAATGCAACGACCGATCAGTCACTGCGTCCCTCAAAATACTCTTCTGAATCAGCAGAACATTGCAGCCAGTGGACTTGATCTTCTTAATCATACTGAGAATGTAATTCCTCTCCTCCTTCGAAATCCTATTTATCTGCTTAATGTTAGTTTTCGGAGGCGAAATCTGGAACTGAATCACAGCAATCTTGGCCTTCTCCATCCTCGTTGGACCACCACCAGCATGACTGGTCTTCTTATCGAAAACCAGCCCCTTCACAGTCTCGGTATCATCCACGGTTCCGCCGAGCTTCTTCACGATCTTGATGTCCCTCAGGTCCACAATCTCCGGCTTGGCCGGGTCCACCACAGAGAGCACGGCGTCCACCGCCTGCGGCGCCAGAAGCCTCGAGTACTGACTGACGACCTTGCTGTTGAGCGTGGATTTGACGAGGGCGTCGCGGTCGGAGAGCTCGACGGTGCAGGCCATGGCGGTGAGGACATCGACGGCGTTGATGGCGATCTTGTGGAGGGAGTCGGAGATGACGGTGGGATGGATGCCGTGGGAGAGAAGGACGAGGCACTGTTTCAACAGGGCGCCGGCGATGACGACGAAGGTGGTGGTGCCGTCGTTGGTGATGAGGATGACGTCACCGGAAGCGGTGGAGATCATCTTGTGATTCTTGTCCATGCCTCTGGGGCCGAGTCTGGTGCGGATGGCGTCAGCGACGGTGCTGAGGGCAAGGATGTTGGCCTGGCGGACATCCTCCTTGCGCTTGTTGTCGACATAAGACTCCGTCTTGGAGGAACTGGGAGCGGCGGCTACTGTCTCTGCCATGGAGATCGAAACCCTAAGCTGAAACTGCGGAGAGCCTATGGCCTTATTAGGAAGAAAAATAAGAAAAAAAAAAAACAACGAATCTTTGGTTTAGAAATCTCAGCTATACAGAAGTTAATGTAAATGATCGTATAGAAGTGCCTATGGCCTTATTAGGAAGATAATCGTGTTTTGATGACCAATAAAAGTATAAGATTTAGGTAATTTAGGGTTTAGTACGTTATATATGACTATAAAATGGCCTTTCTAGCTCGCACCTTCATATATGAACTAGCGTTATAGCAAACGAAACCATGTCTAATTACCAAGCATATGATGATCAAATGTCCTCATCTGGCTATTTCTTGGACCAACCGAGGACAGGAAACGATCAAATACTGGATTTTCTAAGCGCAGTAGCCAATCTTGATTTCGGAGCAGCATCCCTAGCCTACGATGAACTCATGTCTACCCAATATTCAGACATCTCAGGCTCCTCCTACTCCAAGGAATTCAGTTTCCTTGACTCTCAAGCAACACCCCAAGCCTACAGTACATGCATACCCCAATCAGAATCCGTCGACCAATTTTGTTTTGGTTCCGGCAAGCTTTCCGATGTCCCTCCGGTAGGAGCGGAACGTGGTAACTGCTTGAAGGTTGGTGTGGAAGTTTCAGACGTCCCTCCGGTAGGAGCGGAGCGTGGTAACTTCTTGAAGGTCGGTGTGGAGGCCAAGGAGATGCCTTGTGATGTGAGCTTTGGTTTGAGTTGCCCTGCAGTATTGTAAAGTGGCTTGGCAAGAGCACCTACTTCCTGCCATTCGGGTTCACTGTGCCTGCAGTAGTGGCGGTATTGGTGATTTCTTTGTTGATCATGAAGATATGCCTGAAGACCTGCTAGAAGATTAGATGAGATATACTGTGTGAGGCTTGTGTCCTGGCAACTTTGGATCCTTTTGTTCATTTTTCAACTGGGTTTTAGTTTTTTGAATTCTCTCTTCTATTGATATTTTCGGTTGATAAAGTCGATCGCCAGCTTGTTACTCATAATTTATACGACTTAAATTACTCACAAAAGTTCATGAATAATAAACCTAAATATATGTATCACTTTTCTAACATGCATGATCATCCAAGTCGATCAGGACATATTCCTCATCCGGCGTGTATATTATTAGGGTTTAGGACTTTCGATCATAAAACTACAAACAGTATATTCCGAGCATAAAAAAGATTATTATGTACGTATAACCATCATGTCTTCTTCCAAGTCGTTAAGGATTGGGAATCCTTCATGGCCGGACCGACTTAACCCTCTATATATAGACCATGCATATTCATCAAAACTCGATATCGATCGATCTCTTTCTCTCGTCTCTCCTCTCCTAGTAAGATTGAGCAAGCTATAACAATACGCAATATGTCACACCAAATGAATCAAATTCCGTCTGGCCAGCCCATCACAGTCTACCTGCAGTACGTATCGATTTTCAATTTGAACTGGAACGTACTAACATGGGCTGGAACAACAACCGAGGGCCGCTAGTGGTACCGGCATCCAAGGCATCCATAGACGCCATGGCGAAAGTGGAAGTGACGGCAGAGGCAGGGCCATCGGAGTGCAGTATCTGTTTGGAAGGCTTGAAGGTGGGCTGTGAGGCCAATGAGATGCCTATTTGTAAGCACAGGTTTCATTCAGTTTGCATCGAAACTTGGCTTCTCCGGCATGCTTCATGCCCGCTTTGCAGGTCCACTATACCAATACTAGAGGAAGATCAGGACAACGGCTGGAATAGCGTTTACCAAGCTGATGATCGTAATAGCATATTTAACATTGATGTATTGGAGGTTCAACCTGTTGAGTGGGTGGTTCGTTAAGAAATATGTAATGTAACATTCAGCAAAAGTAATTAAGTGTAGAAATTTGAGTCAGTAGTAACAAGCATTCATCTTATCTTCTTATATATTAAGCGAAGCGGGGGGGTTAACTGTTCACGTGAACAGTGTCCTCGCCCCTTGAGATGGAGCCACGTACAGCCCCAACGAAAGGCCCAAAACCCACCACGTATATTGAACTTGGAAAACCCATATTTCTACTTCTGAGCAAGTTCGAAACTAAAGAGATGGCATGGATATCAGTACCTCCGTCATGTGGTTCAGTAAAACCCACCCAGCTTTCGTGGGCATCTTCTTTCCCGAATCCCTCAATCTCCTTCAGTTGCACCACGACCCCTCCTAATCTCATTCGCACACCCAACAAGGTAATTTTCCGTTGCTCTTCACTCTAACTTTCTCTCTCTTTATCTCAGTTTTCGTGTCATGAATCCCAAAAACATTTACCGGAAGACAAATGTTCAAGATTATTGATGGGTTTTTTTTTCTGTGATGCTCTGTTCTGATTATGGGCGGTTCAGGTACTCAATGGAGTGATAAGGTTTCTAACTATTTTTGTCTTACACAGGTTTTTCGTGCCAGTATCCCTTCACCTGTGCCTCACTGACTTAAGGTATTGCCTCTCAATTACAATGTTGATGTCTGGGTTTTTATACACTTGGTGTTAGGCTACAAATTGTATGATAGTTCATTGGATAGTTTGTCTCCTTTCTATTTACTAACTCGGCAGATGGGGTGATTGCAATTTGAGTTTGTTTTGGTCTCTAGGTTTGTTTGTGTTTCGTTCGTTGCATTGTTCCTGTCGTGATTTGGGGTCAGTTTGGTTTTATTGTTTACTGATTGTTGTTGTTGGGTTAATTGTAATGATAAAGAGCACTAATAAAACTGTAAAGCAATTTGTGAAATGATTATCAATTTTGATTTCAGTTAATTAATCAACCGACGGTTGCTGAAATAGAAAAGGAGTAGCTGTTCAATTCTATGCTTCATAGATATCATGAAAAAAGGTGAGCCTCAATGATGTGTTTTTCTGGCTTTCATGTTGTTTAGCTTTAGTTTATTTCAACATGGATTAAATTTGTCGTCTCTTTCAGTCTATTTTATATTTTTAGTCTATGTATTCAACAGTATGATTTCAAATTGGAAAAGCTCTACCTTTGGTTATATTCTACCTGTTGTGCAAATGCTTATTTTCTTGCAAATTATACTGTGGTAGAAAAGGTCATTCAAGAAGACATTAGAATAGTTTCAGCCACTTCTGTAAGGCTAGAGGGAGAGAGGTACAACGTTAAATTGTGATTTGAGAACTACTGGATGGATGAACTGATAGTGAAACGTATAGCATTACGTTTATATCTGACAGATAAAAAACCGACGACTTGCTTGGTATCCTTAATTCTCTTTGGTATACGTCATTTGTATATCCGATCTTCGGTATGGTTATGAATATTTTTAAGTTGATTGTATTCTTTGTATAACAGCTCTGAAAAGGTACTTTAATTGCATTAAGTGGCATTGGCTGAGGTCGCTCCTGAGGTCATTTTATACAAATTGAGCTCTGGGTTTGTGTGTTATGTGTCTACTCTTCAATTTCAGTTTCAGTCTTCTTTCTTTTTTGCAGGTGGAGACTCTTTTGATTTTTTTGATCAAGTTTCGCAATCAAGTTGATTGTATTCTTTGTATAACAGCTCTGAAAAGGTACTTTAATTGCATTAAGTTTTGCTTCGGTCTTTCAAGTTACTATGCATGTAATATGGAAGGGAGCAACTGTGGTTTTTGTTATATCAAGCAATCGGTTTCTATTACAAATAGGAAAAACTATTTTCCCAACGTTCATTGTGTAGTTGTGAACTATGATTATTTCTTTGGTCTTCCTGTAAAGAACCCAGAATGAGATATCATATAGCTTGAGGCTAAAAGGCTTTGCAGACTAGCATGTGTGAGAATTAATTTGGTTTGTCAAAGTTTAGATTTTGGATCTGGAATTGAGATTTTTGTGGGCTTTGTTGTTTTAATAGCTATTGAAAGATAGTTTCTTAGTGGCCATTGTGTGAAATAGCGTTGGTACATGATTGTAAGATAATTTGTTTTTGGTGATTGACTAAATGGGCACAAACGTTTGTCGTTTCAATTTTACGATCAGTTGTTTGACTGTTAGATTGTCGGGTTTGTTTGGATTTGGTTTTTTAGTTCTTTGAAATTTGGAAATCTGGGTTTTGGGTTTGAGAAAACCTTGAAGGAGTTTTCATGATTTTGAAGGTTATATATCAGAATCAAGTTTTCTTATGTGCTACTGTTGTGGACAAAATGGTACATTCCAAGGTCCTATGCTTTGCATACTAACAATTAAGACCCTCCAGGGGCCAGCCATGGAGTACGCAGAAGTTGAAGACCTTTTATTTTTCAGTCTTAGAGAACATCAAACAATTCAACTATTTTTTCCATTTTACGGAAATCTAGATTTTATCAAACAATCAAATTCGAAAAAGGAATTGATGCTTTCACTGGCTATTGCCTCATTCTTTTCTTTAATCTCGATTTAATTTTGAACCATTGGAGGTGTCTTTTTGTGTTTGTATATGGATCAGGTTATGCATAAAAAAGGGACCTTTTGTTTTTGCACATATTTTTGAGCAATTGTGTTTGACCTTCTCAACTGCTCTTGCAAATTATACTGTCATTTTTCCTTATCAGTTTCCAATTCATTAAGTTGCAACTTATATGCAATTCATGGTAAATTTCATAATTCTGATTATGTGGGAACTTTTACCTTCTACAAATACCCACACGTTTTTTGGTAGCGAAAGAAAATTAATAAAGATCCCATCAAAAACAAATCCACTTAATTAGCAAAAACTGACTGCTCAAATGGTTAATTTCCAGGCATCTGTTACCGTGATACTGTCTGCAGCCATTCAAATGGTTGATTACTGTACGATGAAAGTCTTCGACCGTATCTTGGTTTCTTAGTATGGTCTCATTTTAGCTTCGGGATATAACCAATCGCGCGTGCGTTTCAAAGCTAGTATATATTAATAGAACATATATGTACCACATGTAAATAGAACAACGCTTGTTGGTTATTCACTAGGTTGGATTTTGAGTTCGTCTTGTCCTTAGTGGTCTTGGAGAGCGAGGATTCCTTTTCCTTCAACAGATTAGGACTCAAAAGGATTCAAATTCCTATATCTTGTTCGCAACCTCGATTCATTGATCGTAACACTTCGCAGTTAGTCGACACCGCAAGACGATAAAAAAGGCAAATATGTCTGAGGACGACGTCGTTCGCAGTTACACATTTAGTAATCCAAGAACACACGAAATTCCCGTGTACACCAGAAATGCATATTCCAGGCAACAATTACTTGATCTCAGGCACGCTGATCGGCCACCCGTGGCGGTGGGGGCATCAAGGGCGTCCATAGAAACCATGTCAACGGTGATAGTCACTGAAGAAGGAACGGATTGCAGTATATGCTTGGAAAGCTTCAAAGTCTCTGGTGAAGCCAAGGAGATGGCTTGTACGCACAGGTTCCACTCCGACTGTATTGAAAACTGGCTGCGAATGCGTGCTTCTTGCCCACTTTGCAGGTTCACCATGCCCGTGAACTCGGACGAAGAGGTGAATAGTCAATTGCACGAGTGAATATAGGATTGCAATGAGAGCTTTTTGGACTGAATATGATATTCTGAACGAACAATGAACAATATTAGGTTCATGAAAAAGTACAATATTGATATATAGTAGTGGTATGTATCTTGTTCTTTTAATTTGCAGAGTTAATTTACATTTCGTTCCATGAATTTATATAAGATTGTATTCGACGCAACCAGGCTCCTCAGGCATTTCCTCATCATGGATTGAAATATGAATTACACAATTAATTGTTATAATTATATGCATCATCAGTACGTGTACATCCCGTGTCTGCATACATATATACATATATAGGACTCCTATATATAATAGGAGTACTAGGACCGTAATTAGAACGCCAATTTTGAACTCTATAAATCCATATAGTTGTTCCTCAGTCATCAACATCAATCTTATTCTCTCTCCCACTGCTCTGTCTCTCTTTCTCTCTCGAGCTCTGTTAATCGTGCAAGCTGTCGTCCTTCAATACTAGTAAACAACTTTAACTCTTTAAGCATATGTCTAATTTCACTACAAATAATCTTAATATGGTCATCGTGTCTCAATCAATCTCTTCCGCCACAGAGGAATGGAAGACGGAATATGACGATCACTGCACTATTTGTTTGGAAGACTTAACTTCCAAGGTGAGGGAGATGCCTTGTAAGCACAGCTTCCACTCGCCTTGTATCGAGTCTTGGCTGCTCAGAAGCGAATCCTGCCCTCTTTGCAGGAGGCCGTTTCTGAGTCGCAGTAATCTTACTGGTCGAATTTTACGATTAGCATATGCATACTTTGCTAATACGTTCATTTTTTGTTGTTGGATTACAGGTTGGTTGTGCGCATGGTTGTTATATCTGAATCTAGCTATATGCCCAATAGTATCCTCTATTTGCCCGCTTTACCCGTTTGAAAAATCGACTTGGATCATCTCATCCTCGTTTTTAGGTTTCATTGTCTTCCTTGTGACCATTCACCCATGTCGTGATGATCGCCGTGCCGATCAAGTAACCCATGAACTACTTGAAGGAAACTTAAGAACCTAGTGATAACCGGAACAAGAGAGATGCAATTCCGGTGATCATAGACCAATTCCCTAAGCTTAGATTTGACGCAGAGCAAGCTCCTCAGCTTAGATTTTACGCAGATCAAAAACCCCTAAGCTAGCTTAGCTTTGATTCTACGTAAAACCAGGCACCCTAGGTTTTCACACTTCAGTTTTATAAACTTTTAGAACAAAGGCCCATACACTACAAACAGGCCCAAACAAACCGCCTCTTTCTATCAAATCCTTCAAAAAAAAAAAAAAATAAAAATAATATATATATATATATATATATATATATATATATATACTAGGTTGTCGGAAGCTCTACTTGATCCCCGGTGAGATCCCAGGTACTGTAACCTCTCCCTCTTAAGCTTCCTCTGTTTTACTGTTACTTCCATTGTAATAAACCCAGATTTTGTTTTTTTAATTATTGTGGGATTTTGTGTTTCTGTTTGTGAGAAGCTCAGAATCTAAAGCGAAGGCCATGGATGATCCACCTCAAGCTGGAATATTAGCTCCGGTAAGAATCTCTCTATCGAGCCTCATGATTAATGGGTAGTTTGACCCAACAGTTATATATACTGCATTTCATCATGTTGATATGAATTTCATGCCAATTTAGTCAATGTTGAATACCAGTAGTTTTAAGCTTTCTGTTTGTTTTACATTCTTTGTCAAATCATTTCATATAACATGTTACTACTCTTAACTATTATGATGCATGGATAGGGCATGGATCTTGGTATGTTGTACCGTATCCGGCTTTGATATGCTCTTGGGTGCGTATTAGAAACCAAAATCACATGTTGGCTGACCATGCTATGAGGTTGCCTATGTGGATAGATCTGGGATACTCAGAAAACTCCTTTCGGATACGTTTTTAGACTATCTATGACAATTTAGATTCAAATGAAACCTAAAATCCAGCATCAGTCGCATCTTCTATCAATCTCCGTCTGTTAGTTTCGTTAGTGTTTTGCAATTCTTAACTTATCCATATGTGGTTAGAGTCATTCTCTTCCTACATAATTTTTTCCCATCTGTTAGTTTCAATTTTCTTATTGAATGTAATTTAATCATTTATGTGCAATATTCGTCAAACTTATTGACGTATTCTCAACGATTTGTTTGTTTGTTTGTTCGTGTTTTTGTTTTTGTTTTTTAATTTTTAAAGGGGAAAAATGTATCCCTTACACCTTACCAGATATTAGAGTTTATTGGTCTGTGCATCGTAGCTCTTAAGTCTTCACTGTTGCTCTAATAAGTAATTACCTTGATGTGATTTGTTTCCGTATGTTTTCAGGTTGCGAAAGATAGTAAGGATTGTACCAATAATTGTCCGGATTCCATTCTGTCACACATAGTTTCTTTGTGAAGAATAAAACATGCTGTGGAGACTAGCGTGTTGTCACGTCAGTGGAGGTACCTCTGGAAGACAAGGCCAAATCTTGAGTTTGACATTCCAAACATTTTTGGAGACAAGTATACTAGGCTTGTTGAGAAGTATGGAGATGAGACTTCAGCCCCTGTAATAGTTGATTGATTCGACAGACAATGCTTTGTGAGACGTGTGAGTAATCTTTTGGAGCTCTACTCCGGTAACAGGATACAGTCTCTCAGAGTGGCATTTTTCTTTGATGTTGAATCTACGGAAATCTTTGATAAGTGTGTTCGTTTTGCAATTGCAAATGGAGCTCAAGTTCTCGACCTTCAATTATTTCCAACCTTATGTTTCGACGACAAAGCAGAATTTTACGTTTTTCCCCACTGGATCCTTTCAGAGTTGGATACTGCATCAAACTTAAAGCATTTGTCATTGGAAAGATGTGTTTTAAAACCGCCTACTGATTTCAACAGATTGGCTCAGTTAAAAACTCTTCGGCTAAACAATGTTGTGGTCAATTCAGGGTTTTTGGAACATTTGTCCTCTGTTTGTGTGCTCCTTGAAGGCTTGACGTTGAGAAAGTGCAGAGTGCACTCAAATTTGATTATTATAGGTCCATCGCTCCACCTCAAGGATCTGAAAGTGCTCGATTGCAACACATTAGACAAAATAGAAATTGATGCAGTAAATCTTTCCTCCTTTGAATTTCGGGGAAATATTCTGAAAATTTCTTGCATGACAACTCCACTGCTAGTAAGATTCTTTTTTAGGGGATGTTGTGATCTTTATGGACTACCATATGCATTCACCCTACTCGCATTGTGTCCTGGCCTCGAGACTCTTCAGCTGCAGTTGTTAAATAGACTGGTGTGTGAAGCTTTATTTCTATCACTTTACAGTTTATTTTTCATAAATTTTGACTTTTCTAAGTCAATGCTTGTGTGCAGGAAAATATCTCCCAAACAGTTCCGACATTTGGCAACCTCAAGCATTTGAACTTGGATCTCTTCACACCAGACTTTGACCTATGGAGTGTTCTGAATATTCTGAAGGCTGCACCTAACTTGGAAGAACTTGTAATTACGGTTAGTAAATATTCAAAAATTGGACATGTTATTGCTTCTAATAATTGAATTGATTTCTTAAAATGCACGAGGTTCATACATGTCAATTTGTTTTATATAATTTTTTTCTGCTGAAATATGTATCTTCTTGCTATGGTGCGGTTTGGGATGTGATGATTCCGTCCCGATCCCTGAATTGCTACCCGTTCCTTTTCTGTAGTTAGCTTTGGCATAAAACTTTGATGAAATGTTCAGAACTGTTCCTTATTGTCAACCAAGATAAGTTATTTTATTTTACAACATTTCACCTACCAATGATGGTTTTCGATTGTCTATAAGTTGTGAGGTTTTAATCTTTCTTTTTTCTTGTAACATTATATTGGTTTCCAAATGATTTTATTTTATGGGGTTTAGCAACCAAATTGTATGCAAAGTGTGTACACAAAAATATTAATCTTCAAGAGATATTTGATTTTGTAGGGACGATCATATGACTATCAAGGAGAGATGATGGATATTTCTGGATTCTCACATAATCATTTGAGAAAAGTAAAAATTCAAGCGTTCCAAGGTATGTGGTTAGAGATAGAGTTCGCCATTTGCATTCTAAAAATTGCAACAAAGCTTGAGGAAATGGTGATTGATCCACATGGAAATTACCACATTGGTGGTGGAAAGTGGATCTATCTTGATACATGTTATTATGTGGATGGAAACGAGGACAAGGATCAGGATGAAGAAGGGAGCAATGACAACGACTTCAATAATGAGAATGGGGATGTGGAGCCTCCTGAAGAGGGGGTGGATCTTGTGGGAGTAGCCGAGGCCTGTCATATGGAAGGGTATATTGAGGAAGGGGACGAAGAGGATTGGGATAGAAGAGGAAGAGCTGTTGTCCAAGAAAGGCTGAAAGAAATAAAGACTTGTGCTCAAGTCATAATTCTATAAATGGTTGAACTTTCTAGCATATGCATCTTAAGTATCTCACTAACCTCTTTACAAGAGGTTTCTTGAAACATTATTTTAGTTTACTTCTGGATGTCATTTTATATACTGAGAATAGCGCATGTTTTATATAATTTTGTTTGGCTGAAATATATATATCTTTTTGCTATGGTGCGGTTTGGCATGTGATGATTCTGCTCCGATCCCCGAATTGCTACCCGTTCCCTTCCTGTAGGTAGCTTTTGGCCTTAAACTTTGATCAGAACTGTTCCTTATTGTCAACCAAGATGATAAGTTATTTTATTTTACAACATTTCACCTACCGATGATGGTTTTCCATTGCCTATTAGTTGAGGTTTTAGTCATTCTTTTTTCTTGTAACATTATATTGGTTTCGAAATGATTTTATTTTAGGAAAGGGCTGGAACACGCCCTAACTTCTGTACGCCTTAATTGGGTATTATATTTCCTTAGCTCATTATATTTCCTCGATTCAGGATTCTAGTATCAAGGTCTATAAATATGGCCACAGGGCCTTAATTGGGTATCAAACAACAGCATATACAAGGAGGTCATAACACCGAACATTCCTACCGTCATAATTGTTGTTCAACTTTATACATGGACACCAGTGTTGTAGCTACGGTTGAGGTGGACACCAGTGTTGTAGCTACGGTTGAGGGGGAGAGTAAAGATTGGATAAATGAGCTGCTGCCGGATTGCATTATGTCATACATACTTTCATTGTCAACAAGGCCGGAGGCTAGCATTGTATGCCGCCGGTGGAGGAATCTTTGGAAGGAAAGGCCCATTAATCAGGTGTTAGACATTGCAAATATTTTTGGATCCAGGTATGCTCCGCTCAGTGAAGAATACGAATACGAATACGAATACGAGCATCGGGCTTTTACGTGGTTTTTGAGTCGTGAATTGGAGAGACGGTGCTATATAAAACGTGTGAAAAAAGTTTTGGAGCTCTTGTCTTGCTACAAGCTAGACTTGTTCAAAGTGGCATTCTTTTTGGACCGAAAATATACATAACATCTTGACAAATGGGTTTGCTTTGCAATCACAAAGGGGGCTCAAAAGCTGGATCTTCGATTATTTGGAGATCTTGGATGTGATAATTTATATGTTTTTCCTCACTGGATCCTTGCAGATTTGAACGTATCAACCCTAAAGCATTTGTCATTGTGTGGATGTGCTCTAAAACCTCCTACTGGTTTTGACAGATTCGTTCAGCTTACAACTCTTTGTCTGCGTTATGTTTCAGTCGATTCAGATTTTATGGCACATCTGTTTTCTGCTTGTCCGTTTCTCGAAAGCCTCACCTTGAACAGATGTGGCGTGGGCTCAAATCTGATTATTGGTCCATCGCTTCACCTGCATGATCTGAAAGTGCTTGGGTGTTACCTATTTGGAAGAATAGAGATCGATGCAGTAAATCTCTCCTCCTTGGAATATTCTGGATATAAGAATGAGATTCTCATGAGAACTACGAAGGTAGAAATTTTTCATTAGATAAAGTTATGGGATCGAGCAACTTTTCCCACACCGCAATTCAAAACCCAGCAATAATTCAAGCACATTTCGGAGCCGAAACCCGCCTAAGCCTACGAGTCAGTTGAGGCACTAAACCTGAAATCTCCAAAAGAAGGTCTTTTAGAGAAGCATTGGCAAAGTCTTGGACTTTACTCTTGTCAAAATATTGGGGACATCTCAAAATGACAGATTGGGCTATACCTTTGAAACAATTAGGAGATGAATCTACTTGGGTGGTGGTGTTTTGTGTTGTTGAATATGATCGTGATGAGAACAGAGAGTGAAGAGAACCAACCTGTTTGATGTGAGGCTTGTGGAGTGAAGAGGTAGACAAAACTTGAAGCAGCTCATTGTATAGAGCTATGGTAGTGGTGCTTCCTCTCATCTATGCAAGTAAGACTAGCTTTTCTCTTTTTGAGAAAAATGAGAAAAGCTAAAGTCGCAAACATGTACGTGTTCCTTGGAGAAAGTGGGGACACCGATTATGAAGAAATGATTGCAGGGACTCACAAGACCATAATCATGAAAGGGTTCTGAAGAGCTGCTAAGAACATCAGGAAGCTATGTGAGAGACGACATTGTTCCTCCTCAGAGCCCATTGGTCGCCAACTCGCCATTGTAAATGGGCAAGCTCCAACAGCTGATGAGATTGCGAGTGCTTTGAAGCAAGTCAGCAAATCTGCTGCTGGAATGTGATTACGATGTCGCTAGAACCTGAGTTATGTACACTTTGAGAAGAAAACAAAATAAAGTGCGGAGAATCAATGAAACCCATCTAAACACGGCCTGGTACTAACTACTAAGAATGCAGCTAGCCAACTGGTCCTCACAAGTCACAAGTAATATATAGGAGAGCATGCAAAAGATATTTATTTATGGATGTACACATACTCGAATGTTCTTTACTGTCCACCGGCCATAATTATCTGAAGGTATTGTACCTGATCAGTCAGTTTTCTATTTGATTAAACAGAAAACTGCTAAATGATTAGCTTTTTCGACTACAAGTGACAATATCCTTTTCACTTGTTAAGAATTTCTCCAATTCATTTGCATTCTTACTTCTTAGCAGAGAATTGAATGTAAAATAGAACCAAAGCTAATCATCACGCTTGTACATTCATCATCTGCTTACACCCAAAACGGAAAAACGCCAATTACACCCAAAGCTTACAAGCTTTTGATCTTTCAGTTAAAATTCCTCTACATCACTACCATAATTCACAACAAGATCATACCACCAAAAGGAATCTTATAAATATGGAAGCACCATGAGGCTTGCAATACGCTACTAATCATACTTGGGTTGTTCCCAAACAAGCTCACAGTACCTAACTGCAAAGCTTATGTGCTCCATTCATTATAGTTCAAGCATCCCCATGAGAAACACCAAGAGAGTGCACAACTGACAAGTGTAACAGAAGTCTGTTCCAGCAGCAGCAGATAGCAAACGCAGTTTGCACACCTAGTGCGTATCAGTTGGACTACTTGTTCTTCCATTTGAGCACATAATAGAGCCTGTTGAAAAAATTACAAATTATGACAAAACAATAAAGCCATCCATCAAGAAAAAAATGCAGCAAGTAAATACCCTATAGATCAGAAACTAAAAGAACAGTGCATTTGAAAACTTGTTAAATGTAATCAAAGAGGAACACTGGAAGGGAAGAGGCCAGAAGTAGTGGTATACAATGATTTCAATAACTTGTTGTACTTGTTCTTAGAACTTGGATGTAAATAATCATGTGCAACTGCAACGTCAAATACTCCTCAAGCGCATGTATTCCCTGACTTTGGAACCATAAACATCTAACTGAGCTTAATCGTCCTCCTAGTTCTTTACATTTTGTAAATGCTTCACACAGCTTTTCCAAATCAACAAATGCATACTAGCTACATCCAGAAAATTTATAACCATGACCTCAATTGTCCTCCATGTTCTTAATGCAATTAGAATTACTACTTACTGTGTGAACATTAGGGTTGCATAAATTTCGCTAGCTACTAAAGCAAAACCAAAAATTGGAAAGCTGTTTAAGTGTAAGATGATGATTAATTTATTTTGAAATAATGAAAAATTGGACTTGCATTATTCACATTATGATTCTAACAATATGCATATGGTTACTTATGAATGAAGTGCTCAAGATTTCAATAAAGTTTCTGTCTGGAAACCATGAGAATTTTTTATTCGTATTGGGAAACTTAGCTAATTTCTAGGTGAAATTACATTGATACAGAACAAAGAGGAGGACCTAATTGCTTTAGTATTAGGATCGCTATAAATATGTCCAGGGTCCCCGTATTCTCATAACACCTTAGTAATCTCAGTCCCGACCATTCTGTGGATCCTCCGACAGAGATTTGCAGAAGAAATTATTTTCAGGTATGTATATCATTACGAAATAATCTGTTTTCAAGCTTGCCTATTGTGTTAGTGTTCATACTGTTTATGATTGTTCTGAAGTCAGAAGGATTAATCTACATGATACTGTTAGATACTTTATGACATGATATGAAACTTTATATGAAACTACCAAATCATTCATGGTAAAGAGAAGGCTTACTCGGCTTTTAGAGAGGAGAAGTGATTAAATTTGCTCAACACGAGACTCCCACAAAGCCAGGTACGTACATCTTTCTCTTGAAACATGAAAGCCATGTCCATCAAAACGTGGGTACTTAGGCATTGCATGGCTTCAAATCTTCAAGGAACTGAATATAAGAAAAAACTCAATTGTCAATTCCGAGCATAAGGAAGAAAAAAGAAAAAAAAAAAAAAAAAGGTAACCAGACCATTTCTATTATATATTTTAGACACGCTTGGGAAGACTTTTTACAGAAAAAACAATTAAGTAGTGATCACAATAGCAGTGGAGCCATAAATAAGCGTATACAAACAAAGTAGAAAACCTTTCAGACCAAACAAAGAAAAAGAAAAGTCAGAGAGAAGCTTACTTACTTTGGATACGTGGAATGTGAGAAATCTTGGGCCATTCTTCGCCGGTGTCCTTGGTGCATCTTTGTTGTAGAAGTGGACAACCATAAACATTTAGAACCTGTAATTTGGTGAGGCGTTGCATTGCTTCGAGAGAAGGTAGATACTTGAGATAATCACAGTAATAAATACTCAGCTTCACGAGAGATGCAAGGTTGCCCAGCCACTCTGGTAAAGCCTCCACTCCTTTGAAATAACGTATAGTCAAACTTGTAAGCGAAGTCAAGTGTTGAACTTGTTGAGGAAGAGACTTGAGCTTAGGCCACCCGTTCAACTCTAATGAGACAAGTTGTTGGGATGGAACTTGAAAATCAGGGAAAGAGTCGAGGTCCTCCCAGAAAGGACCTAACCGCAAGTCCTCCAGACGAGCGAGGCAGCTCAGCCCTGTCGGTAGAAACTTCAATTTGCCACAATACCAAACCTCCAATCTACGAAGGGATGTGCTTACACTCAACTCCTGAAGCGAGGGGAAGTATTCCAAGCAAGACAGATTATTGCAGAAGTGAACTTGCAATCTACGGAGGGATGGGAGGACTCGTGTAAACGAAATGGTCGCTAGATTTGCGCAACTTGATACATGTAATAGCTCAAGAGAGGTGCAGTTTTCAATCCCGCTCGGTAGGGCTGATAATCCATAACAACATTCAATAATCAATTTCCGGAGAGATGGAAGGCCCTGTGAGGATGTTAGGCCAATACTAGATAATGCATTACATCTGTCAATCCGCAGTTCGCGGAGGGAAGAGAGGCCCTCTAGGCCAATACCAGATAATGCATCACACCTTTCAATCCGCAGTTCGCGGAGGGATGAAAGGCCCTCTAGGCCAATACTAGATAATGCATTACACCTGTTAATCTCCAATTCCTGTAGAGAGGTGCAATGATCGAGTTGGCCAATACTAGATAATGCATTACAGCTATAAATCCACAGTTCCTGTAGAGAGGTGCAATGATCGAGTTGGCCAATACTAGATAATGCATTACAGCCTTGAATCCGCAGTTTGCGGAGGGATGCCATGCTGCAGGGAATTGGAATGAACCCAATTCTTGGACAACATAGTATCGTCAACTCCTCCAAGCAAGGGAACACCTCTACTTTTGTCATCGTCGTTGTGGGTGCTTCCATCCATTCCATTAGCTCATCGCACCCGCGAATGCTTAATGTTTTTAGTGCTGGAAATAAGACTATCGTCTCCTTCTCTCGTGTAGCCTCGTAAACAAGGTCATAACCATAAATTTCACTTCCAAAGCGTTTTAGGTTATGCATACCATTTATCTCCACATCTCTAAGGAACGGTAGATGGCCTAGTATCGGGAGTTCTCCACATTTGCCGCAGAAAGTTAGGACGAGCTTCTTCAAATTGTTGAGAGGCAAAGGGACTCTCATCATCCATGAAGGAAATCTATCACCCATGAAGTCTTTAATGCTTAAGGTTTCCAACTCAGTGTGTGGTTCGAGTCCTTCGAGTACATTCTCATCATTGATGTTGCTGGGTAAAGTCCATCCAGAGAAGACCAATCTTAACTCCACTACATTTTTCTTCTCTTCTAATTTTGCCTGCTTCGCTTCCGCCTCATCCCTTACATTTTTCAGATTACGAATGGTTAACATACCCTTCAGTTGGTTCAAGCCACCCAATTCCTCAATTCTACAACCCATCTCCTTGCCCACATTAAAGCAAGACAATGTCTGGAGATTAGTTAGTCCCCTGAACATTCCAGCCGGAAATTCTATCTTCTCATCAACATAAAGATGCCTCAAGTTGATCAAGTTTTGCATCTCCATTGGAAGCTTGTTCAAATCACAATTCTGCATTCGCAATGTTTGAAGGTTATAGAGCTTGCCAATTGACTTGGGAAGCGCTTTGATTCTTGTTTTTGAGAGGTCTAGATATCTCAAGTGCTTCAGCTTGCCAAATGAATTTGGCAACTCTTCTATATCTGATGTATCTAAACTTAAGACCCGCATTGCTTTGAACTTGGAGAAAATGATTTCGGGGACCTGGTCATTTGAAAATAGTGAGCGCAATCTCCCAACAGTTACTTCTGACATGTTTTCTAGTGTTGAAGGAGGTCGACTACGTGCAACATGTCGAACATCATCATTCAACTCCTGTGTCAAGCGCTCACTTTTGGACACTTTTTCTGCAAGATCATGCACAAGATCGTGCATTGTGTACTTCGTAATAGTGCCTCCTTCAATTACCTCTTGAAATAAGGAATTGTTTAGTAGAATGTTAAAATATACTTTGCCAGTATGCTCCATCTCATGATGATTTTCCACAGTTGAAGTCTGGAGTAATCCTTGAGCCATCCAAAGCTGGATCAAATTATCTCTTTCAATTTCAAAATCTTTTCCCAACATTGAGCAATATGCAAAACATTGTTTCAAAGGCGATGGCTCCAGATTATCAAAACTCAACTTCAATACCTTCATGATCTTGTCCTCCCCTTCAGGTAGTTCCCATAATCTATTGTCTCGAATTGATGACCATTCAGCAACTTCACTAGCTCTTGAGCGCAGTAGGCTTCCCAAAACCTGTAGTATATGATACAAGAGTTTAGATTTAAGATTAAGACACAAATTAAGTCAAACGTTAAACTGGTCATGAGATTAAAATCATATTCTTATATTTCTAACTTTTTCTATTTGGCTTCTGTTTTTTTTCCTGTGTCCACATCCGTTGCCTTGTATGTTATTTCAGAAACAGAAAAAACTCTCTACTGAACGCTAAGGCCTCTTGATCAAATGTTGGAACTGCTTTCAATATGAGTTAGAGCTATCTTGTATTATAATTTCAAGTGAGATGCATCCAAATAAAAACTACAAAGCAAATATATATGTATATCGTTTTCTCAATGAAAAGAAACAAGTGGAATGTTCGTTAATAACTTGATATCATATGAAATTTAGTACCTTTGCAACCAAGGGTACCCCTCCACACTTCTCAGCAATCGCCCTCCCAATTCTTTCTAGTTCTGCATCAATGAAACCATTTTCGTCTAAATTTAAAGCTCTTTGCTTTATAATGGACCAACAATCATCCTTTGATAGATTTCTCAACTCAGGTCTGGCGAGTGTTTCAGCAATTGTTGACACATTGGTGCTACGGGTGGTGACGATAATGCAGCTTCCGGGATTAGAATTCAGCTTTGACAAACAACTCATCAAGCTATCCCACTTTTCCCTCTCCTCATTCCAAACATCATCGAGCACCAGAACATATCTCTTCCCTGTTATCTCTTCTACCATCTGACTTAAAATCGTATCCACTTCAAAAGTGTTTGACACACACACCCATATTCTTTTATCGAAGTGTGTACATATGGCAGGTTCATTGTACACTGATTTAGCCAGAGTCGTCTTCCCCAGTCCAGCCATTCCCACAATGGCCATAACTGAAAGATTTTTCTGCTGATTGTCGGAGCTGATCAACGTCGTAACTATCTTTGTCACAGCGTCTTCCCTTCCAACAACTTTTTCTTTTTCACCATTCTCAAAAAATGAATCAGTTTGCTCTCGATCTGGTCGTTGCCTTGAATCTCCTTTTTTGGCAACCAAGTTGATTGAAGGTGCCTCATTCTTAAGGTCCACCAGAGAATCATTGATCTTCTTAATCTTATGCGCCATATTGAAACGAAACCAGAGAGGATTGGAGGCAGAAAAGAAGTTGAGTACCTTTCTCTCCATGTGGTTTCGCAGCTCCACTTGTTGTCGGAGAAGTTCATACTCGAACTCATCCAAAACATCATCTGCGTCTTCAGCTACCTGTTTAAGTTTCTTGACCCAATTCTCTACTGCCTTGCCCCGACCATCTAGTCTCTGATCCGCAGCGCTGCCTAAGAAATCTTGAACGGTGGATAAGGACTGTCTGAGCTTCTCCAGTTCGGTGTGGAACCCCCATGAAAGAGCAATTTTGTTAGCGGCAAGTGAAGAGAGCACCTTGGTCAGAATCCCCTCAGCAGCGAAAGTGAGCACAAATTCAGCTGCCATCTTCTTCCTCACGAACTCGGATCAAAGAGAGTTTATCCACTGGTGATCGAGTTCTGCAATAATTGAGGAAAGGTTGTTGGAGTTGGAGGAGGACCTTGACGAAGACTTTACTTCCAAAAATTATTGACTTCTCGGTCTACCTGTAATAATACTCTCTACTCTAGTTTTCACTTGCAGTAAATGGCATTTTTTCACTCTTCTGTATAAATGGATGATTTTGCATTGCATCTTAAGATTCAAGAATTTAAAAAAGAGCCACCTAAAGGGTTCTTTATGAACACTCAAGAGGCATATTCTCATGTGATGCAAGGCCTAGTAAAGAGTTGACCTTAGATTAGCTTAACCTCTCCAAACGCAGATAAGAAGCTCAACCTCTCTTTCTTTTCCTCATCAATCAAAACGTAACCCCTCATCTGTAAGCTTCAAGTTCCCATCTCAGTCGTTTCTGAGGATCGAAAATGAATCAGAACGTGAGTGCTCTGATGATCGGCTTGGCGGGTGCAACAATCACCTTGTCTGCTTATTCTCAGACTGTGGTGTCTTCAACTCAGTGCATCACAGTCGGCCTCCTCGTTCTCATGTTTGGCTTGGTTGTCAAGGAAGGTTTCATATCCTTTTAGCTCCATCTCTTCGATCTCCCCCGAGTTGGTTTCACTTTCAGCCGGTTTTTCTTAGTTAGAATTGTATCCTTGCTTTCCCTTATACATGAATGAACAATTTATGAGATGGAATGGTGTTTGTGTTTAACTTTATTGATGTATTGATGTAGATGCACAATTTTGTTCAAGATCAGTGATATTGTAAATGTATTTCCTCTTAAATAAAGAGCAAAGATCCAGAACGTTTGAGTTTCCACCTGCAAGATTAGCGCCTTAGGCAGAATCTAAACTTTGATATGCGTAATTAGCAATATATTGTGTACATGTGTTGCAGTATATGCGTATTTGGTATTCAATCCCCCCATAGATTCCAAAACCAACTATAGAGATGACATGAAGCACTCCATACAAAATGATAAGCATTACATGGTTAATTTGTCAGTCAATGAGCCTCTTGATATTTTTTTCTTCCCTAATTTAGTGATTTAGTCCTCTATTTGTAATTCCCTTGCATATTGGTGGTGCCATGATATTTACTGTGTTGTTAAATTTTAAGGACGAGTCAATTCATTTGCATATAGGTGGTAATCTGGCACCCCAAACTCTTACGACATTTAGAAACCTCAAGAAACTGAACTTGGATCTCGTCAGGCCAGCAAAGTTCGACCTCGATCAGGAGTGTTGTGAGTATTCTCAAGGCTGCACCTCTTTTGGAAGAACATAGTTTTGGTGGAGCCATATTTTATTTTTCTTGTGATAATTATAGAAATGCTACATTTTCATGTATGGTTCAATTTTCTCTGTGATCCGGAGTGAGATAAGGTCATGTAGCTTGAGCTGAGATTCTCAATGCCAGAACTCGATTAAGATTTAAGAGGTTGGGGAGAAGTTGAGACTTCAAGATCCCGTATCAAATCATAGGAAACATTCATGAGGCTAACTACAACACCAATGCGTACATAACGAACATAAAATGAAAATTGCAATAACCTGGTTATGATTTCCATCTTCAAACTTCAAAGTTTACAAGACATGATTCCCTCATTTACAGAAACGAAAGAAAAACCCACAAGTGAAATTGCAGATGAAAAAATAGAGAAAAAAGAAGAAGATATTGATCCAACAAGCTGGTGGCATGCTATTTTTCCATTTACACCTGATCAAAGAATCTAAACTCAACTCATACATAGAAAGAAAAAGAAATACTCACAAAATGAAATCACATATAGACAGATCAAAAGAACCCATATCAAATGGTATGAAACACTCATGAGGCTAAACAGCGAAAACCGACCACATCCAACAAGCTGCTTGTATGCTTTTTGTTTTCTATTTACAAAATTGAGTAATGTTAGGTGAACTACCTAGAATCTACCTTATATGACAAGCTGACATGACATGCACGAAATCCAGATTAGAGTCTGCGTCAATATTCCAATGCGACATCACAATCTACAAGAATAAAAAAGAAACCCAATTTTGTATTAGGAATTCCGGTTTCGTTTCCTTTCTTGTCAAGGAACAGATCCTTAGCTCATTATATTTCCTCGATTCATTAGGATTCTAGTATCAAGGCTTATAAATATGGCCACGAGTGCCTTTGGGTATCAAACAACAACACAGCATATATAGGGAGGTCATAAACACTCGAACATTCTACGATGTTATATGTTTTTGTTCAACTTTATATATGGACAACAGTGATGTAGCTACAGTTGAGGGGGAGAGAAAAGATTGGATAAATGAGTTGCCGGATTGCATTCTGTCATACATACTTTCATTTTTAACAATTAGTTTGTAAATAAAACAAAATATTTTCCCACTGTTATGTAAACGTAGTTGCATGAAGTACGTGATAGATGCCTGAAGAAACAGTATTTTCATGTCTCATAATTACTTGTCGTATGATTGTGTATTCTTTATGCTTCTAGTTCTTATGAAAGAATGGCTTTATATGGTTCCAACAGTTGAGACTATTGTTTAAATAAGGTTAGAAGGACTTGCAAGAGGGTTAAGCAAGAAAGGGAGCAGAATTTCTAAACAAGGTTAGAAGCGCCAGATAGCCTAAAGCATTTGAGTTGAATGGACTTTTCATAATAACAGCGATTCTAACAACAGATAAGCAGCTAGTAATGATTCACATTTGCTGTAAATCGGCATGCAATAACGATTGTAGCAAGCATATTCATTTGGAACAGGCATATGAAAACAAAGGTGGATTGATCAGTTCTGTTCTTGCACTATCAATAGTATGCAATACTTAAAGAGCACCCTACACATGGATTTTAGATGTAAGCTAAACACTCGCCAATCGGGTTCAAATTGTGGTTTCTCCGATGTTGTAAGAGCGCACCCTTTTCAGCCTTTAAATGACATTCTATCTCCTAGTAGCTAGGTTAGTACAACTACAAAGATCATTTGTTTCATCACATTTTGATATCACTTTGTCTGACCCGGCAGGGAAGCATACATTCTGATCCCCTGAACTCCAAACTTTCTTTTTTATTGAAGAAATGAGACGGACCCGATAGAAATAGAAGAAACAGAATGCGCAGTTACCTGAAATGGGTGGTGCCGATTATTGTCGTCTCTGCTGTGTCTGGCATAATAAAGGAAGCAGAAGCTAGAGACACTTGAGTGGAAGTGAAATACTGTAAATTTTTTTTTTTTTTGGTTTGCGCACCTCATGAGCTCTCGTTTACGAATGCATATCTATTTTTGTTGGTTGTATTAAGAGGTGTCAGTACTCATTTGGAACTTGGAACTTGGAACTATGATCTAAGAAAAACAGATTCATGTCAGAGCACCATTCTCTTTCCAGTAAAATGACTTGTTATTAACTGACCGTATTGGTATGTTTACAATAAATAGTATAACGCTACAAGTAACTAAGCCATTACCAGTAATTCCCACAAGAACAACTCCCATTCTTGAAGTGGTGGAATCTGCTGGCGTCCCTCACGACAATTTCTCGTTCAGTCACCTTAGCAATTAACTTGATTGCAGAATGGCAGTCCGGGCAGATGCGATGTCCTTGCACAATTTGCAGTGGCGTCCCATCTGATGTACTGATCAATCCATAAGCTATCGCCAGTTTCTCACTGTGGTAAGCTGAGATGCGCTCGTGTTCATCCACATCAGGAAGAAGATGCTTCTCATCACGGATGTAACCACGTCTTCTAATCTTGACCATCAAGTCGTCCACTGTCTCATAAATCTCTCTTGTTTGGGCATGCCTTTCATCTCCGGAATGAAAAATATGTACCTGTTTCTTAATTTCAATCCAACTGCATGCCGGAAGCATTCTCAAACCCTTCCTTCTTAGAGTCTGAACAACAGCAGCAGCTTCCTTCAACTTTCCACAACTGTTGTATATATTTAGGAGCACAACATAATTACTTAGCTTCTGAGGCTCCATTCCATAGAGCTCTTTGGCGGCAATTTTGCCAAGCTCTAAATTTTCATTGATTCGACAAGCTGTCAGCAGAGCAGCCCACATGTTTGCTGTAGGCTTAAAGGGAGCGGCTCTTATTAGTGCAAAGGCTTCATCTAAGTTCCCCTCCTGTCCAAGCAGTTCAATCATACAGGCATAATGCATAGCACGGGGTTTAACCTTGTAATCTCTGCTCATTGATTCAAAAATTTCCCATCCACGTTCTGATAAACCTGAACGGCTGCAAGCAGACAATACAGCAAGAAATGTAACGTGATTGGGTACCATTCTTTCCTCAAGCATCTTCTCAAACATCTCAACAGCCTCATCACCCCGACCATGATTACCATATCCAGCAATCAAGGCATTCCAAGATATGACATTCTTGTTAGGCATCTGGTCAAAGACATGACGTGCATCTTCTATCCTTCCCCACTTGCTATAGAAGTCCACCAGTGATGTGTTTGCCACTATGTCCAACCCAAAACCATGACGAACTAGACCTGCATGAGCTTGCTTAGCATGTTCTAATGAAGCCAACCTGGCACAGATTCTTATAATCATGGAAAACGTAAAATGATCCATCGGCACACCAGAATCACGCATATCATAGTACATACTCAAAGCCTCATCACTATAACCATGAAGCGCATACCCTGCTATGATGGTGTTCCACCCCACAGTTGTCTTCTTCGGCATCTCATCAAAAACACAGTGAGCATCTTCAATACTCCCACACTTGCTATACATATCAATCAATGCACAAGACACAAAAATATCAGCAGTCACACCCATCTTCACGCAACACGAATGCAACTCCCTCCCTGCAGAAATGTCCCCCAAACCAGCCGCAGCCCTTATCATTGTGGCAAACACCCTCGACTCCCCGTCACAAATCTCCTCCCACATATCCAAAAACAACCCGAAAGCCTCCACAAACTCCCCACAATCCACCAGACCCCCAATTATCGTGTTCCACGAAACCGAATTCCTCTCAGGCATTTCCCCAAACAGCTGGCGTGCATCAATCATCATCCCACATTTCACGTGCATAAGCAAAACCCTGTTCCTCATATACTGATCCAACTCAAACCCATTACTAATCATATAACCAAACACCCTCTTCACTCCTCTAATCGATCTCAAGCTAATACAAGCACTCACCAAAGCATCATAAGTACTACCACCAACTTCATACCCACCTTTAGATTCCAAAAACTCAAACATTTCAAGCGCTTCCCTATACCTCTTGTACAAAACCAACTTCTCAATCTGACTACAAATCCCAGAACTGGGTATTGCAATCTGAGCCTCTTCTTGCGCCAAAGGCGGCGCCTTTATCTCCTCAACTTCGACTTCGGCGGGAATGGGCCTGGGCCGAGGCTTCAGCTGTTGCTCTACATATGAACAACACCGGATTCTGGAAAATGGGTTCTTCCATTTTGGTCTGTTTAGGTAAAAAGAGTACCCAGAAAACAAAGATCTCTGCTTTGGGAACTTGGAATCTGAGAAAGACAGAGGGAAGCTAATGCTACGTTGGATCTGGTCCAACGACAACGTTTGGTACCTTAAAAGAGGAATCTCCATGTTTGTGGGATCAAACAATCGAGCTGAGAATGGAGATTGTACCTTGGTCTTGGTCTGTGTCTGTTTCGGAGTTTACGAGGAGGGGACGAAACGACGTCGTTGAGATGGTCATGGTGTAAAGGGGAGTGTGGGGTTGGGAGAGGTTGGTGGGTAACAGGTGAGAATCAGCATTGGGATTTCCGCGGGGGAGAAGTCGATGTGGGTCAGTTGTAACTTGAAGAGCTTCAGTTTAGGAAGTTGGGCGTTTGTGAAATATCTGGGTAGGCTAATCAGATAGGTGGCGGAACCTACTAATTTTGGCAATTTTGTATTAGGTTAGATCCCATCGAACCCAAGTGTTTTTGACTTTTGACCAAGAGAACGAGGACTACGAGAGTAGGAGATCCAACCTAAATTATGAGATAGTTTCATTTTATTTGAAAATTATGCTCGATCAAAAAATTTGATTCTGAGTACATTACCGTTTGGTCTAGGGGTATTAGTCTCTTTTTGAGAGGTCGTGAGTTTGACTCACAGCACAGTATTGTAACACTATTGTGTATTTGATAAAAAAAATTAAAAAAAATTGATTCGACAAAATTGATCGATATGTGTTCATATATACAATCAACAACAAAAATACATAAACGGCAACTTCATTTACTCAAACGAAGATTGCAGCTAATAATTACAATAAAATGTTAGCTCATATTGCTGAAGCATTTAAACTTGATAGCCAACATGCTACCGTCTCTTTATTCCGAATGACTATAACCTACTCTTTGGTAGTCTCAACCAAGAAAAAAAAAATTGAAGATAGGAAATCATAATTTCGTGTATTATTGATTATTGAATTCAATCCCAAATTGTTGCTCAGACTTCTTGTTCATATTAACAGCTGATAACCCTCCTGAGAGGGACCAATTATAGTCATTATGATATATATCATCGCAATTCTTAAGGCATCGACTTAGAGTGAGTTGGACTTCCTGGTTTCTTCTCCCCTACCCTATTTCACACTTTCTGCTAATGCCATTTCTTGGATCACGGCCATCCATGCTTACCTCACTTTTGTTCCTTTTAAGCTTTGTCCCCTTTTATATTATATGAAAATCATATAACATTCATGTACTTCAAAAAAATCATATAACATTCATGTACTTCAATATTTGTTTGCTCGTAAACTGGATGAGTGGGACTTGGAACTTTTTCATCAACCTTTTTCTCTTTGGAGATAACAAATCGAAGCGGAAACTAAAGCAGAAATGATGGCTTGGACCTTCACTGATTCGATCAATTTCAGATAAATTGTACAACTATTTGTGATCAAAGCACAAATAGTTCTCTGTATGTCAACATCAACCATCTGGTTCTTCTATGTAAAGGGCCACAAGTAGCACAAAACCACAGAGCAAATTCAAAAGTTAATATTGTCCCCAAAGATGAATAATGCCATCCATATCAATGCCGGATCTCAGCTTGTGAGCAGCATAGAGGCTCTATACGGGCGTATTCTAATCCTACCGACCATGCCATTCATAAGTTAAATTCAAGGGAGATGCATCAGCCTCAACACAAAGCAAGGTTCAAGAATATTCTGCAGCTGTTTTGATTTCAAACTCATTAGTTAGAACAAGAACATCTACAATCCAGAGCAGATATTGTCAACCTTTACATTCCAAACATGTGATCTTCTAAATGCATACACACAGTTCGAAAATGTGCTGATGAAATTTTTCTCCCATAAACAGGTCAACCAGCCAACCATATGTGCAGGTTGATGTAAACCAGGAGAGCAAGGAAATCTTCCTCTGAAAATAACCAAATGATTACACAGGATGGTTTTCATTTTTCAAAGATGAAACTCATTGTCACTACAAGGAGATGAATGATGGCAAGAGGGGAAAATGAGAAGGCTGAATCTTGCTTTTGAAAACCTAGGAGATAACAAAGAATCTAGTCCCTTACTAGCAAAATGAATCTTAGAAACGTGTTCATGCAAGAGCTCAGAAAATAGTCATAATGTCGATCACTGGAATTCTAGTATGCATCTAGTAACTGCCCCAGAAATTAGAGGATAGATACTTGTGTCACTACTTGGAGACATTAAAACTCTAAATAGCGCCATCTAAAACTCTTCCAAGGGATCTGGATAAAACTACATGGGAAACACTCACTAAATCCTTAAATTTGCCAAATACTCACTAAATACATGATAAATTGACACTACATTTAAGATTGCTTGCTTTATATAAAGTTAATCTTACTAGAAACATTTGAGCATTAGTAACTTCTGGTGTGATCTAAGAACTTTGTATTATCAAATCAATTGGCTATTCTGAAGCAAAATAAATTACTTAAATAAAGCAAGATGACTATAGCAATGCAGAGTGGTGCAAATATGAGTAGACAAAGCATATCATACCAGTCCCGATCCTATTTGTTCCTTTTGGGATGAACCTCATCAGTTCCCACTTATCAAACTGGGAAAGCTTCTTTATGTAAAAGCCAGGTGCCCAGATTACTGTCATCAGAAAAAATTGAAAACGCTTCCTGCTTTTATATACATAGCCAAGCAAGATGTAAGCTTCATAATAACAGATATGGGGAATCATTGGCATTCTAACCACTATCCCAGATCACTAACTCCACAACTGAACCCCTAAAAGAAATGCTCTAATCAAATAAACAGATATTCAAGTATCAATCTTTCTCTTTCAAGGTCAGGACAGAACAAGTAGCTGTCTGTGCACAGAATATGTAGAAATCATTCAAGAAATACTCTCTTCATAGAATAATCATAACCTATAAAATAGAAAAGGAAGCGAATAACAGCAGCAGTGGAGAACCAAATGACCAATCCAGATTCAACAAAAGAAAAACTTATATAATCATAAAGGAAAAGGAAATCAAAATAAGGGATTGTGATATATTCCCCACTCTAAACCAAGGGTATATAATCCTTACAATTTATTCCATGAGCTAGCTTATTTAAAGACAACATTGCGCAGATAGATTGTCAATAGCAAGACACTCTTCTCTGCAATTATGGGTACTCCTGTGTTCATAACTTAGCTCCCTATGGCTCGTATCCAACCACTTATTCCTACTTCTTGATCTTCTTTACCCTCCGAGGCCCCGGAACTTCCAATCTCCCAACAGAACACCCACACCTGGCTCGAAACACCAGAACTGCTCTCCCATTCGGCGGCGCCATCTTCTTAAGCTCAGCCTCCAACTCCCTATGGTGATCCCTCGGCAATTCAAACAGCCCCTTCTTCACTCCATCCTTACCTACCGAAGCCGAATTCTTCACACACTCCTCTGTCTCCAGCTGAATGTCAAACTCGGCGGCTTTTCTCAACCCTTTGCAACTCGGATTCCCACATTTCCTACTGGTGCAGGCCAACAGCGCCCACGCAGCCAATGCGGCACACAAAATGCTGAGCCCCATCGACCCATAAACCAAGGGAGCATGAGAAACCTCCTCCCTCAACACATACATAACAATCCCCGCGATTTCGATTGTCTTGACCAAGATGACTTTCGCATAAGGAAACAAAAGAAACCCGCAAGCGCCGATCACAGCAATGAACAGAACTACATCAATCACTGCCGATCGAGATCGATCGCAGACGGGGAGTTTGGAGCAATTGGGAGACGAATTGGACATCTTCCTGCTCCTGTGTACATGACTGGACTGTTTAGATTTAGTGCCCGAGTCGATTAGGGTCATGGAATCGGACATGGGAGCGTTTTGGTCAACGGAGTTGCAGACCGAGATTGAGCTGTGCAAATATACCATTTCAGTTTAACCAATAGATGAGGAGTTTGTGTTCCACCGAATCCAATCACCAACGAAACAAATTCCAGATCAAATCCGAGATCGACCCACCTCGCCGAAACTCAAAAAGAGAGAGAATTTTCAATCGCAGCTGAGGATTGAAACTCTGTCGGTGCCGAAATCAATACCAGAGCAGCTCAATCAAAAAAATTGATAACTAGTCAAATTGGATTATGAAGAATTGGATTGTGAAGAAATGGAAATGGCCGGCGGGAGAGAAAAGCAGAGGAGGAAGGAGAAGGAGGAGAAGCAGAGAAAAGGAAGGAGGAGTCGTGAGTTTTGGTTATGGGATTTGTCCATCAAGTAAAATAGGAGACTTGAGAAATGATGATGAGGTTTGTTTATACACGCCATGGGGAACGCCAAGCGACACGTTTAGTGTGATGGGATTACGTGGGCTGCTTTCTGTGACTGGGCCTTCATGATGTGTGCATGATTTTGTGGGGTACTTTTATGGGCTTGGCCTACTTTCTTCATTTGGAAAAAAGAATTTGACTGTGTTATTTACTATAATGTTACCCTCTTGGGTAATAGTACTGTGGTCAAAGTTGTGACCCAAGCATGACATGACATGATAGAAAAACTTTCCATTATGGCAGAAAAGGTACGTTACTTCTGATTTCCGGCATTCATCGAGGATGATGGTGCAAACTTTCTAAGGCGTACATAAAATATCATATATAAGATAGAGTTTGTTAAAGCTAAACACACATTCTTTAAAATAGCTAAAAATTAAAATAAAATGTCTGATAAAATTGCTCTTATACATAACATGGAATAGAAAGGAAGACCAAACTAGTGAGGTTTGGTCAATTTGATCAAACAAATGAAGAATACCAAGCAAGTGGGTGGTGCCATATTTTTCCATGGAAGTGTCATGTCAAACAAGCAAACAAGAAGAAACCACAATGGAGATGAGAACACTTGACTTGATAGCATTTTACGCGTTAGGCCATCTTTATCTTTGGTGAAACCGAAATGATCACACAACGTCTAAGGTATCCATGAAGCACAGTACAAGCAAATTGATCCATAAGCCGTGTTGGCCTCAACAATTGCCCTAGTGCTCAAGTCATCGGCACCAATCAAGTCAAACATAATGGTGCATAACGATAGGTGACATGATTGGTAACAAATAAAAGTGTGGTATGACATGACAACTATAAACATAAAAGTTTCGTGTTTAATACGAGAATACTATGAAAAGATTAACGTGCTTAGTGTTTCTTATATTTTAAGAATACATAAAGTTAACCACCACATGTGGTCGAGTTGGTAAAAGTTTTAGTGTGGAACCCCATACCTAGATTCGACTCCTAGCCAATGTTAAGTAGAGTTAAATCTCAATTTATTCTTGGTGGCAAGGGGGAGGAAACGTTCTGATATAATCCATCAGCGCGGATTAGTCTCTGAGCCTAGAAATCCTTTAAGGATACCACCGTTGATACTCTAAAAAAAAAGAATAAATAAAGTTTCGTAAGAATTTTACATACAATAACATCAAATTTTGATCCTAAATAATTGCACAAACTAATATTTAACGGTTTAGAGTACACTAGTGTAAGTATATGAATGAGTTTATGGCTGGGCTTTTTGTATGATTTATGAGTTTGGAAGGATACACAAATAATTGGGCTTCACAAGCTTAATCTTTCTATCATGGGCTTCGTTAGTGTTTTGGGCTAACCCTTTTTGTTTTGTTGAATCAGGATCAGGTACCTTTCTGTCCAAAAAAGAAATCAGGGGTGTACTTTATCTTAATAATTTATATATAATCTGACGGCTACGGGCAGCACGAGAGAAAAGGAAAAAGATATACTCCTTCTTTTTGTTGGACACGTGTTACCCGCTTAGCGACTGCCCAAAACAAAGGCACGGCCAGTGATGAGTATTCGACATCACACGTACGCCACCGCCCGACACGTGTACCAGGATCATTCATCTGCTTGTGTATGTCCACTTTTTCACTTTACTTTTCAGGTGGGACCCTCACTGTCTGATTTTTTTTTTCTTTTTTTTATTAGAACCTGGTTTTCCACACTTATATTTCATATTTGGTTTTTATAAAAAAAGGCTGTTAAGTCTGTAAATGATAAAGAATTTATTATTACAGATCTCGAGGTTAACCATACTACCATTAGGCATAGGCAAAAATGGAGAAATACGGAATTGAGTAACTAGAGGATGATAGTGATTCTGATTCGTCTACAACCAAGTTACGATTCATGATGTTACCTTTATAGGATAAAATGAAGATCCTTTTAACTAAAAAAAAACTGTACGTATATTATTTTATGTGTTTTTGTATGATACGTACTTGTATGTCAAAATAACATTTTGCACGTGTGAAGCTTGAATAACTACAAATACTATTGGGCATGTTCGGTAATTTGAAAACGATTTTGAAAAATAATCTTAAAAATTAAAAATGAGAAAATGAGATTGTTATTTTCTACTTTGGAATTGTATTCGGTAATTTATTGTAAAAAATATTTTTCATATTTTCTAAACTAGGAAAACGAAAAAGCGAAAACGTTAAATTAATGTTTTCAGTTTTTCTTTATAAAAGTTGAACACATTTTCATTTTCAAAAATGAAAATACAAACATGAAGACGTTACAGAACGCCACTTAATCTTTCATAGTTCACCTATTCGCTTAGTAACGAACTAAATTTACTTTAACTCGTTATTACTAGATTTTAGCTGTCCTCTGTTAACATATGTAGATAATTTTTGAAACTTATGAAACTTGGCCACAAAATTCAGGAGAAAAAAATGAGTGAGGCGAGCTAAGATATAGCAGCCGACTAGCCGACGAGGAAGTGGCGATAATCTGAGCGACCTTGAAACGGTAAAAGGGTAACGACAGCTGACTAGGATTATCGACGACTTAATTCATAAATCCGATCAAAAACCCCCCCTTTGAAAGATGACCAAAATACCCCTCATGAGGTGGGGGGCAAAAAGGAAACACAGAATCAATAAATCTTTCCAAGGCCACAAACCCAACTCGTGGCTCAGAATCGCCCTCCCTGATGACGTGTCACACCACCAAAAAAGAGAGAAAAAAGGAACACAAAAAGGAACAATTTCAATTCAATCAATCAGAGAGTGAAAAAAAGCAACGTGTCAGATCTCTTTGTGTGAGAAGAGAAGAAATAAAGGAAAGACGAAAGAGAGAGAGAGAGAGGGAGGAGGAGAAAAAGGAGGAGTAGAAATTTTAGCCGAAAATGTCGGAGGCGAGGGACCCGGCGATCAAGCTTTTCGGGAAGACGATTCCGCTGCCGGAGGCCCCGCCGTCGCTGAGTGATTCGGCGGCGGCGGTGGTTGAGAAAGTCGCGGCTCCGGATCTCGGGGACCGTGTGGCGTCTTCGTCGAACTCGTCGTCGCCTGGTGGAGAGGAAGTCAATGATGGTAGAGACGGCGGAGAAGAGAAGGAGGAGGTCAACAACGGCGGCGACGATGAGGTACGAGTTGCCGGAGTTTTTTGAAATGGGGGTTGGGATTGGTTTTGGTTTTTGGTTTAAGGGTTTTGATTGGTTTTTGTGGGATTTGTTTGGGTTCTGGGTTGTGTTTGTTTCTCAAAATTGCATCTTGGATGTGTTTTTGGAGGATTTGATTTGGCTTTTTTGGGTGTTTGATTCGGGTTCTTGCTGTTTTGAGCATAAAGTTTTAATTTTTGGGAGGAAATTTCAGGGGTTATGATTCAAAGCAAGTAGCTTTCTACTTGTTTTTGGAACTTTTGCTTTTTCATTTCCAGGAAAGTTAGTTGGATTTTTTATAGTGTTTGGGGTTTGAAACTTTGCTTGTTTATACTATTGTGTTGGGGGTTAGGTTACTCATCATGAAGACTAGCTCTTTAAACAAGTTGATCAGTGTTCTAATCCGATACCCTGTTACCATTGTCCTTTTGAACTGATTATTGACATATGGAAATATTATCTCTAGTTCTAGGCCTGCATTTTCTGGAAATTTATCCTAATACTCGGATGAAGATGAATATCTACTGCTATTGCGTTATCCGTCTCTGCTTAGTGGCTGGCTTCAATTTTTGAACTGGCTGCACAGATTGCTACATTATTTACTTGTCGAGTCCTCCCTGGATTTCATTGCATTCTTTTGTGCTATTTTTTTCCCCACTCATCAAGAAGTCATAGGTAAAAGTACATAGTTTTTAGAGATGACTGGTTACAAGATATTGGTTTAGTTCCTTCACATTATTGTTAAGTATCGGTAGAACTAGGAAGATCAATTATTTTCTACAGATGTCATGGACTCCGCATCTGAAAATTGACTGAATATGGAATTAGAGGAAAATTTTCAAAATGAAGAATGTTGAACTTGCCATTTGTGAAGGCAGATTCTAGGGTATGTGTGTGTTATTATGTGACCATTGGAATTTTATTTTACCATAACCAGAAGTCTAGACTCTAGTCGATCATTCGATTTAGTATTTGAGCAGATATTAGTTAGTTTCTACTATGTCATTGTGTTTTCATGATAAGAAAGGGTAAATGGTATTGTGGGAAGTTGATATGTTATGAATACTTATCTGAAACTCATTGGTCGATTGAACTTCTCATCAGGAGTCATTGGGTGAAAAAGCAGTTCAGAATAAAGAGGAAGATGAAGTCCTACCTTTTTGTTCCGAAGAGTTGACAAATCCAGATGAAGCATCAAGAGTAGGTGAAAGTCCTAAAGCACCTGTTGACAAGGAGACTGCTGCGCTCAAAACTTTGAAGGCTGAAGAAGAACAGAGCGAAACAAGTAATTCACAAGAAAAGACCCTGAAGAAGCCGGACAAAATTATTCCATGCCCCCGCTGTAATAGCATGGACACCAAGTTCTGTTACTACAACAACTACAATGTCAACCAACCGCGACACTTCTGCAAGAATTGCCAGAGATATTGGACAGCTGGTGGGACTATGAGGAATGTCCCCGTTGGTGCTGGTCGTCGTAAGAATAAGAATACCCCTTCTCAGTATCGTCACATAACTGTCTCTGAAGCACTGCCGAATGGTCGACCTGATGTTCTAAATGGAGTCCACCATCCTTCACTACAATCTAATGGCACTGTCCTGACATTTTGCGCAGACACACCTCTCTGTGAGTCAATGACTTCTGTTCTTCAGCTTGCTGATAAGAATGTACAGAACTGTACTCCAAATGGTTTTCATAAACCCGAGGGATTAATTATTCCAGCTTATGGGGGCGGAAATGGAGATGATCATTCGAATAGGTCTACGGTCACAGATTCAAATTCAAAGGAGGAGACATCCAAACCTGGGCCACAAGAGCCGGTTATGCAGAATTATCCTGGCTACCCACCTCAAATACCATGCTTTCCTGGTGCTCCTTGGCCTTACTTGTGGAACCCGGCTCAATGGAGCTCTCCAGTAAGTCCACCTGCTTTCTGCCCTCCAGGGTATCCTATGCCCTTTTACCCTGCAGCTGCTTATTGGGGTTGTGCTGTACAAGGCACTTGGAACATGCCTTGGGTTCCTCAACCATCTTCTCCAAACCAAACTGCTCCAAGTTCTGGTTCTAATTCTCCGACTTTGGGGAAACATTCGAGGGATGAGAACCCTGTAAAACAAACCAGCTCTGAGGAAGAGGAGACACCAAAAGAAAAGAATGCTGAGAGGTGCCTTTGGATTCCAAAAACATTGAGGATTGATGACCCAGGAGAAGCAGCAAGAAGCTCTATATGGGCAACATTGGGGATTAAGAACGATAAAGCTGATTCGATTAGCAGTGGGGGACTCTTTAAGGCCTTCCGGTCAAAGGGTGATGAAAAGAATCACATAGCAGAAGCCTCTCCGGTCTTGCAAGCCAATCCAGCAGCATTATCTAGGTCACTCAAGTTCCAAGAGAGCTCATAATTCGGTAAGTTTAGAATTTAGGAGCTCAAGATTAGCAGTTGTCTTTGTTTCAAGTGGCGCAGACAATTCAGTGATGTTCATCTGCTCTCCACAATATGACACCACCTCTCTACGCCTGGGAAATCCATCCAGATGCTGAAGCTCTCAATGGTGGAAGAGGGTAGGGGAAGTCGCTTGTCTCCGGAGCTGTGAGCCATCTTACTCTAGCTGAAATAGCCACTGATTTTTCCCCTCTTGAGTGCTATAATGAACATTTGCAGTTTGTTTTCAGTTAGATGGGTTTCTGAGTTCCTGTACATATATTTACATGTAAAAGTAATAGTGAGAACTAGAACATAGAACAGATCGGGTTTGTGTAGCATAATCCCAATTGTACTTAAATAATTTGGGGATTTTAAATGAGACATCCTGTTCGTTTATGCTTTTAGTTAGAGCTAAATCCACTATTTGATAGCAGAAAGGTGGGATTTCCAGAAATTTTCAATGAGTTCAGAAAAGGAAAACTAAAAGCTTATAGAGTTGCATATATTCACGCAAGTCTGGTAGAGGCTGCTAGGGATGATCAAGTTGTGAGCTAAATTGAGGTTGAAAAAGATTAAAGGGCCACCAAGCAGATTGCTATGAATTCAATCATGACTAGGCCAACTGGGCAAGTACATTTCCCTTTCTTCTCCAGACAGACATTCAAACCAAAACAAAGCACTAAAAGCTGGAAAGCTGATCATAAAGGTTCCCCTTTCCTTCTTCCATTTACTATTGCTTATTTTTAGAAGGTTGAAGCATGCAGCCAACTCAAAAGAAGTTGATCTTTTTTGGTGCAAAAGAAAGTTTCATCTGTTTTAGTTTTACATGCCAGAACTTATGCATGCTCAGAAAGGAAATCTGAGTTCAGAAATAACCTGCAAACCATTTTTGTTAAGGAATTGACATTTATCTACATTGGAAAAAGTGGAATTGACATATATGGAATTGTCAAAACCAAACTAACATGTATGTGACTGTAAGGAGGTTTTAGGCCAAGAATCAAAGAGACCTAACAGAGTTGGATACTTTTTGGTTAGTTTGGTGAAAGGTTGACCACAAATGGTTGGATGGCTTATGATGGTTCTGGCTTGGGGACCCAAATCACCCAATTGCATGTGGTGCTACTCATCCTCTTTGCTTCCTCTCTTTTCCCTTTTGGATTTGCATCGTCATTTTACAAGTTTGTGGTGTGGTTTGTTGATTGCCTAAAGATTTTCTAGGTTGGAGTTGAGGGTATATTTAAGGCAAAATAATCTACATAAAGCGGTGGAGTTTACTGAAGACATGCAGTGTCAAATTCTGGCCTCTCAACACTTATCTACCTAGCTATATATATATCTGAATTGCATGACTTTGATTCAAAGTTAAGTCTTTATTAAACCTGGCAATATCTAAATTGCATGACTGGTCTGCAAAACTCTCAAGCTAAAATAAGAAAGAAAAAAAAAACATGTTTCTTGTGAAAAAATAATCAACAAAAGTGAAAGATTAAAATAAAAAAGAGCACACATTTACGACAATCTTGTAATCAACAAAAGCCTCCAAGGAAAATATAAAACACGTATTGTTTTGGCACAAATGCATTCTTCCTCTCTTCTCATTTTTCTCTAAAATGGGTTAGCCAATTGCTACAAAAGTTTCTAGGATTCCATCTTTCTTGGTTCTTAAGAAAACACATCCATTAGGTGAGCCATCAAGCAGGAGACCTGAAACTCTGAATGACTCTCGATCTACGAAAATTCTTCTACACACCAAGGTGCAAATGAACCGAGCAACTAATATATAATATTTTGATTTGGTCATCCACATCGCATTATCATGCATATATACAAATACCCTGTTAACAAAAATTTAAAAAAAAATAAAATAGTTCTTAGTGTTTCCAACACAGGAAGTGAGGACATAAGGTCGAATAAGATGTACTCTTATTATGAGAGCGTAAGTTGATCGAATCAAAAATGAAAATGAAATGAAAGAATTTAAGGTCTTTAGTCTTCATTCGATATTTGTATACAGTAATTTGAGGACTTACACATTAATGGTGTAACGTGCACATTAGGGTGCAAATGAACCGAGCAACTAATATGTAATATTTTGATTCGGTCATCCATATCGCATTATCATGCATGTATACAAATACCCTGTTGACAAAATTTAAAAAAAAAAAAAACAGTCCTAAGTGTTTCTAACACAGGAGGTGATCGAGGACATAAGGTCGAATAAGAGATACTCTTATTATGAGAGCTTAAGTTGATCGGATTAAAAATGAAAATGAAATAAAAGAATTTAAGGTCTTTAGTCTTCATTCGATATTCGTATACAATAATTTTAGGACTTACACATTAATGGTGTAAGGTGCACATTAGTGCGTAAAATCCGCTCTGATCTATATATATAAACCAGTCTCTGGTTTGGCACACTTTCACATTGTTTTGAGATTGGAACTCGCAAAGTCAACTTCTGCCTGGTTCTTTCCAAGTCATGCATTGAGGTGTAATAAACAGTAAGTTAATCCTTAACTAATTACTGTTAATTGATTCAAAAGGACTTCTAGCTCTTACTTTGCTTGTCCCCGAGCCGGCCTTCCTTGAATATTGTATGACCTTCTCTCAATAAGTAAACCAGTAAAAACATCCTTATATTGTGAGCAAAAGATGAAGGGTTTCAATCTTGATGAGCTAGCTAGTAGAAAATAAAGGGTTTCATTCTGCATTTTCTGTAGTCAGTTATTCACTAAATGGGCATCAGGTGCATCACTGCATCATATGCGATTTCAGATTGAAACTTATAAAATATGAACTAGGAATATATAAACAATTAACATGAGGCAGATTCATGGGAGATTGGGAGGGGAATGGGAAGCTTCACTTTGCCTGAAAAGCAAGAAACACAAAGCTGGGTTTTAATGGGAAAAGCCAATGCTGAAACTTTGTATATGGTGTGCACAAAGTTTGATTAGTATAGTTAATTAGCATTAGCATTATATAATCAATGTTAAAACCTTGTTTAAACAAAGAGAGAAAGGCAGACCGCAGACATGAAGAACATTCAGGTACTTGGGGGCTTAATTAATCTAACGTGCGTGCACGAACTGAAGAGATTAATTGATGATCTTAATCCACATGCAATCACTATATATAAGTGGTGCAATTAGTAATTTTCATTCTCTCATAGATTATTCGATAGGTTGTTGGATATTCTGAGCTTGTATATATAGTCAGCTTTCTAATAAGATCAAGCCCTTTTCTGCTTCACTATTTACTTAATTTAGGTCAATTTAGGTTCCAATTCCTTTTCATCTAACTTGATTGCTATGTTTCCCCCACCGACATCAAATTAAAAATCTCTAAAAAAAATAAAGTCAACTTTTATGGAAAAAAGAAGTCAACTCTCATAGTTTATGGGATTCATCAAAGTTTAATTAGTCAATTGATATATGAGATAATACCTATCACAAAATGATGGGTTTGGGACCAAATTGTAGTATTAATCCCAATATATATATTTCAGGTAGAGCTAGGAACCCATTCCATATGTTTCCTACCACATTGTGTCAATGAATTAACTAAGAAAAACAAATTATTTTCGTAATAACTTTATTAGAAATTGGTCTTACGATTCAAAAGTTTTAACAGTTAAAATTTACAATCTCCTTTAATTGTGTGGTTTGCAAAAGGAAAAATGTAAATTTCACTCTCCTAAATATTTGTCTGTTATATTACAGATTATAAAACATTTTAAAACGTTCTTCCATTTAAGTTTCTCGCTTATGTAGTGTCTATTATTTTACTTCATCAACGATAAAAATGAGTACCTATATTGTCAAAATTTTAATGTTATTTCCTTCAAAACAAAATTGTGGGTAGCAGATAGGTAACAATAAATACTCTCTTATCAAAACCATCGGAACTAGGAGTTGCCCTAATATATAAATCTCATCTCTCTGCTTTTATATTTCTGAAAGCTGGAAGCTGAAATCCTATAATTGATCTACAATAGTGGGAAAGACAGATTGAGTATAAATAGAATCCTTGAAAAAATCAAACATGTTTACCCTTTTATCTCTTTACAGCAAGATTCTGTTACGCTTTTGAACTCGGGAGTACTTAAGTTCTAGGACTCTTTGTCAGATCTGAACATTTTAAGGCGGTTACTCTGAAAGTCGAGAACCTTTTCTCTCTACCTCTCCCAGTTCTCGAATTCCATCCAAACCCAGAAGATATTCACAATTGTGAGAGCTACCCATTTCTCATAACGGTGCCACAAATTATGGGTCCTCCTTGGTTTCTTAGAATTCTCACGGTTTCTTGCTTTCTGGCTCTGTTTTTCTCTCAAGGTAAAACTATACCTATTGCTACTGCACCAGTTTCAAGTTTTTCCAATTTGAAGAACTAATTTGATTGGCGTTGTTGTTTTGTTCAGGTTTTGGGAGAAATTTGATGGAGAGAGGTGATCAGCATGGGGACTCTTCATTCCCAATAGAGGTTTGATCATCTTGTTTCCTTTATTTTTATTTTCCTTGTAGTAAAAAGTTTGGTTCTTTTATTTTTTGGGGATATGAATCAGTTTTTGTGTTTGTTTTCCAGGAAATTGATCAAAGTGTTAGGAAGATGTATGAAGTGATGGACTATTCAGATCCGGAGCCGAATGTGAACCCAAGAACAGGGTACATCTTCACCCCTCCTCCTCAGCCCAATAACTAAGATCATCATGATCAACAATTTGTTTCTAGAAATAAAGTCATATCATGATCACCATGAAGGTTTTTTTGTGTTCTACTTTCTTTTTGTCTTTCAGTTTTGTTCATGATCACTATGAAATCTCAGTTCATTTCCTAGTTCCCCCAATTTGTCTAGGGTAATATGCTTTGGTTTCCTGACTTTCCTCAGCTCTGAATGTTCATGTTCTTTTTGTCGAACTTGTGATTATGACACTGCTATTTCAGAATTTACAGAAGGCTTATATCATTCATGGAATCTATTTGTTTTGGATAACATTTGACAATTGACACTGATCTAGTCTGATATATATTGGCAAGTGTGGCAATATACAAATATTTGACTATACTCCATGAGGTACCATTTGACTGTACTTTGAGGTTTTGATCCCTGAATTGATCACAGTCTTGTAAGCATGGAAGACTTGGGAGTGAAAAATATAGATAGATAAACCAATCTTGTGGTTGGATTCGATGTTACTGTCGCATAAATAGAATTTGGATTGCTCTTGGTGTTCATAGTAAATGTCTAACATCGTTCACTTGTGAAGTTTCTTGCACAATGATCTTCTAAATATGATTAGTAGCAGTGGCAAGCTAAGGCCCAGTTTCTGTCCATATTAGCGATATTACACAACGTCGTTAATGGTCCATTTTCTTACACAGCCCAATCACCAACCTTCATACTCTGTTTCTATACTGCCCATATCATATTAACCAGCAAGAAAAAACACGAAGGTGAAAATCCAAACTTTCATTTCAAATAAAGGACGAAGACGTTCATACGAATCGAAGTCTTACCGAGACCGAGACGTAAAAGATTCAAGATTAATAGAAACGGGAGAAGTGCGAAAAGAGAAAATAACGGCTATCGTCGATAAGGCAAGACAAGATGTCGATAAGGCAAGACAAGATGACAAATTGGTGAATAAACGAAAATAAGGACGAAAAGGTAAAATCACAACGGTGCCTTATGAAGAGTAGGTCGATATGTTCCCACTTCAGTATATAGTAAATTTTACTACATGTATCTTTAATTATGTGCAAAATCTCCAGATTAGGCAATAGCATAAGTTTAAAAAAATTTAGAATTTCGATTCATGTTGATGACGGTGTACTTTAATAACAATTATACGACCACATGAATAACATTGTAAACCATCTTCTGACTACGACAATGGTTAACATATGAAGATATCATGTGGTATTGTTAATGGTAGGAAATTGATCTTAAAAGTTACCAACTACTACTACTGAGAGTCATAATTTGCACACCTGGCTCATTCTAACACAGGTACTAGGAGGATGAGACAGAAAACCAAATTGAAACTTGCTCATGAAATCTGCTCATTCAATATCACATTGCAGAAACTACACCACTCTGTTTTCAAATTATGTTGTACATATGAAAGAAGCATCAAACAAGTGAATGATGCTATACAACTGTTTCATTCTTTTCTTTTGGCGACTAACTAGCAAGTCAGCCTCAAAAAACAAAGCTAGCTAGGTCCAAAGACTGCTTGAAGTCAAAAGCATATGCTGCATAAATCTAGCTAGACTTATATGCAAGGACGAGGGTTTTGTGTGCCATAAGATACACCAACGGCATTTTCACAGTAAGAACTCGCAAACCCTCCGGTACCGTTGAGGGATAACTTGATATTGTTCATCACTATGTTCTTGCAAGGGCTGGTTCTGCTGCATTTCAGAATCACTGCTTCTTTGGAGGAAGAAGTTCCCCGTATGTTGTTATATGTCACACCACTAATCTGCACATTCGAAGTAACCTACACCAGAAGAAATAACACTTACTTCGTTGGATAAAATCAATGTTCACGTACTCAAGTAGTTAGATTGATAGTTTGTGTCAACATAAAAGAATCGAAATGTGTTCGACTAAGAACCCTAGCTAATATGTTGGTGTTGTCAAAAACTTTCAATCACCACATTATACAGTACTGATAAAACAAAGAGAGTGATATACATACCTGTTGATTGCAGGGAGGGTTAGGGCAATAATTCTGATCGATAATAATTGGGTTCATGACATCAGTCATCACAATGTTATCATATATAATCTTTGAAACCTTCAAGGGATGAGATTTAGCCCATGTTTTGATTCTTAGACCATTGGTAGTCCCCTTTAAGCCACTATCTTTCACATATACTCCTTCCACATCATTTTCATTACCATACCCTCCCAGACTTCCAATGCTGATTCCATGCCCCGGACCGCAGAAAATCTTAGAAATGTGGATCTCCCTACTTCCTGCCAATATGGCAATGCAGTCATCGCCGGTGCTAATAACCGAACGTGAGATTCTGATACGGTAGGAGTTTCCGATTTTTATGCCATCGGTGTTGGGGCTATCACCAGGAGCTGACAATCTAAGTTTGGTGAAGTCCATTTTGTTGCATCCATAAACCTTAATATGAGCCATTTTGCTGTTGTATGATCTCAAGTGAGCGACGGTTGCATTTGTGACGAAGTAAAAACTCAAAGACTGGTCCATAGATATTTCAGAGACAAAACAAAGATGTTAAATTACGAGGAGCAATATGTTAAAGTACTTGCTTTCTTGTAGCTTAACAAAATGTCACTACGGTTAGGAAAAAAAGAGAGGAGCAATATGTTAAGTACTCACGATGGGGAGTGCCCTGCATGGACCATTGTTGCAGTTGTTGTGAGGCCAAACTAAGGATCCTTGGCCGTCCAAGGTACCGCCTCCGGCTAAGGTTAACTGCTCCAAGTATCGGAAGTTTATCCAGTTTTCAGAGTTGAATGTTGATGGATCAGTCGAGGCTCTTAAAGTCCCCATAATCAAAAAGGCAATCGGACCATTGCAGGGACCTGAGAATACAACTGGGAACAACTTGAATATTCCTCTGGGAATCAAAACCTTTGCCCTTCCTTTCCATTGACACGCATCCTTCCATGCTTTCAAGAATGCCTAAATGCATCGAACAAGAGTAAATACTCTTATCAGTTATATGTGTATTCACGAAAAACTTACCTGGCTTATTGATCAGTTACCGCGCAGATTAACGTACCTGACTGTTATCAGTTACTCCACCTTCAACAGCTCCATAATCCATCACATTGAAGAACTTGCGCCGACCTAGTTGTTCGGTTTGACGAAAGAGGTTAACATTCTGGCCATTTGTTACCCATACCAACAAGAACATGAACAAGAAAACCCTAAACCCTAGAAATGAAGATATCAAACTCATAATGGCTTTTCTTCAAGTTGTTTTTCTTGCTAGGTTATTCTTGCCAGAACATTGGGGCCTCTTTTACCTTCTTATATAGCAGATAACACATGGTTTGATTTGTTCATGATGAAGTGATTAGAGATTAATTTGTTTCCCCTTTCGTGTGATAATCAATCATGGAATGGTTATCATCGTCTGTGTCTTGATTTCATGTTTCCCTATTCACATTCTAACGAAAGATATGAATCGTAAACGTTTAATTACGGTTGATCCAACCCTATTATTTAGGCAAAATCCGCAAAATATAATTTGTATAAGGCAAATATATAATTTTACATGGTAACTAGCTAGAATTTTGTGACACTGCATCAAGTCATTTTGGGTTTATGGTAACTTTCATTTAAATTCGTACGTTTTAATTATATTAATGTTAATAGATTGGGATATCTATTTCAATCGATTTTTATCTCTTTCTGGTTATTTGTAGAAAGAAATTATCGATATAACGGAAATAGGGAATAAAATCAAGACAGAGACGAAAAATGATAACCATTCCATTATTGACCGTTGCACTAGAGGGGAAACAAATTAATCTCTAATCACTTCATCATGAGCAAATGTACCTCAAACCATGTGTTATCTGCTATATATACAAGAAGGTAAAAGAGACCCCATTGTTCTGGATCAAGAAAAACAACTTGAAGAAAAGAACCATTTTGAGTTTGAATGTTTAATATCTTCATTTCTACGGTTTAGGGTTTTCTACTAATATAAAGGTAGGTCCTCAAAAGATTCACCCAATTATGGATTGCCTAATACATATTTTGGTGAAACTTTCCAACACCTAGTTTTATAGTAGTAAAGATATTTTTTTTTTTTTTTAATTCAAGATAGCGGTATCTCAAATACTTCATAAGTCCAACGATTAATCCGTTGGGGACCCGGACAATGCAGCCCCTCCCCTGCCTATTTTTGACAGTGTCGTGATTCGAACCTAAGTTGGGGAGCACACTGAACAAGGTAATAACCACTAGACTACCTTGTAGTGGTTTTTATAGTCGTAAAGATAAAACTAAGATTTGAGACTAAAATTCACTGACGGTACCGGTGCTCCGAAGTACCAATAGGGGAAGCTTGCCACCGTTTGTACGCAGAGGCCTGCTGAAGACACCAAGACCATGGCTTCCCTTCTTTCACGTCTAAATCAATGACTTGTGTAGAAAGGCTACACACTTGACGTTCCAGGAGGCTCGATGACAATTTCCTTAGCAGCCGTCTACAATTGACTTTGTTTACGTGGCTTCGCAAACTTTACACACACAAAGACACTAACCCAAAAGTAAAAACTAAAAACCATATAATAACTAGAAAAACGCACACGCCACAATAAACAATATACCAAAAGCATGAGCAGCCCAGAAAATCAAATCTAACTTCCCAGAAACTTTTACCCAATTTTCCATTCCCTTAACTTGGTCAATCAGCCAGAAAATGCCTAGCACAATCCTATATAGGACAAAGAGGCAGAGCCAAAACCAAAAGCAGGCTAGGCCTGTATGACTCACCCTCCAAACAAAAACACTGAAACTTCCTGTCAACATTCTCAACACAAGTGCTAATCAGGTGACCATTTCTTCTTCTTATACTTTTCCACCAAAGACCTGCGATGGCACATAGCATCTTCCCCCGCCCCCCATATTTTGGGGCTTGACCAGATTGCTGTCTTCAAATGCAAGACTCAATCTTTGGTTCTATATAAGACACCATGCACTTTGTCTATACACAACTCATATTGTTGATGTAAAACTTAAACCATTCTCTCATATTCCCTGCTCTTGCTCTTTGTTTCCATAGATTCAGATTATCTAACTTGGTTCCTCACGGATACTGTAAGCACGACACCGCGTACATGATTTTCAGCTTATACTACTCAATTACAATGGAGAAGACATCATCATCGACTACTGATAACGCATCATCTTTAATTTTCATTGTTCTGATTGATGCAATTATTACTATATTGGTGCACACAGTATCTAACTGGTTAGATAGCACCCAGAATTGCTTGTCAAAGTTCCAGTCTTTTGTCCAATCCCAACATAAGTGTTGCAACTCAAAGGTTCGGGATGAGAAGAGCTTCGATTCGGAGTTGAGCCAGCTGCCAAAGATATGTGAAAAGAAGGATGATGGTAGCATGAGCAGAGATGATGTGAAGATGGTGATGGGAAACTTGGGGATTTTTTGCAGTTCAGAAGGGGAGGAACTACCTGAATCATTCTGTTCGGATGAGCTTTCAGGGCTGTTTGATGAGAACGAGCCGAGCGTGGAGGAAGTGAAACAAGCTTTTGATGTGTTTGATGAGAACAAAGATGGGTTTATCGATGCAAGGGAGTTGCAGAGAGTTCTCTGTATTTTGGGCTTGAAGGAAGGTTCAAAGCTAGAAGACTGCCAGAAAATGATCGAGACGTTTGATGAAAACAGAGATGGAAGGATAGAATTCTTTGAATTTGTAAAGTTCATGGAGGCTAGCTTTTGCTAGACTATTTTTTTCTTCATTTAAATCTAACAGCACAGTTATCATTCCCGCATTCGTTTTTCTCCGTTTTTCTTCTAACATGTACCTTAATACTGTATATATGTTATAATTACTATCTGTATTAAACATTATCATTATGGTTAGTTTGGTCGATGACAAACTCGTAAGCACAAAAGAGCAAAAGAGCAATAGAGCAAGAGCAAAAGAATATGCACTATTCATCACATGTCAATATATACAAGCAAACAGAGAGCTATCTATGTGAATCCATACAGAATAATTCATCGATGTACCTTGATAGGACTGGAGGAGTCTACAGAAATCATATAATCTGTAGAAGTTTGGAGCCAGCTTAGATAGGCAAGGTACTTAACATTCAATTTTGAATGGTAGTCGGTTTAGTGAAATAACTTAGCCCTCACTCAGTCACTATTCTGAAACTTCCTTCACTTTGTCTTGGATTCTTCAGGTGACTAACCTTGCTAAAAGTCGTAATCTGGAAATTAGAAACTCATTCAAAATCTTTTGCTATCAATTAAATAGAAATGGAAGTAGCTCGTAAGTCATTTACTCTAGAGAGCATGTAACTCACTTGCATTTCGTGAACTTCTGCATAGCAAGTCGCAAGTTCAGTAGGCTAGGAGCAGCCACACAGCCCACACTCATAGAGGCTAACATGGGGTAACCTCTATGACCAGAAAAGATACAATTTCCTTCTCTGGTAATTAAGATGTTTACAGCTCTCATCATTGTCACCAGTAATCTGCACATGAGCACCTCCCGTCTTGGAAATGATGGAATCTATTGGTATCTCTAACAATTATAACCCTGTTTGTGACCTTAGAAATTAGTTTCACAGCAATATGGCAATCATCACATATCCTGAGGTTCTTAATGACACGAATGGGCGCTTCTGAAGGTGTTTTCATGAGTCCATATGCTATTGCTAGCTTTTCACTGTGATAACTTAGGTAATCTTCCTTTTGTTCATCCTCCACGTCATGTAGCACTGCAGCAATATCTGGCACATATCCCGACGGTTTAATCTTGGCCAACAATTCCCCAACTTTTTCATGTATCTGAATAGTCTCCGGGTGTGTCTTATCATCGGAAGAAAAGATATGGGTCGTATTTCTTATCTCTATCCAGCTCACTCCAGGCTCTTTCTTGATGTTTCTGTCCCTCGTCAATTTCCGGATATTCACAACTCCATCCCACCTCCTGGCCTTGGCATACATATTCGACAATAATATATACGTACCCATATCATTAGGATCCATTTGGAGAAGAACCTCTGCTACTCGCTTACCTAAACCGTAACTTCTATGTACATGACAAGCATTAAGCAAGGTTCTCCAGGCAATAATGTCCCACTTGACTTCAGTAGTTTTCATATACTTCTCAGCTTCATCAAGTTGTCCAGACCTGCTAAGGAGCCCGACAACACATGTATGGTGCTCCAGTCCAGGTTCAACACCAAACTGCTTCATTAGTTGGTTTAAATAGTAGAAACCTTCCTGCACCAAGCCCATATGAGCACAAGCGGAGAGAACGCCAACAAAGGTAATGTGGTTAGGACACTCTCCTGCCGTCAACATATCATGAAACACGTTTAATGCTTCCCTACCAAGCCCATGATGGGAAAACCCAGATATCATTGCATTCCAGGTCACAGAATCTCGATAACACATATCCATGAACACTTCATTTGCTGCTTGAATGTTTCCACACTTCGAATACATGTTGATCAATGCATTCCCAACAATGATATGGTATTTGAAACCTGACTTCCTAACTCTAGCATGTAATAGATCTCCATGTCTCAGAGCAGACAACCCTGCACATGAGTTAAGCAAGACAGCAAACGTATATTCATTTGGACGAATATCTTCAAGTTCCATTTTTGACAACATACCTAATGCTTCCTCAAAGTACCCATTCTGGAAATAAGCAGCCATGACTGCAGTCCACGAGAATATGTTCCGCGTTTGCAAGCCATCGAAAATTTTCACTGCATTCCAAACCTTGCCACATTTCCCATACATATCAATGATTGCGCTACTAAGAAACACATCACACTTCATACCTGCCTTCAACATTCTGCTATGCACTTGCAGACCCAGTCTCAAATCCTTAAGCTGAGCACAAAGGCCAAAAACAGTGACATATGTAACACTATCCCAAGCCATGCACTCACCTACCATCATACCCACAATCTCCACTGCCTCCCTCACATGCCCATGTTCCAATAACCCATTTATAACAGAATTACACGAAACAATATCATAACCCGGCACAGTGTTCAAAACCCTCATGGCCCCTTCCATCTCTGCACAACTCGAATACATCTGCACAAGTGCATTCTTAACATACTGATGACACTCCAATCCAGCCTTCAACACATACCCATGACACTGCTTCCCCTCTTTAACTCTCCCACTATCCGAACAAGAAGCAAGAACAGTTGCGCAAACGTACTCATTCGGGCAAAGATTTTCCACCGAAACCATGGTCTTGAACAAGCCAAGAACTTCAAAGGCAAGCCCTTTGTGCAAGTACCCAGCCATTAAGGCACTCCAAGACACCACATTTCTGTGGGGCATTTGATCAAACAGGTGGTGGGCAATTGAGATTTGATCACATTTGGAGTATAAGTTGATGAGAGAGTTGGTGTGGAATATGTTAAGGGGTTGTGAGGTTGGGTTGGAAATGATGAGGTGGGCATGGATTGCTTTGCCAATTGTTAAGTTGTTTGTATCGGCTGCGTTTTTCAAGAGCTTAATTGGGTCTTCAAAATTGGCGGGTATTTGTTTTGGTTTGAAAAGAAGTGGCAAGTGAGAGTTTCGTAAAAGCTTCACGGTGGCCATTCCCTTGCTTAACCTCCTCGTGGGGGAGGCAAGTCTTAGCTTTAGCTTTAGTCTTATTTTTTTATTTTTTTATTTTTTTATTTGGGTAAGAGAAGGTAATTGGATTGGGGAGAGGCCACCAACCAACTCATGAACTTTAAGAACGGTCAATGACTCGTATGAATCCAACTAACATCTGGGTTCAAGCCGATCAGTAAAATTTGGCTGGTTTAAAGTTTTCTACATTGTAAGCTCATAAATACTTAAAAGTCGAGTTTTTGAATGACACAAAGTCGTGGATGTTAACACTTTTTACCAGCGTCATACGATTCTTATGGGTACTCAGCCTTATGTTTGGGCTTAAGCGGTTGAGGTATTTTGTCATATACTAGCTTGAGTAGCTTAACCTCAAGCATCCTAAATTATTTATAAGTTGCACTTATTGTTTCTCTAATCCACCTGAGTGCCAAACAACCGATTCCAAACTTGAGCAAAAAAAAAAGTCCACAGTGGTCTCCTCTCGGATCCCAAATGCGCACCTGGACGGCTGCTCATTCACACCATTTGGAGACCATAGAAAATAAGGTCCACCCAAGGCCCTAGTCGAGCAAACCAGCAGCCGAGAAGCCCAAGCCCATATAAAAGCCCTTTCGGCACACGTCTACAAGGGGCATCCATACACCAACTGTCCCTGAATGCCATCCTGATCTAGCTCCAAGCCTTCAACTAACCGAGCCCAACCCGTTTATCTTTTTTTGGGCCTTTAGGTATTTTTTCAGGCCCAAACATGATTTTTGCAGTTTTACACCATTTCAGCTCTAGAGATCTAAAAATAATAAATCAACATTGCATATCAACATTATAGATCAAGGAAACTAAATAGATCAACCAAAATCATCATACAATGACATCTACTTGACTCAAAATCTCTTCCCCCAAATCAGAATCTTGTAACCCCAAACCCTCTTTCGTAATGTCTCCAGGCACCACAGTCTTTTCTGACACTATCGAGTTCGTTCTTGCTCCCCATTGCTCCCTCAACACTCTAATCAGGTCCTTCCCAAGTATCTGTAATTAGAAGTACAAAACCAAAAACTAAATTAATTAGAAGTACAAAACCAAAAACTAAATTAACAGAGTTTAGATGACAATAATAACATGCAGGAGTAAATTACTTCTAATATGGCATGAAGTTCATTTCTTCTTTCATTGTTTACTTGGTAGGTACACACATCATATGACCCAATATGTATGTTTTGCAGTGAGCACACACCAGAATCAAGACCAGAATCACATCAAAACAAGGGTTACCCGGAGACGGGGATGCAACACGAGCCTTATTTTTTGTTTTTGCCTTCTCTCTTTAGCCTTATTTTTTTTTTTTGTTGCCTTCTCTCTTTAGTTGCTTTCCCTTTAAAAGCCTGAGATGAACCGGTGGTAATAGGCTCCGGGCGATTCACAGTCCCAATAATAGCGTCTCCCTTTTCTTGTTCTGCACCATGGATACCAATAATTAAATTATACATGGGTAAGTTAATGTGCGGCAATTATCCGACTGCATATATAGTTGCATACTGTATATAACATCAGACTTTGATGTTTCTTGTTGTTTTTATTTTAGTATAATAAGAGATGACAATCTCAAAAACCCAACGTACAAGCAGAGCATGATAGACATGAGAAAAACGCACAGCATGCATTGTTGCAAGAAAACATAACAGTTCTGCCACATAAACATTGAAAAAAAATTATATGGACCAATAATATGGTAACGCGTGGCAAAAATTTATATCTCGGGCCTGAACAGGCTTTCGGTTTAGAACCGAGTCCGAACCGGATTGAAAGCATTCAGACCGGTCTGTGGCCCGAATCAAACTCCTCCCATTTTGGACCAGCCCGATTAGGACCGATCAGGCTTTTGGGTCCATTTTTTTTCAGGTTTTTGGGCTTGAACGCCCAACATTAGCTCCAACGTCTCCAGAGCTCGTTGTTGTCGCACGCCAAGACCCTAGTAACCTATGCGGCTATGCCGGTCAGAAACGACATGACTGGAGTCCCTTAACAAGCCCCATTGTTGCTCTGAGGCATACCATCTTTACCTTAAAATAAATGCATTTGAACATGCTTGATCTAGTACCAAAATAACAAATGTATTACAAAATAAAAAGTTACGATACTACACTACATTACTAGCAAAATAACACTTCACACAATTTTTAATCAGTGTGAGATAGTCTTATTTCACACAGATTTTAGAATGAAATAATGAAATAACTGTTTACACCCAAATTAATATTTTACTGGATAATAATTATCTAAAATAAATGTTAATGAAATTTATGATCCATGTCATACCGACGAGCCCGAAATATATTGGGTTTAGACCCGCCGGCAGAGACATGCGAACTAGATGATACAGTTTGCATGCGGAACAGATGGAGGACCTTACGAAGTATAAGGTTGCACGCGAGGTGATGAACGCGAGGTGATAGGCGAGCTAAATATTTAGGCGAGGTGACAGGCGAACTGAATACTCACATGCGAGGCGAGGTGACTTCGCGTATGTAGGAGACTTTGCGCGGAAGCAGAGGAGAAAAGTCTGCATGGGAGAGGGCTAAGTCATTAGCCGCATATGTTGACTGGGTGGACAAGGAAGTAGTGTCCTTGATTGCTTGACCATGTCAGGGATGATCGAAGAGTTCAATGTTTCCCATGCACGTGAAGGTGAAGGTGTTAGTTAAGGACTCTACCCCTATTTGCATGGGTGAACAGTGGTGAACGTCTAGGTCTTCATGAGATGTTCTACTCTTCAAAGCAATCACATCACGAAGTGATTAACATCGCCTACGTCACATTTATCGTTGAAGATTTCTATAAGTCTTTGACATGTTTTGGGCCAATATCTGTGGCCCTAAATAGCTCTATATAAGAGAGTTCGAGGATCTGGTTGACTCTCTACACACAACGACAATCTACAACTCAACAAAAATACAATACAACTATCGACCCAGTCGAACCCAGATGCTAAAGCATCTCGCCTTAGCAACCTTTTTCCTTTCACGCTCCCCGGAGCTCTGTCTCTTTACTTTCCCGGCTCCCCGAAGTCATTGCACCTTTTACTTTTCAAGCTCCCCGGAGTTCCCTTGCGTTCTCGTTTTCCTTTCCTTTGGTTGCTCTGCTCGCTACAACCGCGAGTATCGATATTGGTGGCGAATAAGCTACTGTAATTCCTCGTCCGCAAGGTAGCACCGGAGCCTTGCTTTCGTTTGATTAGAAGTACAGGTCAGCGCACTACAACAACAACCCTACTACATTTCGCGTCCGCGCGATGGCACGCCCCGCATCCCTAAAAGCATTGACTGCTGCTGTCTCTCTCCTTGCTGAGAATTGTGGCCAAAACAATAACTATTAATCACGGATACACTCACAGATTACTTATATGTGTTACTTATATGTGCTCTCCTTCGGGGGTTAATTCTCATTAGACACAGATTTTAAGCTTTTGATGACACAAGGTTCAAAAGGTTCATAGACCTACCACATTATTTTCTTGTCTTTCTTATTCAGTTGGTGCCACTTTCTTGTCTTTCTCTTTCGGCTTGCATTTCTTTGAAACTTCGTTTCCTTGTATTTGTTTATAAAAAGCTGCCTTTTTCCTAGTGGTGGTACTTGGAACAATGGGAGTCTACGTATTCTATTCATCACATTGTATTGAAGATGCATTGGATTTTAACAATATTAATGTTTGTTTTGAAGCAAATAAAGTATTTGCGAGTCGCTTTATTCAAAGAATGATAACGTATGATATCTAAAATTAGTCAATAAGATCGGCCAAAATACTTAGTAATGCTCGTTTCATACTGTTATAGCATTTTTTAAAAACCCAGAAGTTTCCTAGTACACCAGTTATGAGTTGCTAGTAGTTAGCAAGTCTCTCAGCTCCTATTACCCATCTTCTTCTATGCCTGCATTCGAACATCTTTAATTCTTCTTAAAATTCTATTGCAAGCACCAGTATCATGGGTAACATCTTCTCAGTCAACTCATCATGTGATGCCACTGCTTCTCGCTTCTTGGGTTCAATATTCCGACGAGCAGCATATGTTGGTAAGCTCGAAATAAACCTTCGACATCTGAAAACTTCCTTGGAAGAATTGAAGTGTTTACAGAATGACGTGAAGAGAAGGGTTGCGGTTGCTGAGCAGCAGCCACACATGAAGCAGTTAGACCAAGTACAGAATTGGATTTCAAGGGTGAACTCTCTTGAGGCTCGAGTAAGGGAAGCTGTCGACAGTAGCAGTCAACAAACGGAGAGTTTGTGTTGTGGAGGGTATTGTTCAAAGAGCTACATGTCAAGCTACAAGTATGGAACGAAGGTGGCTAAACTGTTGGTGGAAGTCGCTGACTTAAAGAGCAAGGGACTTTTTCCAGAGGTGGCTGAAAAATTGCCTCAACCTATAATCAATGAAAGACCTCTTGAGCCAACTGTGGGATTGGATTCATTGCTTGACAAGGTTTGGAGCCACGTTGAAGATGTGGAGGTGGGAGTACTTGGCTTATATGGGATGGGAGGGGTCGGCAAGACCACCCTCCTTACCCAAATCCATAACAAATTCCAACACACTGATTTTGATGTTGCAATCTGGATAGTAGTCTCCAAGGACCTCAGAGTCGAAGCAATTCAAAATAGAATTGGAGAAAAGATTGGTTTGAGAGACCCTACATGGGAGCTTAAAGATCCAGATGAAAAAGCCGATGCAATCTCAAGCCTCCTGAGCAGAAAAAAGTTTGTGTTGTTCTTGGATGATCTATGGGAGAGAGTTGATATAACCAAAATCGGAGTGCCGTTTCCTGATCAACACAACAAGTCCAAGGTTATCTTCACAACTCGTTCTGAGGATGTGTGTGGTTTTATGGGTGCTCAACAAAAGATTCTTGTGGAGTGTTTGCCATGGGACAAAGCGTGGGACTTGTTTCAGGAGAAGACTGGCAGAGATGCACTTCAAATTCATGCCGATATTCCTAAACTTGCTGAAGCTGTTGCAGCAGAGTGTGGCGGTTTGCCTCTTGCACTAACCACAGTTGGTCGAGTGATGTCCACTAAGAAGACTCCGCAAGAATGGAATCATGCGATCAGAGTGTTGAAGAAAGCTAGCTTTGAGTTTTCAGGTATGGGAGACCAGGTGTTCCCTCTATTGAAATTCAGTTACGATAATTTCCCTAGTGACAAAGTCAGAGCATGCTTCCTGTATTGTGCTTTATTTTCTGAAGACTACGATATACCTAAAGATGATTTAGTATGGTATTGGATGTGTGAAAATATGTTAGATGAACATAGTCATCCGGAGGAAGCACGAGATGAGAGCTACCATATCATAGGTACTCTTCTCAATGTATGTATGCTAGAAGAGGGTAAAGACGGTTGTGTAAAAATGCACGATGTTGTTCGTGACATGGCATTGTGGTTGGCTTGTGATCCAAAGAAAGCAGATGATAGTTTTCTTGTGCATACAGGGGCCGATTTGATTGAAGCACCAATTGCCAGAAAATGGAAGAACTCGAAAAGGGTATCATTGATGGCTAACCACATCAAAGAATTGGTTGAAACACCAAACTCTCCATATCTGTTGACTTTATTTCTCAGGAGAAATCATCTGCAGAAGATTGCTACAGGCTTCTTTAACTCTATGTCTAATCTGCTAGTTTTAGATCTGTCTTCAAATAAGGATCTCGCTCAACTGCCCGTTGGAGTTTCAAGCTTGGTTTCACTACACCATCTCAATTTGTCGAACACTGGTATAAAAGAGTTGCCGACAGAGTTAAAGTGCTTAGAGAGGCTGGAATATTTGAATTTTGAGAATACACCGAATCTTTATTCTCTTCCACCAACCCTAATATCAAGTTTTCGGATGCTGAAAGTTCTGAGAATGGTACATTCTGGTCCTGATTCTGAGGATCAAAATCATTTTGATGATGAAAAAGCGATGGTAAAGGAATTGCATGGTCTGAAGCACCTGGACTACTTGACTTTGGACATTAGAAGCACCTCTTGTTTCCAAAACTTTATCAGCTGCAAATTACTCTCTTGCTGCACTCGACTTCTATATCTCCTGGGTTATGACAATCATTCGAGCTCTCTAGATATATCATCCATGGGGAAGAAACACCTTGAACAGCTTAACATTAGGGGTTATCCTAATTTGGAAGATGTAGTACTGGACATTGATTGGGCTGGAGGACTAGCAGGTAATAATCTTCGGAACGCAATAATGAGAATCCACAACTGCTTCCATGGCCTTCAAATGATAATGATACAATACTGTGACAATCTCAAGGACCTGACACAGCTTTGTTTTGCTCCAAATCTCATATCTGTATATGTACTTTGCTGCTCTAGAATGGAGACAATAATCGATATAAAAAAACTTGGTGGAGATGCAAATGTGAGAAAAGAATTCAATCTGTTTGCGAAAATGGGACATCTGGATGTTAGATGGCTACCCGCGTTGAAGAGTATATACGGAGCTACCTTGCCCTTTCCATGCCTAAGCTACATCAACGTAGATGGATGTCCAGAACTGAAGAAACTGCCACTCGACTCTAGCAGTGCTCAAGGAGGAACCAATCTCACCCTTAGAGGAGAGCAGGACTGGTGGGATGGGTTACAGTGGGATGACCAACTCGCATTAGATACCTTTCGTCCCAGCTACATCTGTTGGAATGTAGATCAATACTTGCAAACTTAAACATTCTGTGTTTATATGTCAATTATACTTAGGATTGCAAACACTGTATCTATCCTAAATCTGCATAAAACATGAACATATGAACATGAACTCATAAATTTACCAGAACCACTTTGATTATCCATTCAGCCTTCTTATTTCACATTTATGTTCTCTTAGTAATGGGACTAAGTATGAGAATCAGATGTGCATAAGAAGGGACTAACAGACATATATATATATAGCATATTGTAGGTAGTTTCATCTATAAAGAAACTGTCACAAACTTAGTTTCATCTCAACTGCAATTTAGATTGCAAATTCAAATGTAAAGCTTATCTACAAATTTATCTTGTGGCTTTTACACATAAGAACATCTTCAGTACACGATGTGTATTTTCACATACATACATGAATGATCAGGATTAGAGGAAATAATATGAAAACATGGTGGTCTAACATAGTTATGAATGGTTAAGATTGCGTCGTCTAAATACATGTCGTGCATACAAAAATTTCCATTTACACATGTCTTAAACTCAAATCACATTATATATATTTATATTGTATTCCTAATATCAGTAAACAAGTCTTTGTCAAGTTCATATAAGCTGATATACTTACATGGAATCCATGATACATGGCTGCAGGGACCAGTTTGGATATGCTTTAGTTCCAGTCTTCCAGAGCCACCTGCCTGATACTTCATTTGTGTTATCCCATGTAATATATTCGCATCTCCGAAAGTTTACATTTGAATTGGATGCAAAACTAGCTGTGAACCCTGTGTGAAAATTTATGAACTTGAGATTTCAATAAGATTATTCTGACCCATAAGATGCAAGTCCTTCTTTGGTATTTCAAGAAACCAGATTTCTGTTGGGCATAAAATCGAACAGGTACTGGGCACTCAGAATTTGAGCGCATCTCGATGATAGAGAGTTCGGTGTGGAATGTGTCGAGGGATTGAGAGGTTTGGATGGAAGTGATGAGATGGGCATGATTCTCAAGTTGTTTGATTGCGTCTTCAGAAGAGACGGGTATTTGCTTGCTTTGGTTTGAAAAGAAATGGCTACGAGTGCCTGGTTATATATGTTTCAGGGTTTGGGCCTAAGATTTAAGTGGGCTTATTGAAAAAAATAAAATGTTAGAATAGGCCCTACATTTGAGCCCGATATCGGTCCAAAGTCGGCCATTCTCTCGCGGAATTAGACGGAAATTTGAGTTCATGTGTTCGGAAATCTTACAACGCATAATTTAACTAATTTGTTCGACAAAAAGATATAAAAGTTTACAACTCGACCGAAAATTCTATAAAACTCAACATTCTGAATGTAATGAGAGCCGTTAAATTGACAGTTAAGAAAATATTGATGTTATCAAATTAGCGGAATGAATGCAGTTATTTAACAAAGAATGTGTTCGACTTGGTAGAAAAAGTCCAATTTGAGTACTTGACATGATTATATACTTGTGTTCATAAGTCATCGGTGAGTCAAATCAGATAAATATTGTGTGGCACGGTTTGATAGAGATTACGGGACAAAACTTTATGAAAACTTCCCCACAGCCATCACATTGCTTCCCATCTTGTAACAAGAGATCTTAGGTAGTGTCATGAATCAAAATAGAGCGACTTGTTAGAGGGGACTTCATTAAACAAGGGCCATAAGAAGTTGCATATTGCTGGCACACTCAACAGCACACCCTAGCTGGCTTACGCCGTTGGGTGCACTATTAGGTGCCCTTTAACTCTCACTCACCATCAACTAGTCCTAGAGGACCAACTCATAAATCTTTCAACTGAATCACCAAAGCTAAATGTAATGGTGGATTCAGAAAGTCTGTTATGTGATGAAAATTTAGGATGTGACGGTCTTTCATGATTTCGAATAGGATTTTGAAATCTTCGCGAGATTTAACGCTTTTAAACTTTGAAAATTTGAAAATTTAAACGTCAAAACGTTGTTTAAATGAAACAACAAGTTTAATTATCACTGTTTCACAGCACTCACTCCACCACTGATTCTAGCTACTGTCGGTGTCTCTTTGTTTTCTGCATTTGCTATATATAAATCAAGTTTTACATTTCTCACTAGGCATATCTTCCTCCAAATCTATCTCCTTCTACATTTTACTTGTTGAATTTTCCAATATGGGGGAGACACCACGTTGTGTCCGATCCGTACCTTGTTGTTTGTAACTAGTTGAATGTAGGGCAACTACTTCACTCTGATAACTACAAGTGCAAAGCTAAACAGCAGTACAGCACCCTAAGACTTCACCATCTCCATTAAAATCCATGAAACTAGTATATCACTGTCTTTAGGGTGTTCTTCATTTTGCAGTGGTGGGTCTGGAGAAGTAGATGAATCATAAGCTTTCATAATAACCATATATCCATCCATTACCAACTTCATTGACAGCTTTAGCTTTCTCAAACCAGAACAAGATTTTTTTTCCACAGAAAACTCACAAATTCACAATGACTACTAGACAAAGTAGCTAAAGGCTCAACCTTTACATTCTCAGTGAAAAGTGCATGCCAATTATATAAGCAGCAGCACAAGTTTATTACAGTAGAGCATTACACAAAGCAATTAGCAAATTTGCCTAATTATGGCTTTTGCTATAGGCCTATAGCATTACTAAGAACTAAACAACTCTTCTATTCATACTTCCATAGTGACTTCTTGAATTAGCAGCAGGTAGTGAAATTCCAATACCAAACTGCCCTGATAGCATTATCACAATCTCTCTCTCTCTGTCTTCAACAGCCTTAAACTGTAAAAACCAGAATCAACTGGAGAAGGGCCTTTAAAACAAGCCCTTCTCATATTGACCATATAGCTTCAGCTTCAGCAAACTTACTCCATATAACTTAACAAAGTGGAAAATCAGCTTCAAATACTAAGCACATAGCTAGCTAGAGATTCTTCAAGTACTTAATAACGGTACTGTCTTCCTGTGTATGTCTGACCAAATGACCAGTTAGGAGGGGCAACATTGTATGAAACCAATTTGCGGCCATCGCTGGTTGTGACAAGAAAAGAAAGGCTTTGTCCATTGAGGTACGAATTGCTTTGCCAGTTTTGTCCCCAGTTTCTTGACATCATTTGCCACCGGGTTCTTGAACCTTTGATGGCCACGGATTGGACATCTCCGGCACCGCCGACGTTGGTCACCAGCACTAGGTTGAAGTATGAATGTCCATTTATAGTGAACCTTATGCCTCCTGCTCTCCTGCATCTCACCCTGCAAAAATATGCATATAAACAATAAGCCTTAAAATATGTGACACTCGTTACAACTGAACTGTGTGACGAGAGAATTGAAACATTAGAGAAAATCTATTCACCTTCTGTATGATACAGGGACAACTCCAGCTCTGTACTGAGCAATCTTAAGGAAGACAGGCTGAGAGAGATCAAAGTGTTGCTGTGGAGGGTCGCACCAACCCCCTGGCGGGCAGAAGTTAGTGGCAGTGACAACAATGGTGCCAGGGAGGCACCATTGTGGGTCATTCACACACCTGAGCTCATAACATGCTCCACAGCTCAAGCCATTGTTGAACAAAGCAGTGCTTAGAGCTGCTGTGTTAGTCCCATAGCCTTGGCTGTATAGATTGCCATAGCCACAAGCTCCACCTGTAAAAATCAATGCCCAAAAACACTAATTAGTACAGTAATACAACCAAAATTCAATTCTTTACAGAAAATAAACCATACAAGTCATGCATGTTAGACAACTATGGAACATAGTTAGAAAATGAGAGAACAGAAGTAGATTAAGCTCATACAACCAAATCAGAAGTTTGAAAAGCAAGATTATAAGCATTGTGTGAAAGACATACCCATAGTACCAGAAGCATCACCACCTCCATAGAAGGTTGCATGAGCATTGGACCAACCAGAATAATAATACCCATTAACAGAAGAGAACATAGACATAAACCCAACTAGAAGAATCCCCAAAAAAGCAGCCATTTTGTCCTGCATACAAAGATATGTGAACTCTTTTAGCATCACTATTATAACTGCTACATAATCAGATTTATTCTTCTGCAATATCATAAGGGGAGAGAAAGAACTATTTACAGGGATATGAGCTAAGCAGAAGTGGAAGAAATGGAGAGGGAGTTGGGTTTGATCATTTTTTTGAAGAAGAATAAATAGAGGTCGGTCAACATCACACCTGAATTGACAACCTGACAAAGTTTGAGCTGTTGGGACCAAGCAACTCTCTGCTAAGTGGTTTTGGGACTCTCATTTCTCTGTAGAAATAGGAATCAATGCATGCATAATTTGTAGTTTTGGGACTGAAAGCGGTTTTTATGGTTTAAACCGCGTGGTTTTCAAGTTTCCATTTAGCAATTTCCATGAAACCCCGAGTGTCTGTGAAGATGGCAGAGTAAGTGTGGCTCAACCAGCTAAACTAAGTAGAAATGAAAGGTTTGAGATGAAATGTATAACTTTAAGCCAAGAAACGAACAAGAAACGAACAATAATGTACATCAAGTTAACACTCGACTAAATATAAATAAAATAAAATATTCGAACTCAAAACCTCTTGCGGTTTGATCCCAAGTTAAATTTTAACTGTGTTCTAACGACTTCAATCATGAGGGAATCCGCCGACAAGTGATATCAAGCTAACACCGATGGTGATGGTAGACTATACTCAACTGTATTGTTTATTCCATGTTGGGATTTTCTCTTAGTTAATGGAAAATAGTTCTTGTAGTTGTAAACCAAGTAACTCTTCAATCTTCCATTTGTTGTGCCTGCAAGTAGGTCATCAAAGTTTTCATCTATTTGGTACCCCGTATCACATAACAAGATTTCTAATAAATGTCACTCATGTCCAAACATTGATGGGATGGGAGCACATGTATAATGTTCCATGCTACACATCACTAGTTTGGGGAAAGATACACTCATTTATTACATGCCAAACTTAGAGACAGAGAGTGGGTGCATTCAAATCTACATTTTATCTTGTTGATCATCAACTCTGTATTGCCAGCTTTATAAACCAGTACAAGGGAAGGATCGAAGAAAGTATCGATTAAGTTAAGATGTTCGATAAATTATCTCAATCTTAAGACATGAAAATAACCATATGTTAAGTAAAATACACAAATGGAGGTATCGTAGATGCCGTTTAGTGTATAAGTTATTGTCACTGATTTGTTTGGCTTTTACCGAATCTCCAACGATGCTTTTTGAAAGTGTAAATATCTTGGGGCTCTAGTATTGTCAGTTTCCGTTCTAGGGTAACGTTAGCCTTGTCCAATACATAACAATAGGGACAACCATTTGCTATGTAGTCATGTACGTGGTTGTCTTCTACCTTCATGTCACCAGAACTTTAGTCTGCATCTCTGCTTACATTTGAAGCTCCAAAGTTCATAAATAATGGATCGAAAACTACTTGTCCAGTAGTTAGCCAGAGAGGTGAAAATTTGGTGGGTCTAAATGTGATTCAGTCTTCACCGCCCTTTATCTGAGATTCCTGCAAAAGCTAGCAAACATTTAGGTCAAGAGCTATGAGTTTTGGAATCTCTATCTGCAATCTAAAGTAGTATACATTTTCAAAAGGCACTTGAATGTAATCAGAAATGTAAAAGGAATTTCAAAAGCAAAGATTTGAAAGTAGGGAGGAAAGTTTAGATATACCTAGATATAAAGAAGAGGTTCTAAACATTCTGCAAAGCGAATGTCATTACCATATCTATGAGAACACAAAAAATCAGACTCGAACTATCTCTATTACATAAAGAATGAGCAATTCCAATGGTGTCAAAACCAATTCAGCCGAGGAAGATGTGGGATATTCTTCCATATAACCGAAAGTACTGCTGCTGAGAAAACAATTGGCAGTGCCAGCTCTCAAACAAAGATGCCAGAGTTAGGTTGTTTTCTTCACATTACGGATAAATCATTTCGGCCGGAACATGATCAACTGCCATTTGAATCAACTAGATCAAAAGGTTACGGCGGAAAAGACTACCCCATTGGAGTTGCTCTTACTTTTTGCACGTCTTCACGCTAGGAGTATTCTCTAGCTTTCGGGTAAGTAGGCACTTGGTTTTTCAGCCCTTTGCTAAGCATCTTGGGATTCTTGGCATTTTAAGCAACTAAAAGTGACCCTAACTTACTGACACTGACCTAATTAACGGCAACATATATAAGAACGAAGCGTGATCATCAATCAAATACATAGTTGTAGTTTGATGCAGATAGTGCATATATATGTGTGATGTGTCCGTACTCCGAAGTATACCTTGCTGTGCACATTACACATGCATCTGCGTTTTTGAGAGGGGCAAGTGAATGTGATAGCCATTAAACTTCTGCTCCTTTCGAATGTGACGTAAAGCCTAATTCATATCCCATGTGTCCACAGAATGCGACTGTACGTGCTGTATGTGTTATCCAGAAAAGCTTGTAAACTAAGAGCTACTTGTAAGTTGTAACTAATTAACTAAAAACACATGCAACTGTTTGCTGCATTATTGCTAAGATTGCACGTCTAGCTAGTAGCTCCATTTCGAACAGACAGGAACCCTAAATAGCTCTAAGTGCATTTCTAGACTATGCAAGTTTTGGCATAGCATTCAGGATCCTGGCATCGATAATGAAATGATGAATCTGTGGACTGCAGCTAAAAGCCTAAAAAAGCTGAATGTGTCTTTGAGATTCCTTTCGGCAATTAGTATTGTTCGCCCTGTTAGATATGTGCTTGTAGAAAAATGTTAAACAAACTTGTTTGCTAAATTCTCTCCAACTCTTAGAACTGATTGATCCAGTTTTCGATAATGTTATACAGTTTACAGTGTTGTATGTTGGATCTCTCTCTCTCTCTCTCTCTCTCTCTCTCTCTCTCTCTCTCTCTCTCTCTCTCTCTCCAGCATTCGTTTGATCGTTTTCATGAGCAGAAAGAAAACTACGCACAATATTGGATGCATCTGCATGTTACTTATTGCATGAACATTACGGGTGTTCGAATTACTTCTATTGCTGCACAGTGAGTAAAGTAAACTAGCTAGCTATGTTTATATATATTGAACAATTTGCAAGATTAATGGGTTGTTAACGTGCAGTACTACAGTGTTAGTAGAGATCGATTTGCCATATTAATCGAGGAACAGAAAATCCACTACGTACCGACACAGAAATCAAAACACGTTTTCGATCTTCGATTCCCACTTCTCCTCAAGTACGCAATAAAAGAAATTGACGTTTATGGTATGATTGGTACCACTCTTGATGTACAAAGGTGATGAACACAGAAGCTTCAATATATCACAAAGACTGACACAAGATTCATTAAACAAAATTTAAAGAGAAAACAACAATATTAGACAGATTAAGCAAACTGTAATGTATGAACCGAAGGATCAGTGAGATCTTCGATCTTCTTGTTAATTTACTGACATTTCTCAGTGAGCTTTGCAGGAAACAGATTCACTGAGGCATGCATATACTATAATGCTAACATCAGACCCCAATCAATGCTACCTGGGTTTGATTAATCTTGGCATATCTCGAGGTGTAAACCCTCACATGAGATCAGTACATATGGGAATGCTACTACCTATTGTGCTGAAATATTCAAGTCTCTTATTATAAGAATCAAATACATCAAGAGGGATTGAACTAAGCCGAACATTAAAGTGATCGGTTATGTAATAGAGTTCAAGCCGAGTGGGTGAGACTATACTAGTCTCTTGATTCTCTTCATATTAACGGGTGATGATGAAGTCGAACCAAGCACGCTCCCTTGGATGGTTGCAATGAGGCCTCGTGGATGAGAACCATGATACCACATACTTGGTGCACAACTAGCATTTGGTGGAGGAGTCTGAATCTGGTTGCTAGCTTGAGACAGGTTAACATCGGGATGTCGAAATCCTAGATCGGAGTTTGGTCAGCTTTGGCTATACACAGTACATATGGCACTACATTTGAGTACCCACAACAACTGTTTCACATGGTTATGCCCACTGTAGGAAGTTGAAGGTTGAACCCTGCGACAACACAACGCTGCTCTTGGTTTTAAATGAAGTAGGACAACACGGAATTGACCTCTCATCTCAGGCTTTTGCAGTTTTGGAGAACCAAATAAACGATCATCATTCAGGTCCTTCATTGCAGAAGTCCCTCCTTTGGGTCATTCATTGCAGAAGTTCTAGAATACGGAGAAAATCAGGCTTCTCGTACCCGAAAATTGAAGAGTATTCACTGAACAATCGGAAATTCAGTACGGTATGGACCATTTTGTAAGATGGTAACATGGTGAGGATATCTTTGTAAAATACTGAATCAAATGTCATAATCAAGACTTAAATCACAATAGATTCTAGTCGAAGCAGGGCACTGCAAATTGAATTTGGAATGTAAATTCTTTCCAATTCCCGACAAATTACCACCAAAAACTCAAAAGATAGGGCCAGCAATAACCAGCATATAGGTTTAAGAGGTGGAGAAAAATACATCCCATTATTCAGGATTGGCCGTAATAAGAAGGTGAAGCACCAGGAGGTCGAACACCTGGGGGTGACGCACCACCTGGTCGCATATGCGGTGGAGCACCTGGCTGATGCATTGGTGATGAGCCCGGAGGCATTGGTGCTGAGGCATATACCGGGCCACCTGATGATGTGGGATATATCTGACCAGGAAAGGTGCTGGGAACAGAAACAAACGATGGTCGGCCAGCTTGCATGTTTGGATCCCATGATGGCACTTGTCCGGGAGGACCTCCAGGAGGACCTTCAGCCGGTCCAGCTGCTGCAGCACTATATTCATTTCCATGGTACACTGGCGAAGCCTGAGCATTCTGCCAAGCTGCAGGAGCTGCAGGGTAGCCAGATTGCACCGCAAGCAAACTAGCATCTGGGATTGTATAATCTCTACTTTTGTCACTATAAGCCTGCAAATAAGTATAAACAAAACTAGATCAAAATCAAAGGCAAGACTCTTAAACATATTCACATGAACAAATTTAGTGTCAAGAAGCATACATTAAAGGACCAAATCGTTTATCGACCAACAGATCCACATGATGTCTTTCAGTTTTCCTCTCATTTTTATTCTGAACATTTTACTTAAAGCATATATTTTATACCTTTACATTGAGATCAGTATGACGAGAGTATGATAGATGAAGCTTACAATAGCCACCATCATATATGCAGTGTCCCTCTAGAGCTTCTCTGGCAACGGCTGCGGTAGCAATATCTGCATTCACTCACGCATGAATGACAACTGAATCTCTCATATAAATGATAAATGAAAAGCGCTTTTAGTTATGTGAAATTAAAAGGTCACATGTCAAAGGGACATACCAGGGTATTGAACTAATGCCTGTGTTTGACCATTCTTCTCGAATATAGCAATTTTTTGTACAGTGCCAAATGCTGAAAATACCTATAACATGTAAGGCAACAATGTGACATCTGTAACATCATCTTTGTAACTTCAGCACTTGAAATACACAAAAGGAATAAGCCCTAACCGTGTGAATAACATCCACAGTCACAGCATACTGCATATTTTCAATGGAAGCCAGAAGCACATTACTCTCCATCTCTTTCTTCTTTCCATCAGGACCTACTGCAGGCTGGAGATAACAGCTAATTAGCGGAAGTTTTGGCTTAGAGCCTTAGATGCTAGTGCTCAATAATATAAATAAAATTAAATACTCTTTAAACAATAACATACCTGTACAACTCCCTCAATTGCAGTGGGATTTACAGGTAGGTATGGATTCGTGTAATCCCTGAAGTATCAGCAAAAACAAAACTAATACACGTTATGCCAAATTATACGATCAAACTGCCTCATAGAGTAGAAACGCATCATAAAAGAGAATTATAAGGTAATGATAGCTTATATTTGAATTTTGAAGAGTTTAAAAATTATTTGTGTGAATTTAACAACAAAAGCAATACAATTGGATAATTGCTGAAGGCAAGTCTCTTATGATACTTTAAATAACTCAAAGTACCAGAGACAATAAGCTTTTAAAGATGCTATAACCATCAAAAAGAAGAGAGGATTTTATAGGCTAAAACTATGTCACCAGTCAAGTCTGAAAACTCAATCCAGCATGTTTTAGAACATACAATCCAGCATGTTTTAGAACATACACATGACAGATATTCTTTCCAACTTTCACTGAGCACACTGGCAGCAGAGATGCATATACATATTACCCAGCTTACATAATAGATGCCATGTTAAAGTTTACAGCCTCTTAAAGTAAGTAAGAAACATACATCCAATACAAACTGATATACATAAGTGAAGCAAAGAGGGTTTTTTTTTGTCTTCGTTATCCCAGGAAAAAGACTAACAAAATCCATTAGGCATTTTATGTCCAGGCTAATACCTTGAAGAAGCTTTTGCCAACATTAATATGAAAACTGTCCATATTCAGACAAGAAAACATCTCAAACACACACAAGGATAACAAAAACATGTATGGCAAGAAAATTTATCTAAATGACTGAAGTGATAGCAGAAGCAATTGATACAAGCAGCATGACAACAAAAAACAAGTAACTCTACAATGAAATAACAAATGCATTAAACTAATGCATAAGATCAAGGAATTACTAAATGTCCATGACAAGACATCTGTGTTCTGGTTACCAGGCGCACTAACCCCTAGATGACAAAAAACACACACACCAATTAGCAGTTCATATAACATGCAATAACAGTAGCAAAAGAGTCGAGAAATAACCACAACCAAGAAAGGAAACACGAAGACAAAAAAGTACATCAAAACAGATTATAGATGTCTTCGCTCTTCTATTACCTGCTTCTGTGTGACTGGAACTTGATGTTCAGATCAGTGTGTGCAGAATACGAGATACGCAAATGGCATGAACCGACATGCTCTGGAAGCAAGTACCTAAAGGTAAATGATCACATCACAAAGTTAACAGCTCTGCAAACTATTCCAAAGATACGGAAATTAATGAGGGGAAGTATGATTGGAGGATAAAGAAATGGACAGTGCATACCTGGGTATACTTCTTCCATCCAAGGCGTTCCTCGCCGCAGATGCAGTGTCAGCATCACTGAACTGAATCAATGCCTGCATTATCATACAAAGTGATAAGAATGACAGACCAAGAATGCAAGATGTTTGCCGTACTAAGAAAGTTCAAGTGCAGACCTGGAAGCCGGCAGCCTTTTCAAAAGTAGCAATCTTGTGCACAAACCCAAAAGCAGAAAACACCTGAAAAACAAAATAAGTCTCATGGCTCATCACAAACACATCATATGGACACTAAAGTGAAATAACACATCATCAGAAACCCCCAGATGAAAATACCATGGGACAACAAAGTAATTCAAACAGACGAGTTATAAGTGCAGAATGACACCTGTGCATATATGGGTGACCATAGAAAGGAGTATGACGTACAAGATAATAATTCCAAACTGCCTCCAAGAAAAGAATTTAAATAAGAGACATCACCATATGTGATTCATCCAATTTAATAAAAAAAACATAAGAACAATTGTAATGTGACAGATTATCAAGAATACCCATGATTCAGATTCAGCATTTTGTGCTTATATATACTAGTTACAAGATTTGCAAAATCTTACAAGAGACGGCCAAAACAAGATGACACATTACCAAAACGCACTTACCAAGTGAATGACATCAATGCTGACATCACCAGCTTCAACACCCTCGATGGTAACCAGCAACACATTCCCAGGAACATCTCCGGGGCTTTTGTTGTTCACAATTTCATGTCTATTGGAATACTGGATGTAAACTGTTTTCCCCCGAACTTGAGCGGGCTCTGACGACGACGCATAATACGATACCATATTTATGGCCTGGTTTAGGTCTGCCTGCAAAAGTAATCATCGCCTTCAGCAACATATCTACCCAACAATGCTTAAATAAAACTATCCACATTTATAAAATTACTTTACTATAATGTACTATAACAAAAATGTGATTCTTAAAATTGACATGAACTTCTGTTTTCGGAAAACTAAGCCATAGAGTTCAGGCAAATTCAAACAACGCATTCCTAATCTTCTTACAACCAACTATAGCTCCATAGAAGCTCTCATACCTATGAAACAAACACAGATAACCAGCAATACAAAAACCCCCAATTACTGCAATTCAAGACCTTATAACCCTAATGTAGATTAGCCCTAACAAATTGAGCTGCTGAAATTGGATGAGGGACGTACGAATTCGACGAAGGCCTGGTTGCGATTGGCGCCGACGTTGCATTTGGTGTTGACGATCTTCCCAAAATGCTTGCAGAGCTCGACGAGCTCCTCCTCGGCGCATTCCCAAGGGAGATTGCGGAGGTGGAGCACCTTCGACGGCGTCTGCGTGTACCTGAACTGCGGCGTCCCCGAGGTCGACATAGAAGAATCGGCGGTGGCCGGAGATTGATTTGATCGAATTGGGGTTAGGG